>NC_140004.1:32879982-33177482 GCF_964263955.1 Coregonus lavaretus | reverse complement strand
CAGATTAAAAGTTTATACAATGTAGAAAGCCTGCAGCAAGTATTTGCTTTGCACTGCAAGGAAATATAAAATAAAATATGGTAGTTGATGAAATAAACAATTAAAAGTTTATCTCTCTGATTGGTGTTAATAAAGGGTAATTTATGTGACAACTACAGTAGTATTAGTCAGAAACTCTGCTTCTGTCCCTCTATAAAAAGGGATGCGCTCAATCAAGCAAATGGTAATCACTCTCCACAAGAGGGAGCCATTTTACAACTTTATGACAAGTCTAATACGCAACCTTTCGTACAATACTGTAATGCAGTTATCAAATCAAATCAAATTGTATTTGGTCGCATACACATATTTAGCAGATTATATTGCGGGTGTAGCGAAATGCTAGTGTTCCTAGCTCCAACAGTGCAGTAGTATCTAAGAATTCACAACAATACACAAATCTAAAAGTAAAAGAATGGAATTAAGAAATATATAAATATTAGGACGAGCAATGTCGGAGTGGCATTGACTAAAATACAGTAGAATATAATATAATACAGTATATACATATGAGATGAGTAAAGCAGTGTGTAAACATTATTAAAGTGACTAGTGTTCCATTATTAAAGTGGCCAGTGATTCCATGTCTATGTATATAGGGCAGCAGCCTCTAAGGTGCAGGGTTGAGTAACCGGGTGGTAGCCGGCTAGTGATGGTTATTTAACAGTCTGATGGCCTTGAGATAGAAGCTGCTTTTCAGTCTCTGGGTCCCAGCTTTGATGCACCTGCACTGACCTCGCCTTCTGGATGATAGCGGGGTGAACAGGCCGTGGCTTGTGTGGTTGATGTCCTTGATGATCTTTTTTGCCTTCCTGTGACATCGGGTGCTGTAGGTGTCCTGGAGGGCAGGCAGTGTGCCCTCTGTGATGCGTTGGGCAGACCGCACCACCCTCTGGAGAACCCTGCGGTTGCGGGCGGTGCAGTTGCCATACTAAGCGGTGATACAGACAGGATGCTCTCAATTGTGCAACTGTAAAAGTTTCTGAGGGTCTTAGGGGCCAAGACTAATTTCTTCAGCCTCCTGAGGTTGAAGAGGCGCTGTTGCGCCTTCTTCAGCACACTGTCTGTGTGGGTGGACCATTTCAGTTAGAAAGAATATAACAGATTTAAAGTACAAAGACATCTCCCAGAGGAATCCCCACAGTCATTGTTTATTCATCATCATGGATCAGCATGTAGACGGACCTGTGCCTAGTTGCAAACTGTCCCAAGTGTCCTTTCAATGGGCGGTATGTTTAAGTGAACCTCATTCACAGGAGGTTGGTGGCACCTTAATTGGGGAGGACAGGCTTGTGGTAATGGCTGGAGCGGTATGAGTAGAATGGTATCAAATATATCAAACACATGGTTTCCATGGTTTCCATGTTTGATGCCATTCCATTTGTTCAGTTCCAGCCCTTATTATGAGCTGTCCTCCCCTCAACAGCCTCCACTGACCTCATTGATCTGTTGATGCCTGTAGACATTGTGGTTTCCTTATGTCCTGCCTGTCTTCTACTGTATGCTTCAGCTGGCTCGAGCTGTTCTGTATGGGGCCTATGAGAAGAGACCAAGGTTATTATAGTAAACTAAAACTGAAACTAAAATGAAAACAAATCATCAAAGAACAATTGAGTAAACTTAAATAAAATAATTAAACCCGTTTGAAAAACTAAAAATATACAAAAACTATTATCTCCAAAACATACAAAAATAAAATAAAAAACATCATAAATTATGTTTAGTTTTAGATTTTTGGGGGGGAGAAATGGAATGGGTTTTCAATGGGGTTTTCAAGCTTTTGAATCTGGCGGGTCACATTCAGATTGACTTTCTAATTTAAAGGTAGACTCAGAGAGATGACGTTGCCACGAGCAGCACCACAGATATTGGGCACATTTGAAAAATGTATATATAGCACAAAAACTATACAACACATACAGTGGGGAAAAAAAGTCTTGAGTCATCCAACAATTGTGCAAGTTCTACCACTTAAAAAGATAAGAGAGGCCTGTAATTTTCATCATAGGTACACATCAACTATGATAGACAAATTGAGGAAAAAAAATCCAGAAAATCACATTGTAGGATTTTTTATGAATTTATTTGCAAATTATGGTGGAAAATAAGTATTTGGTCACCTACAAACAAGCAAGATTTCTGGCTCTCACAGACCTGTAACTTATTATTTAAGAGGCTCCTCTGTCCTCCACTCGTTACCTGTATTAATGACACCTGTTTGAACTTGTTATCAGTTTAAAAGACACCTGTCCACAACCTCAAACAGTCACACTCCAAACTCCACTATGGCCAAGACCAAAGAGCTGTCAAAGGACACCAGAAACAAAATTGTAGACCTGCAGCAGGCTGGGAAGACTGAATCTGCAATAGGTAAGCAGCTTGGTTTGAAGAAATCAACTGTGGGAGCAATTATTAGGAAATGGAAGACATACAAGACCACTGATAATCTCCCTCGATCTGGGGCTCCACGCAAGATCTCACCCCGTGGGGTCAAAATGATCACAAGAACGGTGAGCAGAAATCCCAGAACCACACGGGGGGACCTAGTGAATGACCTGCAGAGAGCTGGGACCAAAGTAACAAAGCCTACCATCAGTAACACACTACGCCACCAGGGACTAAAATCCTGCAGTGCCAGACGTGTCCCCCTGCTTAAGCCAGTACATGTCCAGGCCCGTCTAAAGTTTGCTAGAGTGCATTTGGATTATCCAGAAGAGGATTGGGAGAATGTCATATGGTCAGATGAAATCAAAATAGAACTTTTTGGTAAAAACTCAACTCGTCGTGTTTGGAGGACAAAGAATGCTGAGTTGCATCCAAAGAACACCATACCTACTGTGAAGCATGGGGGTGGAAACATCATGCTTTGGGGCTGTTTTTCTGCAAAGGGACAAGGACGACTGATCCATGTAAAGGAAAGAATGAATGGGGCCATGTATCGTGAGATTTTGAGTGAAAACCTCCTTCCATCAGCAAGGGCATTGAAGATGAAACGTGGATTTGTCTTTCAGCATGACAATGATCCCAAACACACCGCCCGGGCAACGAAGGAGTGGCTTCGTAAGACACATTTCAAGGTCCTGGAGTGGCCTAGCCAGTCTCCAGATCTCAACCCCATAGAAAATCTTTGGAGGGAGTTGAAAGTCTGTGTTGCCCAGCGACAGCCCCAAAACATCACTGCTCTAGAGGAGATCTGCATGGAGGAATGGGCCAAAATACCAGCAACAGTGTGTGAAAACTTTGTGAAGACTTGCAGAAAACGTTTGACCTGTGTCATTGCCAATGAAGGGTATATAACAAAGTATTGAGAAACTTTTGTTATTGACCAAATACTTATTTTCCACCATCATTTGCAAATAAATTCATTAAAAATCCTACAATGTGATTTTCTGGATTTTTTTTCCTCATTTTGTCTGTCATAGTTGACGTGTACCTATGATGAAAATTACAGGCCTCTCTCATCTTTTTAAGTGGGAGAACTTGCACAATTGGTAGCTGACTAAATACTTTTTTTCCCCACTGTACATGGCTCCTAGCCTCCCACCCATAGTCTACTTTCTGTCCCTAACACCAAAACTAAAACTGAAACTAAATAATCTAAAAACAAATAGATATTTTTTAAATAAAACTTAAACTAAATAAAAACGAACTGAAACTAAACTGAGTTTCAAATAAAAATCTTAAAACTAATAGACATTTTATATAGAAATAAACAAAACTACTCTGAGTATCAAAACATTAAGAACACCTGCTCTTTCCATGACATAGACTGACCAGGTGAATCCAGGTGAAAGCTGTGATCCCTTATTAATATCACTTGTTAAATCCACTTCAATCAGTGTAGATGAAGGGGAGGAGACAGGTTAAATAAAGATGTTTAAGCCTTGAGACAATTGAGACATGGATTGTGTATGTGTGCCATTCAGAGGGTGAATGGGCAAGACAAAATATTTAAGTGCCTTTGAACGGGGTATGGTAGTAGGTGCCAGGCGCACTGGTTTGTGTCAAAAACTGCTATGCTGCTGGGTTTTTCACGCTCAACAGTTTCCCGTGTGTATCAAGAATGGTCCACCACGCAAAGGACACCCAGCCAACTTGACACAAATGTGGGAAGCATTGGAGTCAACATGGGCCAGCATCCCTATGGAACGCTTTCGACACCTTGTAGAGTCGCATTTGTTACTAATGTTTGGTATACTCAGTGTATAATAACCTTGGAAGAGACAGTGGTACCCATTTATTAATTTAATGGCCTTTTAGTCACACTTCATGGCCTGCACTTTGTCAGGGTTCATGGACGATGGACGGGGCTATGTACCGTCAAATCTTGGGTGAGAACCTCCTTCCCTCAGCCAGAGCATTGAAAATGGGTCGTGGATGGGTATTCCAGCATGACAATGACCCAAAACACATGGCCAAGGCAACAAAGGAGTGGCTCAAGAAGAAGCACATTAAGGTCCTGGAGTGGCCTAGCCAGTCTCCAGACCTTAATCCCATAGAAAATCTGTGGAGGGAGCGGAAGGTTTGAGTTGCCAAACGTCAGCCTCGAAACCTTAATGACTTGGAGAAGATCTGCAAAGAGGAGTGGAACAAAATCCCTCCTGAGATGTGTGCAAACCTGGTGGCCAACTACAAGAAACGTCTGACCTCTGTGATTGCCAACAAGGGTTTTGCCACCAAGTACTAAGTCATGTTTTGCAGAGGGGTCAAATACTTATTTCCCTCATTAAAATGCAAATCAATTTATAACATTTTTGACATGCGTTTTTCTGGATTTTTTTGTGTTATTCTGTCTCTCACTGTTCAAATAAACCTACCATTAAAATTATAGACTGATCATGTCTTTGTCAGTGGGCAAACGTACAAAATCAGCAGGGGATCAAATACTTTTTTCCCTCATGTAGTGCACTACTTTTGACCAGGACGCATAAAAGTAGTGCACTATATTGGGAATATGGTGCCATTTGGGATGGTGCCTCAGTCCTTCCTTTGAGGTTATAACGAGGTGAAGGGAGGATTTGCAGACTGTTCTCTGGCATTACTTTTTCCACACAGTCAGAACTAAGCTATACATATGTAGGATCTCAATCTGATCACCTTGTTGCAGGATAACTTTACTGCAATGCAGGAAGTGTTAAACTTGTAGTGTATTGGAAGTTTAAAAAGGCTTCTGAAGTTCGTAATTTCCACTTTGAAATGTCAGACTTGATTTTCCCTTACGAATAATGTATCAACCCCTACAAAAATGTCAATTAATTATAATCCATATAATTATTCACATTTCCTGTTGCTGCAGGATGTTTTCCTGCTGTAGCAAATTGGCTCATCTTAAAATCCTACATCTGTATCTACAAGCCATCAGGCTGCTGAACACTTCAACTGGACTGACCACCTGCTCTGATTCTCCGCACCTTAGCACACATCACAACTGTTGCTACCAGACTCTTATTATACTGCTCAATTTAATCACATGTCCCCCATCCCCCCCTTCCCTGATACATGTGTAAATATTGGAATATATATTGTGCCTTCCTGAATTATACTTATGCTAAAATGTTTATTCTATTCTATTGCCATTTACTTTATGTTCGTATTCTTATTTTTTACAATTTCTTATTGTTGTTGCATTGTCGATAAGGAACCTGCAAGTAAGCATTTAGTTGGACGATGTATACCATGCGTATCCCTTACATACGACTAATAAAACTTGAAACTTGGAATCCTGCACTTCTTTTGTCAGTCTGGCAAGGTGAAGATAATAGCTAGGTAACATCCAGGAGGTATCCTGAAGGAAATGACCTCAACTCATCAGCATCATCAGCATCCTCAGCATCATTATCATCCTCAGCATCCTCAGTATCATCATCATCATCATCATTTGGACTAAATATCTACAGTAGTTGATTTGTCTTCTCTTAACGGACAACAGAGCACGAGCATTGACGGTAGGCAGCCAGCAGGTGAGTTTAGAGTGCACTGTGATCTAACATGGCTTGAGGGCTTGTGTACTAAATGACCTTGTGTCCCCTCTGCTCTCCAACCCATCAACACAGGGGACAGGAAAATACCTCTCTATTGCCTGCTCCCAATTTCACAGGGGCCTGCCCACTTACCACCCTGGGGAATGTCCAGCTGACAGACAGACAGCCGCTGAGAAAAGGCACTGAGGTAAGTTTACATTGATCACATCATTTCTGCTGATGGAAACATATCATGGCCTAACTACCTGGAGAAAACTTACTGACCTCGAAGCACTAATTGATCCTTTTACATGACCTATCGTAAGTAGCTTTTAATTGAGAAATAATCAACCCAAAATTGCTGTTCCGCACTGTAAGAGTGCCCTTTACCAATATTGTTGAAGTCAACAGGGAGTCGAGGACAAACTGGTTTGACCTCCTACTGATTGTTTCCTTAACCCGCCATGCCACGCTTATCAACCAAAACACATAGAACCCACACAGCTTCTAGCACATTACATGTGTCCACTGATGCCATGTCTGACATGGAAGATGCCTGTGGGTGTCTAACCTGAGCTTTGGACCGTGGATTTCACCCCCCCCCCCCCCCCCCCCCCACACCCATGCACACAAACACACACACACACACACACACCCACACACCCACACCCACGCACACACACACCAACACACACACGCACGCACACACCCACGCACGCACGCAAACACCCACACACACACACACCCACACGCACACACCCACACATGCACACACCCACACACCCACACACCCACACACACACACACCAACACACACGCACGCACACACCCACACACACACGCACGCATGCACACACGCACACATAAGCACGCACACACACACACACACACACACATTCACTCACACATGCAAGGCAGGACAGCAGCAGTATGCATCATGTTCGACCAGAGTTAGAATCCTGCAGGCCTGATTATAACGGTAGACCACTGTTCTGTTTAGCCCTGTGTTCCGTGGTACCAGAGAGGCTTGTACTGTAGCATGATGAATGAGTCTCTACAGACAGAGCCACGGTCCAGCTAGACAGGTCCGTGTAGTGCAGGGCAGAGCTGATCTAGCATGTCTTTTCTAATCAATCAAGATGCTGAAGTGTACTCCATCTGCATCTGCTCTGGGCGTGTCCTAAATGGCACCCTATTCCCTATATAGTACACTACTTTTGAGCAGAGCCCTATGGACCCTGGTGAAAACTAGTGCACTATATAAAGAATAGGGTGTCATTTGGGACGCAGTCTTTGTCTGTGGCAGGGGCTTGGTGGGATGCATAGGGGTGCGCATAGAATGCAAAGTGAAGAAAACACAAGGGCTATCATTTGATTATGGTTACATCAATCAGTTTCCTATCAATTGCAGAATAAAGTGTGCCTTCATATTTGCTGATTATTCCATACAAACATATCAAATTCTCTAAAGTATTGAATCACAGAGTCCTCAATGAGCAAGACAAGCTCCACAATTTAAAAAATATATATAATCTTCTGTTGGTAACATTATCTGCCTCCCAAATGGCACCCTATTCCCTTTATAGTTCACTACTTTTGACCAGGAGTACTTTCTGGTCAAGAGTAGTGCACTATATAATAGGGTGCCATTTGGGACGCTTCCATTGAGTTAAAGTTTGTTCACAATTAATCATTCTAGTCATAAACTAATCAATAGATACAAGTCTCCTACAACATTTAGCCATAACTCCACCAATAGCATGCATGACTTCCAGGCAGAATGTGATGTTATGGTGACGTGCATAAGATGGGATGGAAAGGTGAAAGAGATGCCATAAGCCACATACCCTCACATTTTATCACCCTCGATTCTTTATTGCCTATTCAAAGAGGCTTCCCAGAATACGGGGAACAGGGAGAGGGGTGGAAGATAGATTACCAGCTTTCCCAGATCGCATTGTATAAAACAATGCATGCATGCGGGTGATTTCTACAGCTAATGAAAGGCAGTTAATCTTGTTTTTATTCTCCTCCTGTGTGTCTTTGAAGGGACCATGCCACCAAATCCATGAGGACCTTTCACAATGCTTAGGTTGACCTTGTGTGGCTCTCAGCTGCTGCTGCTTACAGTAAGATGTGGGGGCCGGTAGAAGTGTTTGTGTGTGTGTGTGCGCGCGTGTGTGTGTGTGCGTGCATGCATGTGCATGCGTGGAGGTGTGTCTGTGTGTTGGGGTGCGTGCGTGCGTGATTAGATGTGTATGTGTGTCTACATGTGTATCTGTGTGTATGCGTTTGCACATGTACGCGTGCACGTGTGTGTTTGCTCATGCTGGCAGCTGCTCAGTCAATGCACAGCTTACAGTTTTTTACAATCACTTTGGCACTAATTTCAGAACCTTGACGTCATTTTTCAAAACTCTAGACACAAAACTCAAAACGGTCATCACTTGTAACACAGGCTGTCCAATGTTCAAAACATTGCATTGTGCATTCATATCTTTAAAGAAATATTTCACTTGCACAGTCATTGGTTAAAAAAACTAATTTATTGTGAAATAGCAATGAAACGTTCATTTAGATCACCCACACACAAGCAACCGATAGTTTCACTGTGTCATTGTTCGTACGATCATTAAATATTGTAGTACAAAATAGGTGATACATGTTTCATTATGGTACTACATGTAAATACATCCCTGAAAAAGTACTGCAGTAGTAGAGAGAATACTACAGACACAGTGGAATCATTGAACAAAATCTGAAATATATTGATGAAAAACAATACAGTACTGTAAAACATCAAATGCAGTGTTACTCAACTTGCTTGCTTGTACTGTAAAAAGCAAAACATAGGAGTGATTACTGTATTTCTACATTTTCATCAACTCTGTCTTGTGGATTTGGCCACAGGTTCTCATCTACATCACAATGGATGTTTTCATTAGCCAAACATCTTGGAAAAAACCTTCGGGCATGGCGAATCCAGGCCTGACACTGGTCTGCCGTGATGTGATTGCACGCGTCATCCATGGCCTGGAGAAGAGTGACTTGTTCATGAGGGCGCCTATCATAAACCTTCCATCTCCATGTGGAGAAAAATTCCTCAATCGGGTTAAGGAAAGGAGAGTATGGGGGTAAATACAGGGTGGTAAATTGTGCATGGGCCTGAAACCATGCTTGCACCATATGAACATGGTGGGACCTGACATTATCCCACACAATGACATAGGTCACGCCATCAGCTCTACTGACCTGATCGAGCTCATCAAGGAAGGTTACAAGGAGAGCTGCATTATATGATCCAATACGAGGTCTGCGTCCCACCACACCATTTTCTGATATAGCCGCACACATGGTAATGTTGGCCCCACGTTGTCCAGGTACTTGGATGGTTGCCCGCTGGCCAATGAAATTCCGACCTCTCCTCCTTGTCTTGGCCAGGTTAAAGCCTGCCTCATCCAAATATATGAATTTGTGATGGTTGTCATCAGCATCCAGCTCCATCACCCTCTAAAAATTCATTTTGGAAAGAGATTTACTGATTACTGTACAATGTAGAATTATTATGGAATTTTATTACAACAGCCATCTTGAAACTGAACATACCTGAACATACTCAGTCCTCATTTGCTTCACTCTGTCTGCATTTCTTTCAAAAGGCACACGGTATAGTTGTTTTACAGTTTTTTACAATGACTTTGGCCCTAATTTCAGAACCTTGACGTAATTTTTCAAAACTCTAGACACAAAACTCAAAACGGTCATCACTTGTAACACAGGCTGTCCAATGTTCAAAACATTGCATTGTGCATTCATATCTTTAAAGAAATCTTGCACTTGCACAATCATTGGTTCAAAAAACAAATTTATTGTGAAATAGCAATGAAACGTTAATTTAGATCACCCACACACAAGCAACCGATAGTTTCACTGTGTAATTGTTTGTACGATCATTAAATATTGTAGTACAAAATAGGTGATACATGTTTCATTATGGTACTACATGTAAATACATCCCTGTAAAAGTACTGCAGTAGTAGAGAGAATACTACAGACACAGTGGAATCATTGAACAAAATCTGAAATATATTGATGAAAAACAATACAGTACTGTAAAACATCAAATGCAGTGTTCCTCAACTTGCTTGCTTGTACTGTAAAAAGCAAAACATAGGAGTGATTACTGTACTTCTACATTTTCATCAACTCTGTCTTGTGGATTTGGCCACAGGTTCTCATCTATATCACAATGGATTTTTTCATTAGCCAAACATCTTGGAAAAAACCTTCGGGCATGGCGAATCCAGGCCTGACACTGGTCTGCCGTGATGTGATTGCACGCGTCATCCATGGCCTGGAGAAGAGTGACTTGTTCATGAGGGCGCCTATCATAAACCTTCCATCTCCATGTGGAGAAAAATTCCTCAATCGGGTTAAGGAAAGGAGAGTATGGGGGTAAATACAGGGTGGTAAATTGTGCATGGGCCTGAAACCATGCTTGCACCATATGAGCATGGTGGAACCTGACATTATCCCACACAATGACATAGGTCACGCCATCAGCTCTACAGACCTGATCGAGCTCATCAAGGAAGGTTACAAGGGGACCATAGAAACGGTGTCTGATAAAGAATGATGATGAAATATTACATCCATAGATGATGTAGTCTAATTGGTTCATGCTCCACGCTAATTGGTGACAATGAATCTCGTTACTTTGAAACTTTCATGATCTAAACATGGAATATTGTTTGTCTGTTTCCATACAACTATGCATTAAGAGCAATGCAACAGTTACTTATCATTTTGAGCAGTTGTATCAATTGATAGTTGGATAATTGTAATGAAATGAATAGACACTCATCTGAAATGTAATGTGTGAATTGCTTTTTGAAATAGTAGTACTTTGATGTTAAGTTGTGTCATATTGAACAGGTGATTTTTGTTAAATGAACAAATTATCTTAGTTTTATGTGTATTGTATCCAAGCAATTGAAAAAAGTGTTCGAGTTTTGAAAAATGTGCATTTTGATCATTGGTTGTGAGTTTTGTGTCTAGAGTTTTGAAAAATGACGTCAAGGTTCTGAAATTAGTGCCAAAGTGATTGTAAAAAACTGTAACTCAAAAGCGTCCTAAAGCAGTGGACTGAAAAGGTACCAGGTGTGTTTATATGCCAGGTGTGTTTATGTACCAGGTGTGTTTATGTACCAGGTGTATTTATATACCAGGTGTATTTATATACCAGGTGTGTTTATGTACCACGTGTGTTTATGTACCACGTGTGTTTATATACCAGGAGTGTTTATATACCATGTGTGTTTATGTACCAGGTGTGTTTATGTGCATGTACAATAAGGTGCTGAATTGTGCTTTGACATTGTTGTAATTCAATGTATTACAGTTTTTCTTTATTGCTAACAAGAATTGTTCAATACTGGGGATACATGTGCAAAACTCTAAATACAGTTATCACAACAACACTCTATGTGGCAACCTGTGGATCATTTGTCATTGCTTTGACACAAAATGCATTCAATGACAACATCATTCTAATTACATAAATACTTGTCTCACAAAAACACATTTACCAACCAAACTCTATGTATCTACAGACCATTTTGCAAATGTTAAGATACCCTTATCAAAACTGTTAAACTCAAGTTCAAAAGCTACAGAACATTGAATTAGACTGCAATTTTTTACATTGCTACAGTAAAAGCAAAATATACATTCTATAAAATAATAATAATAACTCTTAATTATTCACAGCTGATTTTCATTCTACATTACGTAACTGAAGACCTACCCAGGTGTTTTCCATTTTTATGTCATTACCATCTCTACAAAAGGGGACATCTTTGGAATATATTTTACATAAACATGGACCCAGCCAGAGATCCTGTAGTGGCTTACAGAGGTGGAAGAGTTGCCGGGAGAGGCAGAGGATTACGTATCCGTGGTGGAAGACGACTGAGGTGAAGACCCAGAGTTGTAGTGTCAGATGAGATTAGGGCTACAATCATTGATTATGTTGTCAATCATAGTCTATCAATAAGAGATGCTGGTCTCAGAGTGCAGCCAAATTTGCAACGCTCAACTGTGTCATCTATTATAAGAACTTTCCAGCAAACTAACAGGTAAGATATGCATTCTGCATGGGCATCCAACTGTACTGAATATTACAGTAGAGTAGTAAATCAAGCAAAAGCTCTCCGAACCACTTGTGTATAATTCTAGTTCTATTTTAGGACCCAACGGTTACCAAATGGAGGGGGGAGAGGTAGGATTTTCTCTGCTCAGCAGTAAGCTGCAATTGTTGAAATGGTCATTAGCAACAATGCCATAAAACTCAGAGAAATTCAAGAGAGAGTGTTGGCAGACAATAATACATTTCAAAATGTTGAAAGTGTAAGCACGACAACCATTGCTAGAGTCTTGACAAAGCATCATATCCGCATGAAGCAGGTGTACACTGTTCCCTTTGAGAGGAACTCTGATCGTGTCACGGAACTCCGGTACCAATATGTCCAGGTAAGATGTCTATATCCTGTAATACAGTACTGTTTTTAGTGTAAACAAAACCCACCAGAGCACTGCACACTCAGCAGTGATTTCAGTTACAGTATACTGTAATGTAAACTACTGTTATAGAATAACTGTTATGTTGCCCTGTGGATTTACAATATTTTAGAGTGTCATGGAGCTTGAAGCCAGGCCAAGACCCCATATGTTCATCTTTGTGGATGAGGCTGGTTTTAACATGGCCAAAATATGCCGACGTGGAAGGAATGTGATTGGGAAAAGAGCAACAGTGAATGTCCTGGGCCAGAGGGGTGCCAACATCACAATGTGTGCCGCAATATCCTCTGAAGGATTGCTGTTACATAAACCACTAATTGGGCCGTAAAACACAGAGCGCCTCATTTCATTCATGGATGACCTCTATGGAAGGCTTTTGCCAGGTGAAGAAAGAGGGCAAGTCAGAAGAAATAGCGAAACCTGGGTGATTGTATGGGACAATGTGGCATTTCATCACTCCCATGCAGTCACAGAGTGGTTTGCAGCCCATCCCGGGATGGTGACACTTTTCCTCCCCCCTTACTCTCCCTTCCTCAACCCCATAGAATAATTATTTTCCTCATGGAGGTGGAAAGTTTATGACCACCATCCACATGATCAAATGTCACTCTTGGATGCAATGAATGCAGGATGCCTGGATATCTCTGCAGAAGATTGCCAGGGATGGATCAGGCATGCAAAGAGATTCTTTCCCAGGTGTATTACGCGAGAGGCCATACGGTGTGATGTGGATGAGAACTTGTGGCCCTATGCAGCAGACAGGGTTGACTAGCATTTTAATATATCTGTTTCATTTGGACAATATGCTATGCATATGCATAGTGTGTGTACACTGTTTGTTTGTTTAACAGTACTGGAATTATTCATTTTTGTGTATTTTGGAATTACTCTGCAAAAAGCAAAATACAGTAATTTGCAAAAATACAGGAAATTGTATTGAAGCATATTGCAGCCTTTCTGCTTTATTTCTTTACATACTGTATATTGCAGGTCATTCTATACAGTACAGGTTTGCCACTCTTCTTTTGTAAAAATGACTGTTGATTCATCTAAAAAAATATGATATTAAAGACAAGTTGACACATTTTCAAGTGGTAGCTGTTTTTAGAGTTTTGTAGGTCATGATACTATGAATGACAAAGTGTGCATGTCGTGAGAGACTGTTAGCTTTCATTTGGTAGAAAGATTTGCTTTTGAGACATGTAGGATGTGCATTGCCAAGTTGCATGTTGTTTTCATAACTGTAAGAGTTTAGAGTTTTGCGCATGTATCCGCAGTATTGAACAATGCTTGTTAGCGATCGAAAAAAACTGTAAATGACAGACCGCACTACTGGCTCCTTAGCAAATTACCCCATGCTAATCCTGATTAATGTGCAACATTAACACTATGCACTGGTCAATTCATTGTCATTCATTACATAATCATCAGTTTCTGTCAGTGGAATTTGCTAAACTTGTAACGGCAGTTTCCCGGACACAGATTAAGCCTATGTCCTGGACTAAAAAGCATGCTCAATGGAGATTCTCTATTAAAATGCTTTTTAGTCCAGGACTAGGCTTAATCTTTGTCCAGGAAACTGGCCTGTTATGCTCTCACACGTCCCTCAACAAATCCAAACAGAGTACACTACGGTGACCTAATAAAATGCATGGCTTTTGTCTGACCCAGCATGGGGAGAATGGAAAGTGATGCAAACAGAGGTTGCAGTAGTGGTCTTGAGTACACAGCCTGTACTGTACTGCACTGTAGCTAGCCAAGGCCAGCTGTAGGACTACAGGACTGGCAGCAGCATGCAGTCACAAAGCCATGGTAACGCAGAGGCTTGGAGCTTCATATTGTATAGAGCTACCCCCAATGACTCTGGGCACACAGACAGATCGCCTGGGAGCAGGGAGCACTCACTTCTGTCATCATTACATTTGACATTTTAGTCATTTAGCAGACGCTCTTATCCAGAGTGACTTACAGTTACAACCACTTCTCTACATTCATCATGTGATAATATCATAATTTAATACAATTATGAAACCATTAATATCTTTGTAACACTTTAAACTAAACTCTGCTTCAAACTGTCTCAAAGAAAGTGGTATCTTAGTCAGTGGGTCAAGGAAGAAGTTAGCATTCACTGTTAGATGTGTAGTACATGTTTACAAATAAATACAGCAACCAGAACCACTTCAGTCCATCTCCAAGTCCTTGAATCCATTGAGAGGTGTGCAATCTTCCAACTCTAAGCATCTCTGTCTCTAGATACAACTACTGTGTTACCCAGTCCCACCAAGTCTTTGGGCACAAATGTCATACCCCACATCATACTGGACAGATAACTGTAGGTGAACAGTTCACAGGGAGTAAGCCAGTGTCACAGAGTGGGGTCAGGTCAGAGGTTAGACTTAGGTCCACTGTTGACTGGGATGGCCCTGAGCTCAGTCCGCATGCACAGGTACTCTCCAATCATGGCCATCAGAGCCATGCAGGCTACGTTGACCAGCCACCAGGACAAGGCCGCCGGGAGGTGGGCGTTGTAGATCCAACAGCCTATCATGTGGAAGAAGTGCACAGTGATGGTGAAGTCCAGACACTGCTTCCCTCGACGGATGAAGAACCACAGGCCCAGGACACTGGTAAGCGAGTTCAATCATGATGTGCTTTGAGAGGCTAGTTAAGGATCATATCACCTCCACCTTACCCGACACTCTAGACCCACTGCAGTTTGCATACCGCCCCAATAGATCCACGGATGATGCAATTGCCATCGCACTGCACACTGCCCTATCCCATCTGGACAAGAGGAATACCTATGTAAGAATGCTGTTCATTGACTACAGCTCAGCCTTCAACACCATAGTACCCTCCAAGCTCATCATTAAGCTTGGGGCCCTGGGTCTGAACCCCGCCCTATGCAACTGGGTCCTGGAATTCCTGACGAGCTGCCCCCAGGTGGTGAAAGTATGCAACAACAAGAATTCTAAAAAATGTATAATGGAAAGTGGTGAGTGCATATGTATTCACCTTTGCTATGAAGCCCCTAAATAAGATCTGGTGCAACCAATTACCTTCAGAAGTCACATAATTAGTTAAATAAAGTCCACATGTGTGCAATCTAAGTGTCACATGATCTGTCACATGATCTCAGTATATATACACCTGTTCTGAAAGGCCCCAGAGTCTGCAACACCACTAAGCAAGGGGCACCACCAAGCAAGCAGCACCATGACGACCAAGGAGCTCTCCAAACAGGTCAGGGACACATTTGTGGAGAAGTACAGATCAGGGTTGGGTTATAAAAAAATATCAGAAACTTTGAACATCCCACGGAGCACCATTAAATCCATTATTAAAAAATGGAAAGAATATGGCACCACAACAAACCTGCCAAGAGAGGGCCGCCCACCAAAACTCACGGACCAGGCAAGGAGTGCATTAATCAGAGAGGCAACAAAGAGACCAAAGATAACCCTGAAGGAGCTGCAAAGCTCCACAGCAGAGATTGGAGTATCTGTCCATAGAACCACTTTAAGCGGTACACTCCACAGAGCTGGGCTTTATGGAAGAGTGGCCAGGAAAAAAGCCATTGCTTAAAGAAAAAAATAAGCAAACACGTTTGGTGTTCGCCAAAAGGCATGTGAGAGACTCCCCAAACATATGGAAGAAGGTACTCTGGTCAGATGAGACAAATATTGAGCTTTTTGGCCATCAAGGAAAACGCTATGTCTGGCGCAAACCCAACACCACTCATCACACCATCCCCACAGTGAAGCATGGTGGTGCAGCATCATGCTGTGGGGATGTTTTTCATCGGCAGGGACTGGGAAACTGGTCAGAATTGAAAGAATGATGGATGGAGTTAAATACAGGGAAATTCTTGAGGGAAACCTGTTTCAGTCTTCCAGAGATTTGAGACTGGAACAGAGGTTCACCTTCCAGCAGGACAATTACCCTAAGCATACTGCTAAAGCAACACTCGAGTGGTTTAAGAGGAAACATTTAAATGTCTTGGAATGGCCTAGTCAAAGCCCAGACCTCAATCCAATTGAGAATCTGTGGTATGACTTAAAGATTGCTGTACACCAGCGGAACCCATCCAACTTGAAGGAGCTGGAGCAGTTTTGTCTTGAAGAATGGGCAAAAATCCCAGTGGCTAGATGTGCCAAGCTTATAGAGACATACCCCAAGAGACTTGCAGCTGTAAAAGGTGCTCTACAAAGTATTGACTTTGGGGGGGTGAATAGTTATGCACGCTCAAGTTTTCTGCTTTTTTGTCTTATTTGTTGTATGTTTCACAAGAAAAAATATTTTGCATCTTCAAAGTGGTAGGCATGTTGTGTAAATCAAATGATACAAACCCCCCAAAAAATCAATTTTCATTCCAGGTTGTAAGGCAACAAAATAGGAAAAATGCCAAGGGGGGTGAATACTTTCGCAAGCCACTGTACTTCCTGTTCACCCATGACTGCATGGCCACGCACGCCTCCAACTCAATCATCAAGTTTGCAGACGACGCAAAAGTGGTAGGCCTGTTTACCAACAACGTCGAGACAGCCTACAGGGAGAAGGTGAGGGCCCTGGCGGAGTGGTGCCAGAAAAATAACCTCTCCCTCAACGTCAACAAAATAAATTAGCTGATCGTGGACTTCAGGAGACAGCAGAGGGAGCAAACCCCCATCCACATCAACAGGGCCACTGTGGAGAAGGTTCTTCAGTTTACACATCACTGACAATCTGAAGTGGTCCACCCACACAGAGAGGCTGAAGAACTTCAGCTTGGCCCATAAGACCCACACAAACTTTTACACGTGCACCATTGAGAGCATCCTGACGGGCTGTATCACCGCCTAGTACGGCAACTACACCGTCCGCAATGCAGTGCTCTCCAGAGAGTGGTGCGGTCAGCCCAACACATCACCGGGGGCACACTGCCTGCCCTCCAGGACATCTCCAACACCCGGTGTCACAGGAAGGCCAAGAAGATCATCAAGGACCTCAGCCACCCGAGCCACGGCCTGTTCACCCCGCTATTATCCAGAAGGTGAGGTCAGTATTGATGCATCAAAGCTGGGACCGAGAGACTGAAAAACAGCTTCTATCTCAAGGCCATCAGACTTAAATAGCTATTACTGGCCGGCCTCAACCCAGTACCCTGCCCTGAACTTAGTCACTGTCACTAGCAAGCTACCACCCGGTTACTCAACCCTGCACCTTAGAAGCTGCTGCCCTATGTACATAGACATGGAACACTAGTTACTTTAATAATGGAACACTGGTAACTTTAAAAATGTTTACATACTGTTTTACCCATTATATGTATATTCTGTATTCTAGTCAAGGCCATCCTATTCAACTATTGCTGTACATATACAATTATATCCTACGTATTATTTAGATATACTACATGTTCTATCCACATACTGCCCATGATGTCTACACATCCCATCACATACAGTGCATTCGGAAAGTATTCAGACACCTTCCATTTTTCCACATTTTGTTACGTTACAGCCTTATTCTAAAATGGATAAAATTATTTGTTTTCCTCACCAATCTACACACAATATCCCATAATGACAAATTGAAAAAATATGTTTATACATTTTTGCAAATGTATTAAAAATAAAAAACAGAAATATTCAGACCCTTTGCTATGAGACTCAAAATTGAGCTCAGGTGCATCCTGTTTCCATTGATCATCCTTGAGATGTTTCTACAACTTGATTGGAGTCCACATATGGTTAATTCAATTGATTGGACATGATTTGGAAAGGCACACACCTGTCTGTATAAGGTCCCACAGTTGACACTGCATGTCAAAGCAAAAACCAAGCCATGAGGTCGAAGGAATTGTCTGCAGAGCTCCGAGACAGGATTGTGTCGAGGCACAGATCTGGGAAAGGGTACCAAAAAAATTCTGCAGCATTGAAGGTCCCCAAGAACACAGTGGCCTCCATCATTCTTAAATGGAAGAAGTTTGGAACCACCAAGACTCTTCCTAGAGATGGCCGCCTGGCCAAACTGAGCAATCGGGGGAGAAGGGCCTTGGTCAAGGAGGTGACCAAGGACCCAGTGTTCACTCTGATAGAGCTCCAGAGTTCCTCTGGAGAACCTTCCAGAAGGACAACCATCTCTGCAGTGCTCCACCAATCAGGCCTTTATGGTAGAGTGGCCAAACGGAAGCCACTCCTCAGTAAAAGGCACATGAAAGCCCGCTTGGAGTTTGCCAAAAGGCACCTAAAGACTCTCAGACCATGAGAAACAAGATCCTCTGGTCTGATGAAACCAAGTTTGGACTCTTTGGCCTGAATGCAGAGCGTCACATCTGGAGGAAACCTGGATCCATCCCTACGGTGAAGCATGGTGGTGGCAGCATCATGCTGTGGGGATGTTTTTCAGCGGCAGGGACTGGGAGACTAGTCAGGATCGAGGGAAAGATGAACAGAGCAAAGTACAGAAAAATCCTTGATGAAAACCTGCTCAGGACCTCAGACCGGGGTGAAGGTTCACCTTCCAACAGGACAACAACCCTAAGCACACAGCCAAGACAACGCAGGAGTGGCTTCGGGACAAGTCTCTGAATGTCCTTGAGTGGCCTAAACAGAGCCTCGACTTGAACCCGATCGAACATCTCTGGAGAGAACTGAAAATAGCTGTGCAGCGATGCTCTCCATCCAACCTGACAGAACTTGAGAGGATCAGCAGAGAAGAATGGGAGAAACTTCCCAAATACAGGTGTGCCAAGCTTGTAGCGTCATACCTAAGAAGACTCAAGGCTGTAATTGCTGCCAAGGTGCTTCAACAAAATACTGAGTAAAGGGTCTAAATACTTATGTAAATGTGATATTTATGTTTTATAAGGCTGTAACGTAACAAAGTGTGGAAAAAGTGAAGGGGTCTGAATACTTTCCGCATGCACTGTATGTACATATAGGAAAGGGTAAAGTGACTAGGCAACAGGATAGATAATAAACAGCAGAAGCAGCGTATGTAATGAGTCCAAAAAGTAAGTGGAATAAGGGTCAATGCAGATAGTCCGGGCAGCTATTGGTTAACTATTTAACTAACTATTTAGCAGTCTTATGGCTTGGGGGTAGAAGCTGTTCAGGGTCCTTTTGGTTCCGGACTGCTGGCAGAGAGAACAATCTATGACTCTGGTGGCTGGAGTCACAAGTTTTAGGGCCTTCCTCTGACACCGCCTGGTATAGAGGTCCTGGATGGCAGGGAACTCGGCCCCAGAGATGTACTCGGCCTTACGCACTACCCTCTGTAGTGCCTTGTGGTCGGATACCAAGCAGTTGCCATACCAAGGGGTGATGCAGCCAGTCAAGATGCTCTCAATGGTGCAGCTGTATAACTTTTTTAGGATCTGAGAGCCCAAAACAAACAGTGTTGACAGATCCATAACAAAGTGACATTATAAATCAATTACAGGAGGCACGTGTATTCCCTTCCCCACCTCCTTAACTAAAAGAGAGAGAGAAGGAACAGAGAGAAAAAGTGTGAGTGAGAAAGAGAAGGGGGAGGCAGGACTTTGGGAATAGCTTTACAGTGAGAGAAATGGCAGTGTGTGACAGGTGAAATATGAGTTCCACTGATGCAGCAACAGGGGAATATAGCCAGTAGGTTTGAGAGACTTTTGCCCTTATTCCTTATAAGTACAGGTCTGCCTGGATTCAGGCTAAATCACATCTCATATATCAGTGAATGACTCACTTTGCATTTGACCTTGAAGCATTTACCTACAGAGTGGCACATTCACTCCTTTTATGTAACCAGGCCTCTCTTCTGGGTATGTTTTTAGGTAGTGTTTCCTGGCTGGATGCAGCCACCACTCATATTGTAGATTATTTCATTGATCAACACACATTTTACATTTTAGTCATTTAGCAGACGCTCTTATCCAGAGCGACTTACAGTTAGTGAGTGCATACATTTTCATACTGGCCCCCCGTGGGAAACGAACCCACAACCCTGGCGTTGCAAGTGCCATGCTCTACCAACTGAGCTACACGGGGCCCCGTGTATGAGAAGGTTGAGTGACCTTGAAAGTCAATTCACACTCCTTCCACAATACAGATCCAGCGGAGGGGGTTCTAGATACTAGGGTGTCATTCCATAGTAATAATACCCCATAGGGCTCTGGACAAAAGTAGTGCACTATACAGGGAATACGGTGCCATTTGGGATTGAGCCTAGATTATGTTGTCTTTGCCAGGGTAATGAGGGGATCTGAGGTCTGATAGTGAAGTGTGCCATGTCTCCTTCAGACCAGTGACTCTCAGATATAGATGGCTTGTCCCCAGAGCACAACAGGTCACCAGCGTTGAACAGTGAGGTAAATCACATCCCGACCCCAGCCTCAATCCCCAGCACAGTTCCTCTCTCTGGGTCTTTTCCATTAGATTACTAAATCAATGTAGGACAGCTGATTTATATTCCACACAGGACAGATATATCTAGTGGGAGGAGGATAAAAGATGGCTGGACACTCTCACTCTCTTGCGCCCGCCTGTTTGATTTATTATTAAGTCCTTTCTTGAGAGTTCTCTTGATGTAAATGGTATGGATGATCAAATTAGCACATACAGTATTGCAATTACTCTCCACTTGCCACAAAGTTGGAAGCACAATCGTAATTGTATGCTGTAGCGTTAAGAGTTCCCTTCACTCGAACCATGAAACACAGCCCCAGACCATTATTCCTCCTCCACCAAACTATACAGTTGGCACTATGCATTGGCGCAGGTAGCGTTCTCCTGGCATCTGCCAAACCCAGATTTGTCCGTTGGACTGCCAGATGGTGAAGTGTGATCACGCCAGAGAACGCGTTTTTCTACTGCTCCAGAGTCCAATGGCGGTGAGCTTTACCCCACTCCAGCCGACGCTTCACATTGCGCATGGTGATCTTAGGCTTGCGTGCGGCTGTTCGGCCATGGAAACCCATTTCATGAAGCTCCCAACGAACAGTTCTTGTGTTGACGTTGCTTCCAAAGGCAGTTAGGAACTCAGTAGTTAGTGTTGCAACCGAGGACAGACGATTTTTACATGCTACGCGCTTAAGCATTTACATTTTTTTTACATTTTAGTCATTTAGCAGACGCTCTTATCCAGAGCGACTTACAGTTAGTGAATGCATACATTTTTTATTTTTTATTTTTCATACTGGCCCCCCGTGGGAATTAAGCACTCGGCGATCCCGTTCTGTGAGCTTGTGTGGTGTACCACTTCGCGGCTGAGCCGCTGTTGCTCCTAGACGTTTCCACTTCACAATAACAACACTTACAGTTGACCGGGGCAGCTCTAACAGGGCAGGAATTTGACGAACTGACTTGTTGGAAAGGTGGCATCCTATGACGGTGCCACGCTGAAAGTCACTGAGCTCTTCAGTAAAGCCATTCTACTGCCAATGTTTGTCTATGGATATTCCATGGCTGTGTGCTCGATTTTATACACCTGTCAGCAACGGGTGTGGCTGAAATAGCCGAATCCACTAATTTGAAGGTGTGTCCACATACTTTTGTATATATAGTGTATGACAATTTGCTGTTGCAGATAATATAATTGTTTTCTATGCCGTATTATTTAATTTATTAATGTATTATTTTATTATTATGTCCACTCAATCTCCTACTACAGAATAGTGCAGGGATAAACACCTTGGGCATTTAATACATGCTTTATTAGCATTATTTGGTTTATATAAAGCAATATGTCTCTGAATAGGGGAAACAGGGGGATGATATCAAAATTGGACTGGGACCTGAAATCGGCCCGGGGATTTCTAAAACACCAGCCCATTTCTTTCCTCAAGGCCCCCGTTATGAGCCAATAATGATAATTCTACGCCAAGAAAAATACTATTTAGACCAGCCCACTGGGTTAAAGATGGACCAGCCAATCTGGCACTTGCCCAAACTGCGCAATGACCAGACCGTTTCTGGATGAAATGGAGAGGGCTGCAGCATGCAATTAATTCCCTATACAATCTACAGCCGTGAAGTCCCCAGACCACTGTCTTTGTGTAGTCAGTGGTGATGCGGGAGTCTCTGCCTCCTATGCCCGCTGGTAGATAAACTGGTCTGGCCTAACCCAGCTATGGCTCTGCATGTCTCAGATGCTTCAGTGCACTGCTTCTCTCTTCTCAAATCAAATCAAATAAATGCTTGTGTTCCTAGCTCCAACAGTGCAGTAATATCTAACAATACACAACAATATACACAAATCTAAAAGTAAAATAATATAATTAAGAAATATAGAAATATTAGGACGAGCAATGTCGGAGTCCGGAATATAAATATATAAATACAGTGCATTCGGAAAGTATTCAGACCCTTTGACATTTTCCACATGTTGTTATATTACAGCATTATTCTAAAATTGATTCAATTGTTTTTTTTCCCTCATCAATCTACACACAATACCGCATAATGACAAATCAAAAACAGGTTTATAGAAATCTTTGCAAATATCACATTTACATAAGTATTCAGACCCTTTACTCAGTACTTTGTTGAAGCACCTTTGGCAGCGATTACAGCCTCGACTCTTCATGGGTATGACACTACAAGCTTGGCATACCTGTATTTGGGGAGTTTCTCCCATTCTTCGCTGCAGATCCTCTCAAGCTATGTCAGCTTGGATGGGGAGCGTCACTGTACAGCTATTTTCAGGTCTCTCCAGAGATGTCCGGGCTCTGGCTGGGCCACTCAAGGACATTCAGAGACTTGTCCCGAAGCGTTGTCTTGGCTGTGTGCTTAGGGTCGTTGTCCTGTTGGAAGGTGAACCTTCAATCAAATCAAATCAAATGTTATTTGTCACCTGTGCCGAATACATCAGGTGTAGACCTTACAGTGAAATGCTTACTTACAAGCCCTTAACCAACAATGCAGTTTTAAGAAAGAATACCAAAAAAAAATCACACAAAAATTTCAATATAAAATAGTATGAAATAAAAGTAACAAATAATTTAAGAGCAGCATTAAAAATAACAATAGCGAGGCTATGTACAGGGGGTACCGATACTGAGTCAATGTGCGGGGGCACCGGTTAGTCGAGGTAATTGAGGTAAGGGGGGGTAGAAAAATAGTCTGGGTAGCCATTTGATTAGATGTTCAGGAGTGTTATGGCTTGGGGGTAGAAGCTGTTTAGAAGCCTCTTGGACCTAGACTTGGCGCACCTGAACCACTTGCCGTGCGGTAGCAGAGAGAACAGTCTATGACTAGGGTGGCTGGAGTCTTTGACAATTTTTAGGACCTTCCTCTGACACCGCCTGGTATAGAGGTCCTGGATGGCAGGAAGCTTGGCCCCAGTGATGTACTGGGCCATACGCACTACCCTCTGTAGTGCCTTGCGGTCGGAGGCCGAGCAGTTGCCATACCAGGCAGTGATGCAACCAGTCAGGATGCTGTCGATGGTGCAGCTGTAGAACCTTTTGAGGATCTGAGGACCCACGGCAAATCTTTTCAGTCTCCTTAAGGGGAATAGGTTTTGTCGTGCCCTCTTCACGACTGCTTGGACCATATTAGTTTGTTGGTGATGTGGACACCAAGGAACTTGAAGCTCTCAACCTGCTCCACTACAGCCCTGTCGATGAGAATGGGGGCGTGCTCGGTCTTCTTCTTTTTCCTGTAGTCCACAATCATCTCCTTTGTCTTGATCACGTTGAGGGAGAGGTTGTTGTTCTGGCACCACATGGCCAGGTCTCTGACCTCGTCCCTATAGGCTGTCTCGTCGTTGTCTGTGATCAGGCCTACCACTGTTGTGTCATCGGCAAACTTAATGATGGTGTTGGAGTCGTGCCTGGCCATGCAGTCATGGGTGAACAGGGAGTACAGGAGGGGATTGAGCACGCACCCCTGAGGGGCCCCTGTGTTGAGGATCAGCATGGCAGATGTGTTGTTACCTACCCTTACCACCTGGGGGCGGCCCGTCAGGAAGTCCAGGATCCAGTTGCAGAGGGAGGTGTTTAGTCCCAGGGTCCTTAGCTTAGTGATTAGCTTAGAGGGCACTATGGTGTTGAACGCTGAGCTGTAGTCAATGAATAGCATTCTCACATAGGTGTTCCTTTTGTCCAGGTGTGAAAGGGCAGTGTGGAGCGCAATAGAGATTGCGTCATCTGTGGATCTGTTGGGGCGGTATGCAAATTGGAGTGGGTCTAGGGTTTCTGGGATAATGGTGTTGATGTGAGCCATGACCAGCCTTTCAAAGCACTTCATGGCTACAGATATGAGTGCTACGGGTCAGTAGTCATTTAGGCAGGTTACCTTAGTGTTCTTGGGCACAGGGACTATGGTGGTCTGCTTGAAACATGTTGGTATTACAGACTCAGACAGGGAGAGGTTGAAAATGTCAGTGAAGACTCTTGCCAGTTGGTCAGTGCATGCTCTGAGTACACGTCCTGGTAATCCGTCTGGCCCTGCGGCCTTGTGAATGTTGACCTGTTTAAAGGTCTTACTCACATCGGCTACGGAAAGCGTGATCACACAGTTGTCCGGAACAGCTGATGCTCTCATGCATGTTTCAGTGTTACTTGCCTCGAAGCGAGCATAGAAGTAATTTAGTTCATCTGGTAGGATCGTGTCACTGGGCAGATCGCGGCTGTGCTTCCTTTTGTAGTCTGTTATAGTTTGCAAGCCCTGCCACATCCGACGAGCATTGGAGCTGGTGTAGTACTATTCGATCTTAGTCCTGTATTGACGCTTTGCCTGTTTGATGGTTCGCCTGAGGGCATAGCGGGATTTCTTATATGTTTCCGGGTTAGAGTCCCGCTCCTTGAAAGCGGCAGCTCTACCCTTTAGCTCAGTGTGGATGTTGCCTGTAATCCATGGCTTCTGGTTGGGGCATGTATGTACAGTCACTGTGGGGACGATGTCATCGATGCACTTGTTGATGAAGCCAGTGACTGATGTGGTGTGCTCCTCAATGCCATCGGAAGAATCCCGGAACATATTCCAGTCTGTGCTAGCAAAACAGTCCTGTAGCTTAGCATCTGCTTCATCTGACCACATTTTTATTGAAAGAGTCACTGGTGCTTCCTGATTAAATTTTTGCTTGTAAGCAGGAATCAGGAGGATAGAATTATGGTCAGATTTGCCAAATGGAGGGCGAGTGAGAGCTTTGTACACGTCTCTGTGTGTGGAGTAAAGGTGGTCTAGAGTTTTTTTTCCTCTGATTCCACATTTAACATGCTGGTAGAAATGAGGTAAAACGGATTTAAGCTTCCCTGCATTAAAGTCCCCGGTCACTAGGAGCGCCGCCTCTGGATGAGTATTTTCCTGTTTGCTTATGGCCGTATACAGTTCATTGAGTGTGGTCTTAGTGCCAGCATCGGATTGTGGTGGTAAATAGACAGCTACGAAGAATATAGATGAAAACTCTCTTGGTAGATAGTGTGGTCTACAGCTTATCATGAGATACTCTACCTGAGCAAAACCTCAAGACTTCCTTAGATATCGTGCACCAGCTGTTGTTTACAAATATACATAGACCGCTAACCTCTTGTCTTACAGAGGCTGCTGTTCTATCCTGCCGATACAGTGTATAACCCGCCAGCTGTATGTTATTCATGTCTTTGCTCAGCCACGACTCGTGAAACATAAGATATGACAGTTTTTAATGTCCCGTTGGTAGGATATACGTGCTTGTAGTTCGTCCACTTTATTATCAAGCGATTGCAAATTGGCCAATAGTATCGATGGCAAAGGCAGATTAGCCACTCGTCGCCGGCTTCTTACCAGGCACCCCGATCTCCTTCCGCAATATCTCCTTTTCTTTCTACTGCAAATTACGGGGATGAAGGCCCTGTCGAGTGTCTTTTGCAAATCCCTCTCGTCCTACTCATTAAAGAAAAATGATTCATCCAGTTCAAGGTGAGTAATTGCTGTTCTGATGTCCAGAAGCTCTTTTTGGTCATAGGAGACGGTAGCAGCAACATTATGTATAAAATAAGTTACAAACAATGCGAAAAAACACTAAAAATAGCAGAGTTGGTTAAGAGTCCGGCGCCATTGTACCCCAGTCTGAGGTCCTGAACGCTCTGGAGCAGGTTTTTATCAAGGATCTCTCTGTACTTTGCTCCGTCCATCTTTCCCTTGATCCTGACTAGTCTCCCAGTCCCTGCCGCTGAAAAACATCCCCACAGCATGATGCTGCCACCACCATGCTTCACCGTAGGGATGTTGCCAGGTGTCCTCCAGACGTGACGCTTGGCATTCAGGTCAAAGAGTTCAATCTTGGTTTCATCAGACCAGAGAATCTTGTTTCTCATGGTCTGAGAGTCTTTAGGTGCCTTTTGGCAAACTCCAAGCGGGCTTTCATGTGCCTTTTACTGAGGAGAGGCTTCCATCTGGCCACTCTACCATAAAGGCCTGATTGGTGGAGCACTGCAGAGATGGTTGTCCTTCTGGAAGGTTATCCAGTGTAACTCTGGAGCTCTGTCAGAGTGACCATTGGGTTCTTGGTCACCTCCCTGACCAAGGCCCTTCTCCCCCGATTGCTCAGTTTGGCCGGGCGGCCATCTCTAGGAAGAGTCTTGGTGGTTCCAAACTTCTTCCATTTAAGAATGATGGAGGCCACTGTGTTCTTGTGGACCTTCAATGCTGCAGAATTTCTTGGTACCCTTCCCCAGATCTGTGCCTCGACACAATCCTGTCTCGGAGCTCTGCGGACAATTCCTTCGACCTCATGGCTTGGTTTTTGCTTTGACAAGCACTGTCAACTGTGGGACCTTATACAGACGTGTGTGCCTTTCCAAATCATGTCCAATCAATTGAATTTACCACAGGTGGTCTCCAATCAAGTTGTACAAACATCTCAAGGATGATCAATGGAAACAGGATGCACCTGAGCTCAATTTCGAGTCTCATAGCAAAGGTTTTGAATACTTATGTAAATAAGGTATTTCAGTTTTTTTATTTTTAATAAATGTGCGAACATCTCTATAAACCTGTTTTTGCTTTGTCATTATGGGGTATTGTGTGTAGATTGAAGAGGGAAAAAAATACTTTTATCAATTTTTGAATTAGGCTGTAACGTACCAAATTGTGGAAAAAGTCAAGTGGTCTGAATACTTTCTGAATGCATTGTATCTACCTCAATTACCTCGTACCCCTGCACATGGACTCAGTACTGGTACCCTGTGTATATAGCCAAGTTATCATTACTCATTGTGTATTTATTCTGCATGTTATTATTTTTCTATTATTTCTATTTTTTTCTCTCTGCATTCTTGTGAAGGGCCTGTAAGTAAGCATTTCACTGTAAGTCTACACCTGGTGATTATGAAGCATGTGACAAATACATTTGATATATTTCTGAGGGAATTAGATTAAAAAATAAATAATTCAGCTGACATTCAATCAGACGTAACACAATTTACCAAGGCAGATGGAACAATGGTTTTCCAATATAATATTACGCTATTTGTTGGTATGGAGCTGAATATTTTATATGACCTGTACTCCCTTCTGAGAACTCAGGGCTGCTGGTGCTAAAGGGAATGTCACAAATGAACATGACCATTGCTGCTGGTGCTAAGGGGAATGTCACAAAGGGAAAGGAAAGGGGGATACCTTGTCAGTTGCACAACTGACTGCATTCAACTGAAATGTGTCTTCCGCATTTAACCAAACGCCTCTGAATCAGAGAGGTGCGGGGGGCTGCCTTAATCGACATCTAAGTCATCGGTGCCCAGGGAGAAGTTGTTGTGGGGGTTAACTGCCTTGCTCAAGAGCAGAATGGCAGATTTGGTGCTAAAGGGAATGTCACAAACAAACATGATGTCTGCTCTGATATAATGAGTGTTGGCACTCCCCTGGGCTACAGTATTATGTGTAAAGGTATAGGAGGAGAAAGAGGATGATATGCACATCCTAAACTTGAGAATATCGGTGCTGGGCAACAAACATAAAACCCACAGAGATAAAGGAATGAGAGGCCTGCACATAGAATATTGCTGCTCCCCAGTGCTTGATTCCTGCACCCAAATACACAGTGCACAAAAGGAGTAGGTCCTCCTCTTGCACAGAGTCTCTCCTCAACATAAAACAAACAGTATTAATGAAAAAATGTAGGCTAAACTTGTAGGATATAGAACCTCCAAAAACACCTGGAAAACCAAAGTACACCTTACCATATGAACTGCTATTACTATCCGAGAGAAGCACAGATTCATTATTTTTCATCTAAAAAACAGTGTTGGAAGACAGATTTCCTCCCCCATTCTGTCCAGGCAGAGACTTACAGTTGGGATTCTTCCCCCTCCTCTCAGTGTTACAGTGAGTTGGGTGGTGGTGGTTGCCACAGGCTACTAGGCAGGGATTGAGTGATGGTGACGTTCACTCCTTTCGTGTGGCTGCTCATGCAAAAATGTCATAAGCCAAAACAGTGTCAGACTCAGCCACAGAGAGCAACAGGGGATGCAGAGTGACATGGCAGCCTGTGACAACAAAGTGGCCCCTTTTAAATGTTCTTGCTGTCATCGTGTGTGTTTCTTTTGTGTTTACCTGACAAAATCCTGCCATACACCCATCTGCTTCTTCCTCTCTGTAGCTGTGCTTCCTAATGATGATCTAGTGAATATCTCGACTATAACCGGAATTGTATCCCAAATGGCCCCCTATTCCTTAAAGACGTCCTCCAGTGATTATTGAACTTTTCCGATTGAAAACCGATATCCCAAGTATAAACACAGTAAAGTACACACATTAAAGGGTAAAGATATATATATGTTTCAAGCTAAATTCTGTTTTTTTTTTAGACCCAACTGCAAAATTCAGGGAATAGGGCATTCAAGGAGTTGGTATGATGTTGACTTTGTGATGTCATCGGCCTCCCCCTTGCTTGAGGAACAATAGAGGAGCAATAGAGAACAAAAGAGGAAAGGCCCACTTATTCCATGTCATGAGGATACTTGGACCACCTATTGAAATGTACCATTTGTTAAGTAAATAAGGTGTTAAATGAGGTGAAAAGGAGACTGGAATAGGACTTTAAATACTGCACTACATTTAACCAGAGTCATGTAATGCACTATGAAGGGAATAGGGTGCCATTTGGGATGTAGTCATGGTTTCAGGGAACACTTTTGTGTGTTCTGTATGGTAGTTTCCTCAAGGAACCCCACAATTGTTTTATTTCATGAAAGCTAGTGACCAGGCTGTCCCCTATGACACTTTAACCTTTAAGAACAATATTTATTATGCTAGAGATGCCTCATTCAATGTCTGGATGTGAATGTGTTGGTAATCTCTGCACATAAGGAACCTGTCTCAAGAGGACACTGCTCAAACTGGCTTGATTGTGAAAAATGCAGACATTCCCCACTTACTATGAAAAATGTGTAAGCTCTCAACCACAGCTTAACCAAACCTTTTATTTCAAGAATGGCCAAAAGGGACATAAATTATATAGTGACATGAAAATAAACTGTACCCTTAATCTTTTAATTCTGATTTACAGAGGACACCTTTAAGGTTGTAATGCATCCTCTGTAATGCATTGACAGTACATCTATTGTTTTCGTATGAGAGGCAATGGCCCATGGGAATGTTGGACTGTTCAGTGACAGAAATGAAGGAAACATGTCATAATGCCATAAGAGATCACAAACACCAACATCAGTAGAATGAATGCCACATACATCCATACTTCAGTTAGCTGTAACGTATAAGTACAGTGAGGGAAAAAAGTATTTGATCCCCTGCTGATTTTGTACGTTTGCCCACTGACAAAGACATGATCAGTCTATAATTTTAATGGTAGGTTTATTTGAACAGTGAGAGACAGAATAACAACAAAAAAATCCAGAAAAACGTATGTCAAAAATGTTATAAATTGATTTGCATTTTAATGAGGGAAATAAGTATTTGACCCCTCTGCAAAACATGACTTAGTACTTGGTGGCAAAACCCTTGTTGGCAATCACAGAGGTCAGACGTTTCTTGTAGTTGGCCACCAGGTTTGCACACATCTCAGGAGGGATTTTGTCCCACTCCTCTTTGCAGATCTTCTCCAAGTCATTAAGGTTTCAAGCATGACGTTTGGCAACTCGAACCTTCAGCTCCCTCCACAGATTTTCTATGGGATTAAGGTCTGGAGACTGGCTAGGCCACTCCAGGACCTTAATGTGCTTCTTCTTGAGCCACTCCTTTGTTGCCTTGGCCGTGTGTTTTGGGTCATTGTCATGCTGGAATACCCTTCCACGACCCATTTTCAATGCCCTGGCTGAGGGAAGGAGGTTCTCACCCAAGATTTGACGGTACATGGCGCCGTCCATCATCCCTTTGATGCGGTGAAGTTGTCCTGTCCCCTTAGCAGAAAAACCAAAGCATACTGTTTCCACCTCCATGTTTGATGGTGGGGATGGTGTTCTTGGGGTCATAGGCAGCATTCCTCCTCCTCCAAACACGGCGAGTTGAGTTGATGCCAAAGAGCTCGATTTTGGTCTCATCTGACCACAACACTTTCACCCAGTTCTCCTCTGAATCATTCAGATGTTCATTGGCAAACTTCAGACGGCCCTGTATATGTGCTTTCTTGAGCAGGGGGACATTGCGGGCGCTGCAGGATTTTAGTCCTTCACAGCGTAGTGTGTTACCAATTGTTTTCTTGGTGACTATGGTCCCAGCTGCCTTGAGATCATTGACAAGATCCTCCCGTGTAGTTCTGGGCTGATTCCTCACCGTTCTCATGATCATTGCAACTCCACGAGGTGAGATGTTTCATGGGGCCCAGGCCGAGGGAGATTGACAGTTCTTTTGTGTTTCTTCCATTTGTGAATAATCGCACCAACTGTTGTCACCTTCTCACCAAGCTGCTTGGCGATGGTCTTGTAGCCCATTCCAGCCTTGTGTAGGTCTACAATCTTGTCCCTGACATCCTTGGAGAGCTCTTTGGTCTTGGCCATGGTGGAGAGTTTGGAATCTGATTGATTGATTGCTTCTGTGGACAGGTGTATTTTATACAGGTAACAAGCTGAGATTAGGAGCACTCCCTTTAAGAGTGTGCTCCTAATCTCAGCTTGGTACCTGTATAAAAGACACCTGGGAGCCAGAAATCTTTCTGATTGAGAGGGGGTCAAATACTTATTTCCCTCATTAAAATGCCAATCAATTTATAACATTTTTGACATGCGTTTTTCTGGATTTTTTTGTTGTTATTCTGTCTCTCACTGTTCAAATAAACCTACCATTAAAATTATAGACTGATCATTTCTTTGTCAGTGCGCAAACGTACAACATCAGCAGGGGATCAAATACTTTTTTCCCTCACTGTATATGCATGTATTGTAGTTAATGTACTAGAGTCTGAACACTCAAAACAGAACATCTGGCCATGACACATTTTCCCTGGCCATCCACAAGAAATGCAGCCTACTGTAGTGCTATTGAGAGCCATCTTGTGATGTGTGTGTGTGTGTGTGTGCCACCCATGGTTCCCATTGCAAACATTGCTTGTCATCTTCAGCTACCCATCTGTACTTTCAGCACATTTACTGAGCTCAATGACATGGCAAGGACATTTCTCCAGTGAAATGAAAGTCCCCTCGGTGACATTGATGTATTGACCTACTTTAAATTATCAGCACTGTCGACATTTGGAAATTAAATCCCCCTTCTGCGTAATATATCCTTCCCCTTTCAGAACACACACAGCACAGGTGCGTGCACGCACACGCACACACACACACAGGGCCCGCTCTAGCCTTTTGGGGGCCCTAAGCGAGATTTGGTTGGGGGCCCCTCCCCCACCTAGCGGGCAAAACATTTTAGTGCCCCCCCTCCTGACGACATAGAGAACATTTTACTTTTTAACTGAATTTCCTGCAATTCTATACATCTTGCCATGGGGTGAAGTGGAAATGTTGCAGTTTTAAAGCAAGTTTTCTGCGGTTATACAAATTTTGCCATGGGGCTGAGATCTGTTATTTTTTCAGTATTAAAGCAAATTTCCTGCAATTCTACACATTTTGCCATGACTTATTCCATGTTAATAATATCTGAGTGAGAGTGACTAACAAAATCAATGGGGGCTCCCTGGAGGTCAGGGGCCCTGTGCACTTGCCCTGCTGCGCCAGGTCTGTATTTGGTCATGATTAATACCAGTTTAGATAGCTGGCTACACTGACTTACCAATCAAACAATTGTTAGCTGACATGGTTAATTGAGTGACTGTCAGTGACTGACATTAAAAGAGAAAAATTGCTGATGCACAACCAAATTTCGAACTTGCACCATGTATTCTACTATCCTAAACTGAGACCCCGACTGAGCTTTTTTGGGGGGGTTGACTCTTATGTCGCTTTTGCCTGGAGCCGGCCCTGAACACACACAATTTACAGGTCAATTATATAATATTCATACATCTTTACTTAGATTATTATAGGAAATATTCTTTTAAACATACATTATCATGATAGGACCCCATTTGAATAAGAATAATTTTCAACAAACGTAGCCTAGAATTTATTACATACAATTACTCACGCTGCAAATCTGGCGTTCCAGGTGACAGGTGCTGTGCGATACCACCTGTAATGGACTGGACCCGTCGATCACTCTAAAATTGATGGGCTACTGTATCGTTGGAGAAAATCGTGTCGGAGCTCCACACAACAAGGCTACTATTGTCAAACGGCCAATGAGGTAGAAGCGGGGCGGAGAACAGTCGACGATTGTACTACAGGCAGAATAGTAGCCTACTGCAAACAGCTGTGGAAGCGTCTGTTTTGTACACGCGTTTCGCTGATCTGGTCAATGGATTACACAGTTTCCCTACAAGTGCAACATCAACTGACTGTGTTCCCGACACACTTGTACCAGGGTTACAGTTTGGAGTTACAGGTAGGCTACATCTCAGACATGAATTAGCCTATACTTATGTGTGATTTGTTTTCCGTTTTGTTTTACACCGGGTACCAATCTCCATTGACAGAGAAAGAGACTATAAAACTCAGACTGTCTAATGTTTTCAGCTCTATCATAATTAGTTTTCATGTCTGCTGCGCTGCGTGGAATATCAGCATCCTTTTTGACATTATGAGCCAGCGTAACGAGAAACAGTGAAATCCCTCTCCTCCATCTAGGCTATGTGATGTTGAATTCACAACACCGTGTTTGGAAATACCATGTAGCCTGATGCGGAGGTCCTCAAGCTGAAATGCGCGCTTAAATTGTGAATCTCATTCAGCAGTTTCATAAACACTCCGTGTGATTTGATGCAGACCTACTTGAGTTTGAAATTTAAATAAACGGGTCGGACTGTTCACGATTATCATTTTGCGTCTCGCTGTGCTTAGAAAGTGAGATGGGACGGCATCAGAGGCAAAACAATTCCTCATATGTTATTAGGCTATCCATCCCATGGCTATTTTACACACACTGACCTTTTACATCGTTTTTTTTTGTTGCTACATGATATTTATGATATTTTGTCAAGATTAGGCTACATTAATGTAATTTATGGGATTCCAATAGTTCAACCAGTTGGAGTGAGTTTGAACTCAGCCTACAGTAGTAGAATGACAGGTATCTACTATTAGATCCATTGACCATATCATGTGCATGTGTTTGGTTTTAAATTTGCCCACTGTTCAATGCATGGAATATGAGAAGCTGGCATGTCGGTATCTTGACTATTGAAGTGTATCCAGTCATTGGATTGTGACTACATCCATTTAAGATTAATTCCCAAGCATTTTCCGATGACATTATCCTCATAATATTTTGCACTAATGTTAGCCCAGGTGTGTAAACATAGGTGAACATTACCATGCTACAATTTTCGTTAAGTCAAAAAATTACAGCACACCAAAACCTGAATGTAATTTACCTCATGTAGCTAGCTATCTCCCACATGACTGGCAACCATGTTTATGCCTCTTTGACTGTGGCAAGACAAATTCACCTCAACACCTTGTTCTGGTTATTGAGTCCTATTTAATCGTTTTCATTAAATATTTGTTATGTTTTCTTAAAAAAACACGTCTTTCCTTTATTGAACAATCCTGACTTCCCCCCCCCCAGTGAGGTGTCTTGTTATAGGAACCCTAGTAAGGGCTTTGAAATATACATTTGATTAGATAGGCTATGGGAATCGCAGTGTGTTTATTTAGAAGTATACCTGGAATTGTTGCATATTAAATCCCTGTGCATGCCTTTTGAAGTGTGTTCACCAGGTGGTGTCTAGATTATTTTTAATCTTTACTACATTAATAGTATCTTTGCTTTATCCACTTCCCCCAGAGCGCAAGCAGCGACTTAATTGTCTTGTTTGAGAGAAAGCTTTAGTCTCCTTTTGATGCATTGTTTTTAACTGCTGTGTCTCTGTGCTGCTGTGCCTCTCTCTGGTTTTCAATTTGTGTATCAAATACTATATTTTATTTGGGTTTTCTTAAGGGATCATAGATACAGAAAAACAGAGCCCATTGTTAACTTTTAAACTGATACAGTAGCTTCGGGTATCTCTCAGTGTATCAAATGTCTATTTTTGCAGTGCAGTTACTGCACTTTAACTGAGCGGCATACAACAGCCCCCATATCACCCTAGAATTATCTCTTAGTCGAGGCAGGTCTTTATAACAGGCCAAGGTTTGAATTATTGGGGTCCTGGGCAAACCCTCAAACCCATAACAAATCATGGCACCCCCATTAGCCTTACAATATTTTAGCTATACAGAAGATATTTAAATTATAATGCGTTGCTCCTGCCTACAGTTTATGGGCACCCTCGAGTCAATGTGTGATTCAAACCTCCAGTAACCTATGGGTGTTGACCAAAAGTAGTGCACTAAATGGCAATTAGGGAGTCATTTGGGATGCATCCTGTAACATGATTTATAGTTAAAACACCTCCACTTGTCGATGTACTTGTTATGGTGTATCTGGAGTTTTAATCATGCTTGCCTGACAGTTCCCATCACTGCTGTTCTTCAGTCAAACTCTCTCTGAGCTCTTTCTTTCTCCAGTCTGCTTGATTCAAAGTCAGTTGCCAGAGTTGTGAAAAGTTGCTGCGATCACTGTCTCTCTGAGGAGAGGCTCGCTGTACTGAACCACAAGGTGGCTCCGTCAGAGCACTATCAACTCCTTTGTTTTTCATTATCTTAAGACAGTGCTCTCTGTTGCTGCATGCCTGCTGTCAGTGACACAGACTAAATACGCCTCCTCAGGCCTATATGCTGCTTACACATGCATTTTCAAAAGTTCTCTCTATGTGAGTCATCCAGAATATGAGGTATATTTGGGGTATTTTTGAACATCTTGGAGGACTGACTTAATACTCATTCAAATTCACATAATATGCACATTCATACTAAAACACATACAAGCTCTTGAACTTCAGGTGATGATAATGTCCCCTATTGACCTCTCACTTTAACAACCCCAGATATATTTGTTCAGTCTCCCTATTTCATATCGTTTCTATTTTGGAAAAGGCTTGAAGTGGTAAAAATCATATGATCCCTCTCTCCCGTCAGTAATTTGTGAGGGCTAAAAATAAGCGCTTTGAAGCTCTGTGCTTCAGTGTCATCAATAAGTGATTGCTTTTGTTTAAGTAAAAATGTCCCTCCTTTTTAGTTGGTTATTCAAAATCCTCCTTTCAGTCACAGTCTGTGTATTTCACTGCTTTCTTCAAAATGTATCCCATCAAACACAGAGAGAGACCAAAATAAGTCCAACAGATTGTATAAATACCTTATGTAACAGATCAACTAGATACACACTCTGATGTTAGAATTATGTGCAAAAAATGCAGCCAAGTGTATCACAGGAGAAGGTCAGTGCATTGAACTGAAGAAGATGAACGTGTCATGAGATACTCCCTGAAGTACTCTTAGATTGCAGTAGCATATTTAAGAAGAAGTGATATTGTCAGCAGGCTATTTATACTGTATCACACCTGAGAGAGAGAGAGAGAGAAGAGGTGGGGAGAGAGAGAGGGGGAGAGAAGAGGGGGGAGAGAGAAAGAAATAAAGAGAGTATCCTTGTATTCCATGATAACACCTCCACATCACCCTGTCCTCTGCCCCTTGATGGTACCCACAGGTAAATAACTGGGAGTTAAATAATCCATCCAGGTGTTACAACTGCATATTCTGAAATTTCACTCCAAATATAAATGATAAACGGCATCCCTTTGTCCCCGTTGATGAGCTGGGATATGAGAGTCTTTTAAATCTTGCTCAATATATGGATCAGCTTGGCTTGGTGCATGCCTAACCTTAATTTGTGCTCCTTTGTGGATCAGGCTGAGAGTAGGCAAGCCTTTTTTTAGAAGAAGAAATGCATTTAGGCTGGATGTACTTTGAAATCCCTAAAAGCATCAGACTTCTGGAACCCAAGCACTTTGCAACAGGTTTATGGACAACGTTTTTACAGTATTGACCCGTTCTGAGGATAAAAATCCTACAGACTTAATCTTACCTCCAGAGGTAATCTAACTTGAGAAAATGTAACTGATTTAAATAGACCAGTCATAATTTAATGGGTCACGCACACATGTGCGCACACATGGCGCACACTCACTCACTCACTCACTCACTCACTCACTCACTCACTCACTCACTCACTCACTCACTCACTCACTCACTCACTCACTCACTCACTCACTCACTCACTCACTCACTCACTCACTCACTCACTCACTCACTCACTCACTCACTCACTCACACACTCATTCACTCACTCACTCACTCACTCAAGTGACTAAACATCTGACCTAAATGTCTCTGTCAGTGGCTCAACTCCAGTCTGATGATTGTGCTGGTGTAGTCTACTGTTGACAATCTGCCCAGACTGCACTGTAATATTTTCACCCAGCTGCTCTGTTGTCAGTAGCCAGGCTACACCAGAGTCTAAGATAGAGATAAATAGGGCTCTGGTGGCTCTGGGGTTACACCTCAGAGGAACTGGTAATCAGGAGCTGGAATCCTCTATCAGTTAAGGCTGATATTAGATAATATTAATTCAATACAGTAAGTAGAAGAATTTTGAGTTACCTGCCTTCTGTAAAACAGAGTTGCCAGTATACAGACCTTGGCCATTGTTTCTCTCCTATGCGACACTCGTCCCTCATCTGTGCAGACGGAATCGTCATGCTATCTGACATAAGACAATGGACCTTGGCCTAAAGAAAATCTGCCTGACTGCCTAACTAAAGGACAGGACAAACCACAGCGAACGTCAGCCGTGCGCAGTAGATCACCTGCATGGGTGACGATTGAATCGGTGGTGATTGAACATGTATAATTGTCTGGAAATTAACAGAAAAAGATGGCTGATGTTCTGTGTAGTGCGATAGAAGGAGCACCTGCTTCTATGAACTGTTTGTCGACGTGGTCTGTTTTGTCCTTAAGGCAAACACTACTTTTGACAGGTTTCATAGGGCACTATAGGGAATGGTGAGCCATTTGGGACGCGGTTTAAACCACTGTGGTCCTGGCCTGGAGAGTCAGCTAGAAAAATGCTGCTGTCTGCTGCTAAGGAGGTTGATAACAATGCTGATGATTGTACTGGATAGGGATGTAACGATTCACCGATACGCATCAGTCCCCGATTCAAATGTTTAAGATACACTACCTGACCAAAAGTATGTGGACACCTGCTCGTCGAACATCTCATTCCATGGAGTTGCTGCTATAACAGCCTCCACTCTTCTCGGAAGGCTTTCAACTAGATGTTGGAACATTGCTGCGGGGACTTACTTCCATTCAGCCACGAGCATTAGTGAGGTCGGACACTGATGTTGGGCGATTAGGCCTGGCTCGCAGTCGGCGTTCCAATTCATCCCAAAAGTTTTTGATGGAGTTGAGGTCAGGGCTCTGTGCAGGCCAGTCAAGTTCTTCCACACCGATCTCGATAAACCATTTCTGTATGGACCTCGATTTGTGCATGGGGGCATTGTCATGCTGAAACAGGAAAGGCCCTTCCCCAAACTGTTGCCACAAAGTTGGAAGCACAGAATCGTTTAGAATGTCATTGTATGCTGTAGCGTTAAGATTTCCCTTCACTGGAACTAAGGGGCCTAGCCCGAACCATGAAAAACAGCCCCAGACCATTATTCCTCCTCCACCAAATTTTACAGTTGCCACTATGCATTGGGGCAGGTAGCGTTCTCCTGGCATCCGCCAAAACCAGATTCGTCTGTCGGACTGCCAGATGGTGAAACGTGATTCATCACTCCAGAGAACAATGGCGGTAAGGTTAATACCACTCCAGCTGACGCTTGGCATTGCCCATGGTGATCTTAGGCTTGTGTGCGGCTGCTCGGCCATGGAAACCCATTTCATGAAGCTCCCGACAAACAGTTATTGTGCTGACATTGATTCCAGAAGCAGTTTGGAACTCTGTAGTGAGTGTTGCAACCGAGGACAGACGATTTTTAAGCGCTTCAGCACTCGGTTGTCCCGTTCTGTGAGCTTGTGTGGTCTACCACTTCGCGGCTGAGCCATTGTTGCCCCTAGACATTTCCACCTCACAATAACAGCACTTACAGTTTACAGGGGCAGCTCTAGCAGGGCAGAAATTTGATGAACTGACTTGTTGGAAAGGTGGCATCCACATTGAAAGTCACTGAACTCTTCAGTAAGGCCATTCTACTGCCAATGTTTAGCTATGGAGATTGCATGGCTGTTTGTTTAATTTTATCCACTAATTTGATAGGGTGTCCACATACTTTTGTATATATAGTGTATGACTGCATCAGTCCGCAGACCCCAAACGAATGCAAATGTAGCATGCATCAGTCAAAAAATCTATTCAAAGTTACGAATCTCTGATTCACTAACAATTTTTGCTCATATTACTTTCTTTCTACCTTCCGAAAATACCTCATCTTTTGTGACTACTGATGTGTTATCTCCTGCATGTAACTGTGTTGACAGTCATTGATCTACAAGTCATTTTGCATTCCTAACAACACCAGGGAATATCAGTAGCCTAGTCAAGCTGCGCACAGCCCCCAGGTTCACCCGCTGACCAATGTGGCTTGCACAATGTTAGGCTTTATTAGTTGAGTGACACGCTATGTAATTTGCTAGGTTTTTGCTATCTATGCGCTGTTGGAAATGGTGTTTTACTGGAATAAAAGTAAACTACCGGAGACACAATTGTCATCTGGGTATACCTGCTGAACGGGGCTTACAATAGATTTTATTTAGATTGTTTCGATTCAGGTTCAGCATCAGCAACAGGTTTGGTAGTTTTGCTTTAAACAATACAGTGGGGGAAAAAAAGTATTTAGTCAGCCACCAGTTGTGCAAGTTCTCCCACTTAAAAAGATGAGAGAGGCCTGTAATTTTCATCATAGGTACACGTAAACTATGACAGACAAAATGAGAAAAAAATCCAGAAAATCATTGTCATGCTGAAAGACCCAGCCACGTTTCATCTTCAATGCCCTTGCTGATGGAAGGAGGTTTTCACTCAAAATCTCACGATACATGGCCCCATTCATTCTTTCCTTTACACGGATCAGTCGTCCTGGTCCCTTTGCAGAAAAACAGCCCCAAAGCATGATGTTTCCACCCCCATGCTTCACAGTAGGTATGGTGTTCTTTGGATGCAACTCAGCATTCTTTGTCCTCCAAACACGACGAGTTGAGTTTTTACCAAAAAGTTCTATTTTGGTTTCATCTGACCATATGACATTCTCCCAATCCTCTTCTGGATCATCCAAATGCACTCTAGCAAACTTCAGATGGGCCTGGACATGTACTGGCTTAAGCAGGGGGACACGTCTGGCACTGCAGGATTTGAGTCCCTGGCGGCGTAGTGTGTTACTGATGGTAGGCTTTGTTACTTTGGTCCCAGCTCTCTGCAGGTCATTCACTAGGTCCCCCCGTGTGGTTCTGGGATTTTTGCTCACCGTTCTTGTGGTCATTTTGACCCCACGGGGTGAGATCTTGCGTGGCGCCCCAGATCGAGGGAGATTATCAGTGGTCTTGTATGTCTTCCATTTCCTAATAATTGCTCCCACAGTTGATTTCTTCAAATCAGTGGTCTTGTATGTCTTCCATTTCCTAATAATTGCTCCCACAGTTGATTTCTTCAAACCAAGCTGCTTACCTATTGCAGATTCTGTCTTCCCAGCCTGGTGCAGGTCTACAATTTTGTTTCTGGTGTCCTTTGACAGCTCTTTGGTCTTGGCCATAGTGGAGTTTGGAGTGTGACGGTTTGAGGTTGTGGACAGGTGTCTTTTATACTGATAACAAGTTCAAACAGGTGCCATTAATACAGGTAACGAGTGGAGGACAGAGGAGCCTCTTAAAGAAGAAGTTACAGGTCTGTGAGAGCCAGAAATCTTGCTTGTTTGTAGGTGACCAAATACTTATTTTCCACCATAATTTGCAATTAAATTCATTAAAAATCCTACAATGTGATTTTCTGGATTATTTTTTCTCAATTTGTCTGTCATAGTTGACGTGTACCTATGATGAGAATTACAGGCCTCTCTCATTTTTTTAAGTGGGAGAACTTGCACAATTGGTGGCTGACTAAATACTTTTTTCCCCCACTGTAAGTGTATATGGTCATTTTTAGGTATACAGGGTAAAGTTGATAATTTCATAACTAGGACAGCAATCACTTTACGAGGTGCACAAATGGCTCACAGTCTCACGTCAGAATTAGACATTCATCCATTTTTCTCAAATGTCACATTTTTAAGGTTAGGGTTAAGGTAGGGGTTAAGGTTTGGGATAGGCTTAAACTGTAATATGAAAAACAACTTAATAGCTAACTAAAAACTCCCAAACAGTCTAAACTATTTGATTTTGAGATGGGGGGTCAAATCCAAAGTTGTGCTATATATTCATTAGCTATGACATACAGTGAGGGGAAAAAAGTATTTGATCCCCTGCTGATTTTGTACGTTTGCCCACTGACAAAGAAATGATCAGTCTATAATAGTCTAGGTTTATTTGAACAGTGAGAGACAATACTCCCGAGTGGCGCAGTGGTCTAAGGCACTGCATCGCAGTGCTAGCTGTGCCGCTAGAGATCCTGGTTCGAGTCCAGGCTCTGTCGCAGCTGGCCGCAACCGGGAGACCCATGGGCGGCGCACAATTGGTCCAGCGTCGTCCAAGGTAGGGGAGGGTTTGGCCGGCAGGGATGTGGGTTCGTTTCGCCAGTATATAAAATTTAAAAACGTATGCATTCACTAACTGTAAGTCGCTCAGGATAAGAGCGTCTGCTAAATGACTAAAATGTCAAATGTAACTGTAATAATAACAACAACAAAATCCAGAAAAATGCATGTAAAATTTTTTATAAATTGATTTGCCTTTTAATGAGGGAAATAAGTATTTGAACCCCTCTCAATCAGAAAGATTTCTGAATCCCAGGTGTCTTTTATACAGGTAACCAGCTGAGATTAGGAGCACACTCTTAAAGGGAGTGCTCCTAATCTCAGTTTGTTACCTGTATAAAAGACACCTGTCCACAGAAGCAATCAATCAATCACATTCCAAACTCTCCACCATGGCCAAGACCAAAGAGCTCTCCAAGGATGTCAGGGACAAGATTGTGGCTGGAATGGGCTACAAGACCATCGCCAAGCAGCTTGGTGAGAAGGTGACAACAGTTGGCGCGATTATTCGCAAATGGAAGAAACACAAAATAATTGTCAATCTCCCTCAGCCTGGGGCTCCATGCAAGATCTCACCTCGTGGAGTTCCAATGATCATGAGAACGGTGAGGCATCAGCCCAGAACTACATGGGAGGATCTTGTCAATGATCTAAAGGCAGCTGGGACCACAGTCACCAAGAAAACAATTGGTAACACACTACGCCGTGAAGGACTGAAATCCTGCAGCGCCCGCAAGGTCCCCGTGCTCAAGAAAGCACATATACAGGCCCGTCTGAAGTTTGCCAATGAACATCTGAATGATTCAGAGGAGAACTGGGTGACAGTGTTGTGGTCAGATGAGACCAAAATCGAGCTCTTTGGCATCAACTCAACTCGCCGTGTTTGGAGGAGGAGGAATGCTGCCTATGACCCCAAGAACACCATCCCCACCGTCAAACATGGAGGTGGAAACATTATGCTTTGGGGGTGTTTTTCTGCTAAGGGGACAGGACAACTTTACCGCATCAAAGGGACGATGGACGGGGCCATGTACCGTCAAATCTTTGGTAAGAACCTCCTTCCCTCATTCAGGGCATTGAAAATGGGTCGTGGATGGGTATTCCAGCATGACAATGACCCAAAACACACGGCCAAGGCAACAAAGGAGTGGCTCAAGAAGAAGCACATTAAGGTCCTGGAGTGGCCTAGCCAGCATTCTTTTTTCCCTCACTGTAGCTAATTGTCAAACGATAAATATTGATACATTACTAGCTCAAATTATCTGCCCCCCCTAATCTAATAGTGGTAGTGGGGTGGTAGATGCCTAGTCTCCCTTATGGCACAGATCAGATGCCTACACAGTACATACATACTGTACACCATAGACATACATCATACACACACAGATCCAGCTCAGAGAGGCCCAGGCTTATGAGCTCCACCAGCAGCAGATTTTAATTTAGAATGGAAAATGAATGTGTTTATGCAACAAATGTTAGTGCATCGATTCGTTCTCGAATCGCACCGAATCGTTACAAACTACAACGTTCCTGTATCGTATCGGAGCCCATATATCTAGATACGTATCGAATTGTCTTGAAAGGAAAAGATGCACATCCTTAGTACTAGACAAACGGCCTCATGATCCTCACAGATCAACCCGGGTGAGGAGAGGCCAAGCAGCTGCAGCTTCAGTTAAAATGTCTGGCAATTCCCCCTGCTTTCATTTCAACTGTCAATTTCCTTGGCCAGTTGTATTTTCTTAGCTACTGAGGGAGGTTGCTGGTGTAGTTACCAATTTGTGTTTTCCTATTGGTGGAAATCAAGAGAAACTAGCCCCTTGTGTAGTTTATTTTGAGGAGTTTGTATTTTTCTATGTTCTAATTGGATAGATCAAACACAGTGGTAGTGTTATAGTATTGTTCATGAACTAAGCTCTTTGTCGGTCTTAGTCAGGTTTGTAGAGGATTGTATTCATGATTCACAATGCACTCTATTAGGCTGATAAAGCCAGGCTGTTGTCTGACCTTCGCTAAGCTCATGGGATGGAGAGGTGAGTGCTATTTACTGAGCTAAAATGATTTAAGTCCTGCAGACTAGTGTATGTTTTTTTTTACAGAATCCGGATGAAGTAGATTATTTATAAATAGTGGCAGAGTGGATAAAGAAATCGTAGTACACATGTAATTAACCTACTTGTATTGTTTGCTGTGTTACATGCTGTTTTTTAAACTCTGACTTAATTCTAGCTGTATGTTAATCAATCCCTCCTACCACTCCAGTATGTGCTAATCTCTCATGTGGTTCCCTACCTTTATCAGGCTTCTTTAGTACTTTAGCCTCAGTCCAGGAGCTCTACTACTCAATGCTGCAATTCATTCAGTTGCTAAAGTGAGCTTGTATTTGTTGCCAAGGCACTGTTCTCTCTCTCTCTCTCTCTCTCTCTGTCTCTGTCTCTGTCTCTGTCTCTGTCTCTGTCTCTGTCTCTCTGTCTCTCTCTCTGTCTCTCTGTCTCTGTCTCTCTGTCTCTGTCTCTGTCTCTGTCTCTGTCTCTGTCTCTCTCTCTCTCTGTCTCTCTCCAGTCGCAACCACTCTAATAGTCTGCTACATCAAGATGCTATTGTTCTCTATTTGTAGAAAGAGTGAACAAGTATTGGACAAATATCTAGATTGTGCGTTTGGAGGGCAATGCTGATTATCCATAGCAACAGTTAGCCAAAGGCAACTTTTCTTCATTTGCAAACTAAGATGGGTGGCCATTGTACACTATCAATGATTCAGTACGGCTTCTGTTTTGGGGCATTAAAATTGTTCTTGTTGCGTTGGGAGATGCTTAAATACATAATCTTTCAGCATTCTGTTTACTCCTAAATACAGCTAAGATATATACCTCGAGTTGAGTTGAGGCCTATTGAGGGAATATGGTGGAACAAAATAAATGATCAACTGTGAGAACATTGGAGAAATAACTTACTGAGGACCTGCTGGAATTGAGATGCAAAGCTGGAAAGTTTGGTTGTTTGCATTGTTTATTACCCTGTCTAACTCTGCGATATGTTGTTTCCGCAGTTGTAAGTTATAACTGATGTCTGATCCATGATTTGTGTTGTGGAGCATCTGGATGACTGCTTGATTTGCAATTACTGAATGAAAACAAAGAGAAAAGTATCATGTTTGGTCTTTTCACGCTAGTTATGCTGTCCTAGTCGGGATGTTACGTAAATGCAAACTAAAGTTTAGCAAGTATCTCTTAACTCTCCATTTAGTAGTCATTTTATGATTGTTCATTCTCAAAGACAATGACAGGTGGAGTCCACAGGAGGCTGCTGAGGGGAAAACGTCTCATAATAATGGCCGGAAAGGAGCAAATGGAATGGCATCAAACACCTGGAAACCATGTGTTTGATACTGATTCCGCTCCAGTCATTACCACGAGCCCGTTCTCCCCAATTAAGGTGCCACCAACCTCCTGTGGTGGAGTCTGTTCCTTAGATAATACGTTTAACCAACCTCCTCAATGTCTTGGGTAGTTTGGAACCTATAACACAGCTCTGACGCCAAAATGGCGCCAAATCATCTCTTGGATTTATCTCAATTCAGACATTATTTATCCAATGCTATCATGGGCACCAGGAGCTGCTTTATGTTACAGTAATTGTAACTCTATCCAGCGCTACTGAGCTCATCTCTTTCATCCTTAATAATGCCCATCATGTATACTGCTGTTATAATTAATTGGCTGTTTTATTAGTTATAATATGGCATATGGAATGGATAAGCAGCTGATAATTTATAATCAACCCTGCTAGACAAAGTGTGGTTGTTATGTTCTGTTAAATAGGCCTATGTATTATTGCTGAGGGTTTTTCCCATGAAAGTGATCTGGAATCATTAGAATACTATATTCTCTTTCATTCAGAGCGTAGTGGTAGCTCGCTCTGCTTTTAAAAATGAAAAGGATGTAGTCTGTTTTAACCCATCCTCTCCATTACTGAAGTGCGTTAGAAAAAATATCTGGCACATTAGACAAATGCCGACATTTTACAGCTTTATCTTCTCAAAAAACATTTACAGTTTTTCTTGATTGGTAAGACAATTTTAATGAAACTGGGGTCCACTTGATCTCCATCATAACCTAATGAGCACAACAGTAATATTTTTGCAAAACTAAGTCATTTCTCATTGCTTTCACACGCAATGAAAATGCTAAGCACATTTTTCAAAACAGTAAACACAACTCTCTACAAAAGATGCAAAACTCAGTTGAGTAAATCATGACGAACAACATTTTAAACATTTGGTCACCGCTGATACAAATTACTTCCATGAATGTGAACCTCTTCTGCATGTGTGTAAAACGTCTTTGCACAATTGTTCAATCAGCAATCAGTCCTTATTCATGCATAAAAGAGGTCACCTCTGAGTTGCTGGTTGCAAGAATGGACCAAGTAAGAGGACTTGTGAGGGCAAGGACAAAGGAGAGGCCCATAGAGGAAGATAGTTCAGCTCTCAGTTAAAATGGAACATATTCATGTTCTTGAGTGACATTCTTTCTTCATTGGTCATCTTTGGTCCAAAAAAAATAATACAGCCAATGCTGTCATAATATGTTTACTTGCCTTTTATGTTGCATACTATAATTATAGTATAAACAAATGGCCCAGATATATAAAAGAGGGTTCACCATGTTAGGGTATATTGATAGTTGTATTTATTGGGCCACTGTGGAACAATTGATTTTAGATAACTTTTCATTAGATAACAAGTTGCATGTGTTGATGGAGGTAGTTGATTTTGTATAATGTTTTTAATATTTTGAGAGTCTTAACGCATTTGAAATGTGTAATTTTGGCCAAAGTGTTTCAGTTTGGGGCTGCGTGTTAATTGTTTTGAAAAAGTGAATTCTGTTTGGACAAAGGTGCTTAAGTAGTCGAGAAAAACTGTAAACAAACCTCCCTCAGGAACAAATATTTATATTTGTGTGAAGTATGTCAATTTGCCATCCTGCAATCGTACATTTCTCACAATGTTTTTGTCCTTTGAGCATCATTGAAGGAACCACACTGGTTTTATAACACTATTTAAAATGAAGTTTTCTCAGCCAAAGTTTTCAGCTGGGGAGCTGTCTGTAGCAGTGCACACAACCTGTCTGTCTATAGGCCTAGTAATACCTCTGATTAGTGTAAGAGGCTCCAATCCAGCCTCTTCCTCCTCAGTGCTTTCCCTCTCACCCTGGAGTCTCCTCAGTGTTGCTCTGATGTGCTGCCTAGAACATAGAAATAGAATCACTGGACACAGCTGATGGTAATGAGCTCAGCTGGGACGCAGCACTGCAGGACAACCAGCAGCCCAGGAGAGGAGAGAGAGTGCGCTGAGACTCAGATTTCTCACTTTATTTATTTTTTATTTTTATTTCACCTTTATTTTAATTTTACTTTAAATGTATGCCAAACAAAAACCATTGATTTCAAAGTTTAACAAACCATACAACTCTTTGCACAAGGACTACTTTTAACAATTTACACTGAACATTTTACAAAAGCACATTACCTGGAAGAACTGTGCAGATGCAAAGTTTAGTAACAGAATTTTGATACATCTCCCTCAGTTTATGTGTCCAAGTTTTCCAAAAAGTCTGACACATTGACTTTGAAAAAATCTATTTTGGTTATTGAACTACAGTAAGTAAAGTGGATTTACAACTGGTAACAGAATGACGATAACAGAATGACATCATGGGTCCCTGATCTGTACTATACAGAAATGCATAACTATGGAAGTCATTCTCTTCATGGTGATGTATCCTGAATAGGAACACAAAGGTAGAAATATGCAATATCCTCCTTTGCATTTTTGGATGTTATTCTACACACTAGCTATTATTCTAATGAGCTCCGCCCCCAAACAAGACCACATTTGGTTGGTCTGCACCAGAGGAAAAAATAAAGAAAGAGGGATGGGGGAGGGAGGGGGGAGGGAGGGAGAGGAAAATTGGTATTCAATTAGTCTTTCCATTTCGGCTATTTTGAAACAATGATGTATTCAAGGCTCAATTAATGTTATTCAGTGACATGGGCAATATTACTTTTTGAGCTCTTAAAAATGTAACATTTCCTACTAATGTAACCATTTCAAAAGATGTAACTATTTCAAAACATGTTAAAAAATATATGGATGGTCTGGGTCAGTCAACAACTAAAGTTACATTCAAAGTGTTGTATAATATAAATTAGGTAAATGTTAAATGATTTGAACAAATGCACAAACTTTTTTGGTCATGAATTATAGAGGTACCACTCTCTCCTAAACCCACTAATGACAAAGTTAGAGCAGTGCGCTGAACACCTTGAATGATTTACACGGAACTGTTGACTCACGTTTTCAATCAATTATTCAGTTCAACAAAAGTTCCATTCTATCTTCCTAACCTATTTCCACTCTCTAGTTGTTATATACACATTTCCACAGCTTTTCAATCATTGTATTCCTTGTGAAATTTAAAGCCTAATTTCTGTATTTTTAGAGGGATCTTTGAGAATATGGGTGAGAGATGGATAGAAAGAGAGAGTGAGAGAGAGGACAGAGAAACAGAGGGAGAGAGAAGTAGAGACAGACACAGAGAGAGAGATTGCCTAGCCCAGGACAATCGTGTTTTCTCTTCCTGTCCCTGTAGCTGGTGAATGAATGAGTGCAGCGTCAGACCTTTTCTCAGCCAGGAGGGGCACCTTGACGTGCTGCCGAGTCACACTGGGCTGTCATGTTGACATCGGCATGGGCTCCTGAGCAGAGCAGAGGTTGCACTGATTTATTTATTCTCTCTCCTCCTCTCTTACCCTGTTAGTTTGGTGGTTGGTTCTGCAGCATTCAAACACTGGGTTTTGTCCTCATCCCCGTCAGTTTGGTGCTTTGGCCCCTCCCCTCCTCTATGCTGGAGCTCTGAATACCAGCCTCCCTCCCTCTCTCTGCTGATAACAGTTTACAGGCATTGTGCCGCCCGCTGGAACTCAGTGCCAAGGTCACATTATTTTAAAGAACAAGTGACACAAAATGCCAAAAGGTGAAAAGGCAGTCTGGAACAAATTCATCCTGTACTAGGGTTTAATGGGATAATTCAAATGGAAGAGTTTAAAGGGTTACCCAGATTAAAACAGACTGTTACATAAACCCAGGGATTTAGAGAAAGTTATGTTACTGAGAAATAAAATATTTACAGTGATAGAGGAAACATCCAAGTTATTTTACAGTGATAAAGGAAATATCTAAGTTAACACCAGCATACCACCCTGCATCCCACTGCTGGCTTGCCTCTGAAGCTAAACAGGGTTGGTCCTGGTTGGCCCCTGGATGGGAGGCCAGATGCTGCTGGAAGTGGTGTTGGAGGTCCATTAGGGGGCACTCTTCCCTCTGGTCTAAGGAGATCCCAATGCCCCAGGGCAGTGAAGGGGACATTGCGTCTTTCGGCTGGGACGTTAAACGCATGTCCTGACTCTGTGGTCATTAAAAATCCCATGACACTTATGGTAAGAGTAGGGGTGTTAACCCTGGTGTCATGGCTAAATTCCCAACCTGGCCCCATTCCATCATGGCCACTTAATCATCCCCCTCATTCCTGTTTGGCATATCACTCCTCACCTCTCCACCTGATAGCTGATGTGGTGAGCGTTCTGGCACAAATATGGTCGCCGTGCATCACCCAGGTGTGTGCCACACATTGGTGGTGGAGTTTCCCACTTACTATGTAAAGCTCTTTGAGTACCTCAGTTGGTAGAAAAGCACTATATAAATCCAATCAATTATTATTAAAGTAATGTGACATAGTAGGGTATGACTTATTATGCAGAATAAATCTCTGAAAAGACATTGATGTGTTCGACTTTGAATGGCTAGTTTGGCAAGTTGTAGGGCATGCCAGTCCTTCTGAAATGAATCCGTAAGTAAAAAAATATTGAGATTTGTAAACTGCGTGCCATGTTTCCCGTTATAAATCAGACCCGTCCTAAAACTGTGCAGTCTAAAGTTTAGGTGGAGGTAAGGACATTCTCACGCCAAGTTCCCACGGGGGGCCAGTATGAAAAATGTATGCACTCACTAACTGTAAGTTGCTCTGGATAAGAGCGTCTGCTAAATGACTAAACATTTTAATGTAAAAAGTTCAACTTTTGTGGGAACACTGGCACACTTGTTTTGGGGGTATATTTTGTATGTACAGTACGCACGGTTTATAAATGGGCCCCAGGATAACTCCTGAAGTCACCATGATCATGTGAAAGGACACAAATGCAGTGTGTCAACTGTTTGGCCAACCACCCCACTGCACTCCAGATCACTTCGACTTTGAACAGCTTAGACTGAACTTCTATTTGGTATGGTTCAAAGACTCAGTTGTTTGATTGCTTCTTTTATAGGTCTCTCAAGTGAAGTTAAGTAACCGATCGGCGTGACATTGATTTATGCTCTGATGGATGAGCTAGGCCTTTTCTTTTGAAGTTACTACTTGAAGATCTTATGTGTGTATCCTGTTTTGCCTTCCTCCTCAACTTGTCCTTCAGCTCTGAAACACGTCCGCTGGCAAGTGCCTAACCCTACACTTTACCACACTATCCACACTTTACCGCACTATTCACACGGCAAGTTATGAAAATACATGTGCAAGAGAGAAAAACAACAGTTCCATGGTAACAATAAGGTCCAGTGGTGACAACCAGGCAAATCAATGTGAATTTAATTTTGTGAATCCTAAAATGTGTAAAAGTAGAAAGTATCGAGGAGTTTACTGAGATAGCTTATTGCCTTTGTCCTCACTCCTCCTCACCTTGCTTATTGTTTATTTTATTCATCTGCTGTACCTCTTACTCCAGGGCAGCCTACACAAATAAATCATTTGGAGGAACCGTCTCCATCCAATGGACTCATGATTTATTTACATAGAATGATGGATAGAAAGAGAAAAATGAGAGAAATGAATGGGCCGCCCTAAGCCAGAAAAGTTTATTGCTAGATTGTTCACCTGCTATTTCCTGTAGGCCAACATGTACCCAAATGCTTTTCCAATACCAGTGTTATGTGGGCCTATTTGTTTTATTTAAGGCTAGTGATTTGGAGATGCCAATAAGGTACAAATAACTGAATATGTCCAAACTTTTGTCATTACATACATAATATGTATTGTTTTAATGTCTGGATTCATCTCATATTATTTAAGTATGTGGTGATATTCTCTTTTAACCCTTTACACTCATGGGAATTGGCCTATATGGATAGGGCTAAATTCAAATGTTTCTTACAGAAGAAATATGACAAGCATATACATAACCATGGTAGCAATTGAAAGGGAACAGTTTGGAGAAAATTTGAAAATTATTAGACCAAAGGTGAGTACACAACAGTTCACCTGACACAAGACTGAATCCAAACATTACACTCTTGATGTTATGTGTATTTTTTCATTTGCTGAACTTTTTGTCGCATTTGTTGATAACGAATCAGAAAATACTCTGATTAAATGTGTGGTAGGTGCAACATAAGACGAGGACTAACTGGTGTCTCCAAGTGACCACACTTGAAGAGTCTTCAACTATAAGGTACTTTCTTGAGCTCTCCTAGCTGTACCGTTGAGGAACTAGAGAAAGCACACATGTAATTGTTAAATTTGGAACACAACCCTGCATCCCCGCCCTCACACAATTACTATTGTTGTTTACGCAATCCAAAAACGGTCCATTATAAATTTGGGTCAGGTGGGCATGATTTGAAAGCTTGTTCTAGTGCCAACATGACTAGCTAAGTTATAAAATACGATCTTACAGTGTTCAGCTTTCACAAGGCAATTCAGGGAAACAGATCGTAATTTTGGTGCGCATAGAAAGGAGTCATGAGCGCATTCAGGTGTGTGTGCCGCATCATTTGTTCTCTCACAATGAACAAACAGACTCATTCTGTTCAGAACAACCCTGGGTATGACGTCATGTCATCCTGTAACTGTACATCAAACATAGTGATCATAAACGTTGACCCTGTATATGACATGAGTTTTATGATTTGGGGTTATGAAGTGCACATTTGAACTCAAGGGTGTTTGGCTTGCTTGTATGACATCAAAGCGGTATTTATTATAGTCCTCAACGTCTCATCAGAACGGCTGTCAGTCAAAACCCATACAGCGCTGTGAAGCACAAAACCAGAGCTCTGACATCATATATAGCATGTTACTGTACAGCCACTATGTTCCAATTTAGGTGCTTATTAGTGCCCAAATCTGCAATTTTCAACCTGTATAAGGGTATGAGTGTAAAGGGTTACAGGTTGGCCTTTAAGTATATAGTGTGTGGTGGGCTGATAGAGTTTAGAGGATTATAGCTACTGTGTCACAAATGGTTCCCTATCCTCTATATAGTGCACTACTTTTGACTCGGGCCCCTGAGCCACATGCTTCTTACTCATTACAGATCACAGTCACATACCCTAGCTGGGAAAACATCCTGCAGATTCTTCACTTACATTTGTCAAAGATTTTACAGAATCAGTTAAATTATTGATTGTTTTAGAGAAACGTTTCGCTTGTATCGTTAACCAATTGAAGTTTAAAGGGGCAATCTGCAGTTCTAACAATAAGAAAGTTTCACCCCACCACTGTTTTGGTATAAAGCTGAGTGATGTGGCTGGAGAAATGTAACCACTCTCAAATTCATAAACCGAGCTATGGATGCAAGGACTGACCATCTATGATATCAAAATTATAGTTTTAACCATGTTTGAGGCGAAACAGTTACATTGTTTACAAACAAAGGAGTAAAGCCAGCTTATATTTTGGGTTTTGATGGGGTACGATAGTTGAACTAAGCTCATGAGGCATTTATTAGTTATAGTGCCTTCAGAAAGTATTCACACCCCTTGACTACACACAATACCCCATAAGTGTTATGTTTTTCTATTTTTTTTAACAAATTCATTAAAAATGAAAAGCTGAAATGTTTTGAGTCAATAAGTATTCAACCCTTTTGTTATGGCAAGCCTAAATAAGTTCAGGAGTAAATATGTGCTTAGCATGTCACATAATAAGTTGCATAGACTCACTCCATGTGCAATAATAGTGCTCAACATGATTTTCAATGACTACCTCATCTCTGTACCCCACACATACACTTATCGGTAAGGTCCTTCAGTCGAGCAGTGCATTTTAAACACAGATTCAACCACAAAGACCAGGGAGGTTTTCCAATGCCTCGCAAAGAAGGGCACCTATTGGTAGATTGGTAAAAAGAAAAAAAGCAGACATTGAATATCCCTTTGAGCATGAAGAAGTTATTAATTACACTTTGGATGGTGTATCAATACAGCCCGTCAATACAAAGATACAGGCATTTTTCCTAACTCCGTTGCCAGAGAGGAAGGATGAGGGCAATGGAGACTTTAAATCAGTTACAAAGTTGAATGTCTGGGATAGGAGAAAACTGAGGATGGATCAACAATATTGTAGTTACTCCACAATACTAAAATATTCCAAAACATGCATCCTGTTTATAATAAGGTACTAAAGTAAAACTGCAAAAAATGTGGCAAAGAAATGAACATTATGTCCTGAATGTAAAGCGTTATGTTTGGGGCAAATCCAACACAGCACATCACTGAGTACCACTCTTCAAATTTTCAAGCATGCTGGTGGCTGCATCATGTTATGGGTATGTTTGTCATCGGCAAGGACTAGGGAGTTTTTTAGGATTAAAAAACAAATGGAATAGAGCTAAGCACAGGCAAAAAAGTCTGCTTTCAGAGAGAGAGAGAGAGAGAGAGAGAGAGAGAGAGAGAGAGAGAGAGGTTTATTGATTCAACATAATATTCTGTTATGACTGCCTGCGTGAAGAAATAAAAAAAACCTACTCTGCATTTGTTACTGCCATCACAGTGCTTGATATAATGAAATATTGATTTAACAACTATCTTAGTATGAAATGACATTATGTCCCTTCATTGCACTTGATCCATTCAGGCATATTATATCCTGTGTTATTTATTAATTAAATTAAAATGTATATTTCATGTGGTTGTTTGTATCTCCTCTCTCCCACCAGATGAAGTCTACAGAAGTGGACCAAGGGCTTTTCACAGACACCTACTGCAAAGTGTGCAGCGCTCAGCTCATCTCCGAGTCCCAGAGGATCGCCCACTACGAGGTATGGAATACTTGAAGAGTTTCATTCAGAAACGCTATATATCCATTCAGAAATGTAGGTAAATTAACTTTTATTGTTTAAATAAATTACACTGAACAAAAATATAAACAAAACATGTAAAGTGTTGGTCCCGTGTTTCATGAGCTGAAATAAAAGATCCCCAAAATTTTCCAGACGCACAAAAAGCTTTTTTCTCTCAAATTTTGTCACACAACACAACGCCACAGATGTCTCACGTTTTGAGGGAGTGTTCAATTGGCATGCTGACTGCAGGAATGGCCACCCGAGCTGTTGGCAGAGAATTTAATGTTAATTTCTCTACCATAATCCGCCTCCAATGTCGTATTAGAGTATTTGGCATACATCCAACCGGCCTCACAACCGCAGACCACGTGTAACCACACCAGCCCAAGACCTCCACATCCGGCTTCTTCACCTGCGGGATCATCTGAGACCAGCCACCCGGACAGCTGATGTAACTGTGGGTTTGCACAGCCGAAGAATTTCTGCACAAACTGTCAGAAACCGTCTCAGGGAAGCTCATCTGCGGGCTCGTCGTCCTCACAAGGGTCTTGACCTGACTGCAGTTTGGCGTCGTAACCGACTTCTGTGGGCAAATGCTCACCTTTGATGGCTTCTGGCACACTGGAGAAGTGTGCTCTTCATGGATAAATCCCAGTTTCAACTGTACCGGGCAGATGGCAGACAACGTGTATAGTTATGGTATGGGCAGGCATAAGCTATGGACAATGAACACAATTGCATTTTATCGATGGCAATTTTAATGCACAGATACCGTGACGAGATACTGAGGCCCATTGTCGTGCCATGTCGCAAGGATCTGTACCAAATTCCTGGAAGCTGAAAATGTCCCAGTTCTTCCATGGCCTGCATACTCACCAGACATGTCACCCATTGAGCACGTTTGGGATGCTCTGGACGTGTACGACAGCATGTTCCAGTTCCCGCCCATATCCAGCAACTTCGCACAGCCATTGAAGAGGAGTGGGACAATATTCCACAGGCCACAATCAACACCCTGATCAACTCTATGCGAAGCAGATGTGTCGTGCTGCATGAGGCAAATGGTGGTCACACCAGATACTGAATGGTTTTCTGATCCACACCCCTACTTTTTTTTAAAGGTATCTGTGACCAACAGATGCCTATCTGTATTCCCAGTCATGTGAAATCCATAGATTAGGGCCTAATTTATTTATTTCAATTGACATTATATGAATTGTAACTCAGAAAAATCTTTGAAATTGTTGCATGTTGCGTTTATATTTTTGTTCAGTGTATGAAAGAGATTTATGTGTTTTTTCACCACCTAATCATGGTATGGTGTTGTTCAAAGATAGACATGTATTTGTTTAAAATCACTTGATGGTTTCATTTCAGATAGACAAAGAATCATGTTTTTTTTTGCAAAATGCTATATATCCGCCTCACTCTCAGAATAATAATTAGTACTGCTAGGTTTTACAGAGTAAAATGTAACAAATAGCTAGTGTCGTGGAAATTCTCATACAGGGACACTCGATGTCAATCTTAGATGAATCATTGTTTATTGTCAGCGAGCTGGAGAGGTTCCATCAAACTTAATGCACCATAGTGAACGTCTGTCAGAAGCTCTGCTGGGGCAGTCCCAGCAGTTGTCTTATATACGGCTATACACAGACAAGTTATATTTGCATGATTTAGCATAATTAATTAATCATTACCGTTTTGTTTCATTCATGTGACCAACCAATACTGGTTCATAACATGTGACAGACCAATACCGCCGAGGCTTCTTCTCTCTAAGCTGAGACCTTGAAACTGAGATATCTTTCGTTCTCAAAACAAGGTCTGGGCGTACTGCCAAATTGCAGATACTGATAAGTGAGGATTCGTCCAATCAGTCACTTGCATGAACACAGAAATTGGTTATTAGAACAGCACATGAATAGAACACAGAAAGTAGTTATAAGGAAAGCACAAGTATAACATTCCCATCACACTAGCCTACTTTTTTTATAAAGAACTGTACAAATCAATATGTATATAATACGAGATCTGTATGTAAAACATTTACATTTGAGTCATTTAGCAGATGCTCTTATCCAGAGCGACTTACAGTAAGTGCATTCATCATAAGATGGCTAGGTGAGACAATCACATATCACAGTCAAATATACAGGATATTAACATTAAATTCTAGCTAAACAATGGATATACAGTCATGGTCAAAAGATTTTGTATTGGTCTTCACAAAGTTTGCTGCTTCATTGTTTTTAGATATTTTTGTCAGATGTTACTATGGTATACTGAAGTATAATTACAAGCATTCCATAAGTGTCAAAGGTTTTTATTGACAATTACATTACGTTTATGCAAAGAGTCAATATTTGCAGTGTTGACCCTTCTTTTTCAAGACCTCTGCAATCCGCCCTGGCATGCTGTCAATTAACTTCTGGGCCACATCCTGACTGATGGCAGCCCATTCTTGCATAATCAATGCTTGGAGTTTGTCAGAATTTGTGGGGTTTTGTTTGTCCACCCGCCTCTTGAGGATTGACCACAAGTTCTCAATGGGACTAAGGTATGGGGAGTTTCCTGGCCATGGACCCAAAATGTTGATGTTTTGTTCCCCGAGCCACTTAGTTATCACTTTTGCCTTATGGCAATGTGCTCCATCATGCTGGAAAAGGCATTGGTCGTCAACAAACTGTTCTTGGATGGTTGGGAGAAGTTGCTCTCGGAGGATGTGTTGAAGTTGCTCTCCTGAGTGGCGCAGTGGTCTAAGGCGCCGCATCGCAGTGCTAACTGTGCCACTAGAGATCCTGGTTCGAATCCAGGCTCTGTCGCAGCCGGCCGCGACCGGGAGACCCATGGGGCGGCGCACAATTGGCCCAGCGTCGTCCAGGGTAGGGGAGGGAATGGCCGGCAGGGGATGTAGCTCAGTTGATAGAGCATGGCGTTTGCAACACCAGGGTTGTGGGTTCGATTCCCATGGGGGGCCAGTATAAAAAAAGATGTATTCACTAACTGTAAGTCGCTCTGGATAAGAGCGTCTGCTAAAATGACTAAAATGTAAATGTACCATTCTTTATTCATGGCTGTGTTCTTAGGCAAAATTGTGAGTGAGCCCACTCCCTTGGCTGAGAAGCAACCCCACACATGAATGGTCTCAGGATGCTTTACTGTTGGCATGACACAGGACTGATGGTAGCACTCACCTTGTCTTCTCCGGACAAGCTTTTTTCCGGATGCCCCAAACAATCGGAAAGGGGATTCATCAGAGAAAATGACTTTACCCCAGTCCTCAGCAGTCCAATCCCTGTACCTCAGTCTGCCCCTGATGTTTTTCCTGGAGAGAAGTGGCTTCCTCACTGCCCTTCTTGACACCAGGCCATCCTCCAAAAGTCTTCGCCTCACTGTGCGTTCAGAAGCACTCACACCTGCCTGCTGCCATTCCTGAGTAAGCTCTGCACTGGTGGTGCCCCGATCCCGCAGCTGAATCAACTTTACGAGACGGTCCTGGCGCTTGCTGGACTTTCTTGGGCGCCCTGAAGCCTTCTTCACAACATTTGAACCTCTCTCCTTGAAGTTGTTGATGATCCAATAAATGGTTGATTTAGGTGCAATCTTACCAGCAGCAATATCCTTGCCTGTGAAGCCCTTTTTGTGCAAAGCAATGATGACGGCACGTGTTTCCTTGCAGGTAACCATGGTTAACAGAGGAAGAACAATGATTTCAAGCACCACCCTCCTTTTAAAGCTTCCAGTCTGTATGAAAATGTATGCACTCACTAACTGTAAGTCGCTCTGGATAAGAGCGTCTGCTAAATGACTAAAATGTAAAATGTAAATGTAATGTTATTCTAACTCAATCAGCATGACAGAGTGATCTCCAGCCTTGTCCTCGTCAACACTCTCACCTGTGTTAACGAGAGAATCACTGACATGATGTCAGCTGGTCCTTTTGTGGCAGGGCTGAAATTCAGTAGAAATGTTTTTGGGGGATTAAGTTCATTTTCATGGCAAAGAGGGACTTTGCAATTAATTGCAATTCATCTGATCACTCTTCATAACATTCTGGAGTATATGCAAATTGCCATCATAAAAACTGAGGCAGCAGACTTTGTGAACATTTTATATTTGTGTCATTCTCAAACGTTTTGACCACGACTGTACAGTGTTTTGCAAAAAAGCTAATTTTCATAGACATCTAAAATCTATAAATAAACAATCTGAGAACACCCATAAGCATTCGTATCTAATGAAAAAACACTTGAAAAATTGGTGTATATAGCGTTTTGGAAATAAACTTTTCACTTACTGTTCTACAGTAGGGATGCTCGTCCCCCAGCAGTCTGAACTCTGTATACAGAGCAAGACACGACACACCATAATGAACATCAGTCGTACAGTAGATCACCTGCTGGGTGTCAACAAACTATGGCGATTCAACATGTGGTATTGTCTGTAAATGAACATAAAATGACGGCCGATGTTCTGTAGTGAGAGGCGATAGGACGACTCACGACGCACCTGCTGTGCACGGCCGACGTTCATGTTAGTCTATCTTTTAAAGAAAGGGAGACAGCTTACCAGACGATTCAACCATTATTAACCAAGGCTTAGGTCATACTGTTTGTTCTGTATCAGTCAGAGCCGCTCAGCAGCAGCAATCCCAAACAGCAGAAGGCTGCAGTTCTAAAATGTCAATAAGCACATGACTCACCTGGTTTTACCCAAATATTCTTAATTATTTAGTTAAAGTGCTGACGAACAGCAAACACTGTCTGGCCCCATTGCTTACAGAGTACAGATACCTTGAATTTTCTTCTGCTTGACTACCAACACCTCATAGAATGGCTCTAAAATATGAACACCGACTCTTTCAAATTAAAATGCATGCCAGCACCTGTTTCATTCCACTCCAAGCACAACGGCTGGCTATCGGGAGGTAACTGGGCTCGTCTGTATTACAGATGCTGCCTTTCACTCACTGTCACACAGTCAGATGGCCAGAACAGAGCGTCTGACTGCACTGCAGGGCCCATGGTGCATCTGTATGGACATCAGGAATAATAGGAGCTGAAGGGACTCATATGAGACTTTGTTCATGCGGTTTAAGTATTAATCAGAATGCTTGCCTTGCCCACACCGGACCGGTCACTGAGGTTGCTTCTCACTCACTGACTCAACCCTGTCGCACCGACTCTTGCATAGGGCAGGAGCAAAGGCTCTCCACAACTGCTGGTCTTGGCTATCTTCTCCACCGTGCCCCAGCTCTGCTGATGTTGTTGGAGTTCAGTCTTGTTTGTTTGCTACGGTAGCAACTATACTGCTGAACGCTTTGAACGATGCTACACTTAATACTGATATTTCTGATAGCTTTTAAATATTATATACTGTATATACTTTGATCATGTTTTAGATTATTATAATTATTTAATTGTATAACTCATTCTCTGTGTAGTCTGTGTTAATATGAGACAAACTGTGTTCCAAGTTCAGAATGTGTGCAATGACAGTCCATTGGGTTTCAATTAGGATGATGACGTGTTCAGAATATGTGTTTAGTCCAGGGTTGTCAAACTCATTTTGCCCCACAAGCCGCATTCAGGCTTGACGAGGTCCGGAGGGACGCACTGAAAACTGGTTATATTTCCTGACCGTCAAAATTTGCTAAAAATAGTCCGCTATCCATCGCTTTTGGTATTTTTGATGCTCCCTGATTGTCTAGCTTTTGATACAGTGATTCTTAGCAAGCTGGACAGAGTGAAGAAACTGTATAAATGTAGGTTCATTATAATTTTTTACACATTTTAGATTTGGTTGTAGTAATTGTAAAGGTCAATTACAGCTGTGTTGATCTCAAAAGAATTTCTGGGTTATTATTTTCTATAGTTTTCTCTCTGCATTGTAGGGAGGGCTCGTAATTAAGCATTTCACTGTTGGTCTACACCTGTTATTTACGAAGCATGTGACAAATACAATATTTGATTTGATTTGATTTACAGTGCATTTGGAAAGTATTCAGACCCCTAGACTTTTTCCACATTTTGTTACTTTACAGCCTCATTCTAAAATTGATTAAATAGATTTTCCCCTCATAAATCTACACACAATACCCCATAATGACAAAGCAGAAAAGTGTTTTTAGAAATGTTTGCAAATGTATGAAAAAAATAAAAACCGGAAATATCACATTTACCTAAGTATTTAGACCCTTTACTCAGTATTTTGTTGAAGCACCTTTGGCAGCGATTACAGCCTCGAGTCTTCTTGGGTATGACGCTACAAGCTTGGCACACCTGTATTTGGGGAGTTTCTCCCATTCTTCTCTGCAGAGCCTCTCAAACTCTGTCAGGTTGGATGGGGAGGGTCGCTGCACAGCTATTTTCAGCTCTCTCCAGAGATGTTCGATTGGGTTCAAGTCCAGGCTCTGGCTGAGCCACTCAAAGACATTCAGAGACTTGTCCCGAAGCCACTCCTGCATTGTCTTGGCTGTGTGCTTAGGGTCGTTGTCCTGTTGGAAGGTGAACCTTTGCCCCACTCTGAGGTCCGGGGCACTCTGGGATCTGTCTGAACTTTGCTCCGTTCATCTTTCCCTTGAACCTGACTAGTCTCCCAGTCCCTGCCGCTGAAAAACATCCTTACAGCATGATGCTGCCACCAACATGCTTCACCATAGGGATGGTGCCAGTTTTCCTCCAGACGTGACGCTTGGCATTCAGGCCAAAGAGTTCAATCTTGGTTTCATCAGACCAGATAATATTTTTTCTCATCAGACTAGATCATCTTTTTTCTCATGGTCTGGGAGTCCTTTAGGTGCCTTTTAGCAAACTCCAAGCAGGCTGTCATGTGCCTTTTACTGAGGAGTGGCTTCTGTCTGGCCACTCTACCATAAAGGCCTGATTGGTGGAGTGCTTCAGAGATGGTTGTCCTTCTGGAAGGTTCTTCCATCTCCACAGATGAACTCTGGAGCTCTGTCAGAGTGACCATCGGATTCTTGGTCACCTCCTTGACCAAGGCCCTTCTCCCCCGATTGCTCAGTTTGGCCAGGCGGCCAGCTCTAGGAAGAGTCTTGGTGGTTCCAAACTTCTTCCATTTAAGAATGATGGAGGCCACTATGCTCTTGGCGATCTTCAGTGCTGCAAACGTTTTTTGGTACCCTTCCCCAGATCTGTGCCTCGACACAATCCTGTCTCGGAGCTCTACGGACAATTAGTTCGACCTCATGGCTTTTTTTGCTCTGGCATGCACTGTCAACTGTGGGACCTTATATAGACAGGTGTGTGCCTTTCCAAATCATGTCCAATCAATTGAATTTAACACAGGTGGACTCCAATCAAGTTGTAGAAACATCTCAAGGATGATCAATGGAAACAGGATGCACCTGAGCTCAATTTCGAGTCTCATAACAAAGGGTCTGAATACTTATGTAAATAAGGTATTTCTGTTTTGAATTTTTCATACATTTTCAAAAATGTCTAAAACCCTTTTTTTGCTTTGTCATTATGGGGACCATAAGTAGATTAAAGGTGGTGCACTATATAGGGAATAGGGTGCCATTTGGGAAGCAGCCTATGTAATCAGTCTAGAGCAGGGCCAGGGCTGCTGCACTTTTATTTACTGCATTAGCATGGGGAGGGATGGATGGTGCAATTGCCTATACAATGAGAGAGAAAGTAATCTGTTGTACAGCCAAAGGATATTGAGGAAAACATAGCTAAAATGCTCTCAATGCTCACCAAAACAAACTAACAAACTGTTACAATATGTTGTTAAAAAAGTAGATTTGGTCGAAAGGAAAGTAGTCTATCGTGTCAGATATGCATATACAAGCTGGGCACATGGACGAACAGGACAACAAAATGGGCCTTTTGGCAGCAAAGGTGCAAACTTTAGAAGATGAACTGGACTAGCAAGAAAACATAATGAGACAAAAATAATATGAGAATATTGTCCCTACCGGAAGACGAGGCAATAGGAGACTTTTCCAGCTACGTGATCAAGCTCATATCACAGGAGCTTTGTGTGGATGTATCACCGGAGGATCTGGAGTGATGCCATCGGTTCGGCATGAAACAGAAGAACTCTAAATACCCTCACATGGTAATCTTTAAGCTGTGGAACTATCAGATCAAAGTCAACATTCTGAAGGCACAGGGGGGAAAGGAGATTAAAATCCATGGCCAGTCCATTCGATCTGTCTGCTAAACTGAGGATAAAACGAAAGCAATTAATTCTGATCAGACAGACTAGAGGAAAAAGGAATGAAGTCTGATTCCCGCCAGTGCTGTGGGTATGGAAGGGAACACAGAGGATGGAGTTCACAAGCTCCGATGGAGCCCTGAACAGGCTGCAGGAAACCTTTCCAGTTGAAAGAGAGCCCAGTGCCCTGAGCAGAGGCAGAAGCGGAAAAAAGAGATAAGCACACTAGGCTACGTACAGTGATGCCCAAGACCAGCTTATCGTAAGTAGAGACAATGTTCTTTCCCCCTCCCCCCAATAAAAATCTAGACTCTATTGTCCCCAAGTAACTGTTCTTCTCTAGGAAGTAGAGATGGAATTTGCCAATGAGATACATGGACACTGAAAATACAATATAAAAGAGGAAATAAAGCAAGTTTGTCAATAATTGTCAATAATTGTTCTATGGACATGTGTGTTTTTGTTGGCAAGAGGGTGTGAGTAGGTGTATGTGTCTGTGCATATGAATGAGAGCGTGAAGGAGGATGAATATGCATATGTGTAGAGGGGCAGGAGAGAATCGGTGTGTGGAGGCATAGAGTATAAGTTGTGTATGAATGAAGGAGAATGGATGAGTAAGTACAGTTGAAGTCGGAAGTTTACATATACCTTAGCCAAATACATTTAAACTCTGTTTTTCACAATTCCTGACATTTAATCCTACTAAAAATTCCCTGTTTTAGGTCAGTTAGGATCACCACTTTATTTTAAGAATGTGAAATGTCAGAATAATAGTAGAGGGATGTCACGATCGTCGGGAACAGAGGACCAAGGCGCAGCGTGGAAGGTGAACATATCTTATTTATTTGAATAATACCACGAACAAAACAATAAACGATAACGTGACGTCCTCGGTTCAGACACAAACCTAAACAGGAACAAGATCCCACACCCCACTGTGGCAAACAGACTGAATAAATATGGTTCCCAATCAGAGACAACCAGCAACAGCTGACACTAGTTGCCTCTGATTGAGAACCACTTTGGCCAACCTAGAAACACAACAACTAGAATCGACAAAGGAAACTCACACCCTGGCTCAACATACAAGTGTCCCCAGAGCCAGGGCGTGACAGTACCCCCCCCCCCTAAAGGCGCGGACTCCGACTGCGCCAACCAAATACCACAGGGGAGGGACCGGGTGGGCACTCCGCCTTGGCGGCGGATCCGGCTCCGGGCATGATCCCCACTCCCTCTCTAACCCCCCAAAGTACCCCTGGTCCGGTCTGGCCCTACTGGCCGGAGCTGGACCGAACACTGGTGGAGCGGATTGCTCCAGCTCCGGCGTGGAGCAGCTGACCGGTGCCGGACCAGGCACCGGTGGAACAGGCACGGGCCGGGCCGGGCTGGCGACGCGCACCACTGGCTTGGTGCGGGGAGCAGGAACTGGCCGGGCCGGGCTGGCGACACGCACCACTGGCTTGGTGCGGGGAGCAGGAACTGGCCGGACCGGGCTGGCGACGCGCACCCCTGGCTTGGTGCGTGGAGCAGGAACTGGCCGGGCCGGGCTGGCGACGCGCACCACTGGCTTGGTGCGGGGAGCAGGAACTGGCCGGGCCGGGCTGGCGACGCGCACCACTACCTTGGTGCGTGGAGCAGGAACTGGCCGGGCCGGGCTGGCAACGCGCACCACTGGCTTGGTGCGTGGAGCAGGAACTGGCCGGGCCGGGCTGGCGACGCGCACCACTGGCTTGGTGCGGGGAGCAGGAACTGGCCGGACCGGGCTGGCGACGCGCACCCCTGGCTTGGTGCGTGGAGCAGGAACTGGCCGGGCCGGGCTGGCGACGCGCACCACTGGCTTGGTGCGGGGAGCAGGAACTGGCCGGGCCGGGCTGGCGACGCGCACCCCTGGCTTGGTGCGGGGAGCAGGCACTGGCCGGACCGGGCTGGCGACGCGCACCACTGGCTTGGTGCGGGGAGCAGGAACAGGCCGGGCCGGGCTGGCGACGCGCACCATTGGCTTGGTGCGGGGAGCAGGAACAGGCCGGACCGGGCTGGCGGCGCGCACCATTGGCTTGGTGCGGGGAGCAGGAACAGGCCGGACCGGGCTGGCGACGCGCACCACAGGCTCGATGCGAGGGACAGGAACAAGCCGGACCGTACTGGGGACACATACCACTGGCCCTACACGGGGATCAGGAACGGGCCGGACCGGACTGGTAACACACCCCAGTACCTCTTGCCGTGCCTCTACACTTTCCTTCCCCTTTAATACCAGTGGCCCCCGTAACCTGGCGGCCTCCTCTGCCAACCCGCTGGACCGCTCTATCGCGGCCTCCTGCTGCCCCGTCGTCCACGGCGTGAGCCCCCCCCTAAAAATTTTCTGGCTGGCTCTCCTCTTGGACCAGGCCTCCATGTCTCTAGCCAGACACTCACTCCACTGCTTCAAAGTCCAACCTCTCTGCTCTTCACTTGGCTTGGCCCAGTCGAGACTCTTACTCCACTGCTCCAACGTCCAACCTCTCTCCTCTTCACGCTGCTTGGTCCAGTTATGGTGGGATCTTCTGTCACGATCGTCGGGAACAGAGGACCAAGGCGCAGCGTGGAAGGTGAACATATCTTATTTATTTGAGTAATACCACGAACAAAACAAACGATAACGTGACGTCCTCGGTTCAGACACAAACCTAAACAGGAACAAGATCCCACACCCCACTGTGGCAAACAGACTGAATAAATATGGTTCACAATCAGAGACAACCAGCAACAGCTGACACTAGTTGCCTCTGATTGAGAACCACTTTGGCCAACCTAGAAACACAACAACTAGAATCGACAAAGGAAACTCACACCCTGGCTCAACATACAAGTGTCCCCAGAGCCAGGGCGTGACAAGGGAATGATTTATTTCAGTTTTTATATCTTTCATCACATTCCCAGTGGGTCAGAAGTTTACATACATTCAATTAGTATTTGGTAGCATTGCCTTTAAATTGTTTAACTTGGGTCAAATGTTTCGGGTAGCCTTCCACAAGCTTCCCACAATAAATTGGGTTAATTCTGGCCCATTCCTCCTGACAGAGCTGGTGTAACTGAGTCACCAGTCCCTCCTGCAGCAAAGCACCCCCACAGCATGATGCTGCCACCCCCGTGCTTCACGGTTGGGATGGTGTTCTTCGGCTTGCAAGCACCCCTTTTTTCCTCCAAACATAACGATGGTCAATATGGCCAAACAGTTCTATTTTTGTTTCATCAGACCAGAGGACATTTCTCCAAAAAGTATGACCTTTGTCCCCATGTGCAGTTGCGAACCATAGTCTGGCTTTTTTATGGCAGTTTTGGAGCAGTGGCTTCTTTCTTGCTGAGCGGCCTTTCAGGTTATGTCGATATAGGACTAATTTTACTGTGGATACAGATACTTTTGTACCCGTTTCCTCCAGCATTTTCACAAGGTCCTTTGCTGTTGTTCTGGGATTGATTTGCACTTTTCATACCAAAGTACATTAATCTCTAGGAGACAGAACGCGTCTCCTTCCTGAGCGGTATGACGGCTGCGTGGTCCCATGGTGTTTATACTTGCATACTATTGTTTGTACAGATGAACGTGGTACCTTCAGGCGTTTGGAAATTGCTCCCAAGGATGAACCAGGTCTTGTCTGATTTCTTTTGATTTTCCCATGATGTCAAGCAAAGAGGCACTGAGTTTGAAGGTAGGCCTTGAAATACATCCACAGGTACACCTCCAATTGACTCAAATTATGTCAATTAGCCTATCAGAAGCTTCTAAAGCCATGACATCATTTTCTGGAATTTTCCAAGCTGTTTAAAGGCACAGTCAATTTAGTGTATGTAAACTTCTGACCCACTGGATTTGTGATACATTGAATTATAAGTGAAATAATCTGTCTGTAAACAGTACTTGTGTCATGCACTCTCCCCAAGTAGACCCACACCAGCCACTATACTTTAATTTACAAGGTAATACAAGCCAACCACAGTACTTAAGTGGCAGTCTTTCTTCAATGTATGTATAATTACATAATCCACAGTTTTTTTGGTACATTAGCAGAGGAGTTGGAGCTTAAAAGCCCTAAAAATGCATAGTGCCTCAAGTACAAAGACGTAATTTTTGTTCAATGTCTACTCAGTCCACATGCCCACACACTCTATACACTGAGTATACCAATCATTTGGAACACCTTCCTAATATTGATTTGCGTTCCACAGGGTTGCTGGCCCAGGTTGACTGCAATGCTTCCCACAGTTGTGTCAAGTTGGCTGGATGTCCTTTGGGTGGTGGACCATTCTTGATACACATGGGAAACTGTTGAGTGTGAAAAACCCAGCAGCATTGCAGTTCTTGACACAAACCGGTGCACCTGGCACCTACTACCATACCCCATTCAAAGACACTTACAGTTTTTGTCTTGCCCATTCACCCTCTGAATGGCACACATGCACAATCCATGTCTCAATTGTCTCATGGCTTAAAAATCCTTCTTTACCCTGTCTCCTCCCCTCCGCTCTCGAGTGTGACAGGAGGTGCTTATTCCCAATCAACAGTTTGTACCATGAAATACAGAGATTATTGCTGTATGAAAGGTCAGGCCAAACTAAAGCCATCGATAAGGAATCATAGCATTCACCTGGTCAGTCTATGTCATGGAAAGAGCATATGTTCTTAATGTTTTGTATTCTCAGTGTATATGTAATGTATACAATAACTATGTATTCATGCTATGATCCTCCCATTCTATGGAATGCCCACAGCCCTCATATAACATGTCTGCTATAATGGTTAATTTTGATTCTATACAAGTAAAGACCAACAAAATCCTACTTATCACATGGAATGTGCACGGGCTCCATGATAATAAAAAAAGCATATGGTTCTCGAACACTTAGAGTTGTCAGCAGATGTGGTTTTCTTGTAAGAGTTACATTTAAAAATATATATATTTAAAGAGGAGCTGGGTTGGAGAGACCTATGCTGCCACCTACTGTAGTAACAGCAGAGGTGTAGGCATCCTGATAAATAAGAATACACCATTTTCCCACACGGACCAAGAAGGCCATTTTCTAATGTTGAATTAGAAAATGTATTAAAGACGTCAACAAAAAAATGAAAACCTTTACCATTACAAATGTAGACAGAGGCTTGAGAAAAGTCGACCCCCGATATAATCTGGGATGCCTTTTAAGGCGTACATTAGGGGAATGGTAATCTCATACTTGGCAAAAGGTAAATCTGATTTAGAAATGAAAATGTAATAAAAATAAAAATGAAATCACTCTTATTAAAATAGGTAAAGAAGAACAAAACATTTCGGAACTTAAGTAGGAATACAATATTTTTATTTTGAAGAGAGCCAACAATTACAGGTTAAACTAAAATAAAGAATATTACTTAATGGCAAATAAACCTGGTAAATATCTCGCAGCTCTCACAAATAGAATACACGCTAAACAATTTATAATTTTAAAAGATAAAGATACAAATGCGGTAATTAGAAATAACGTGATTAATTACCATTTTTAAAGCTTCTATGAAAATGTATATGTCAGAATTAAACAACAGTTTGAGAGATCAAACTGATCAAACCAACAAAATCCAACTTATCACATGGAATGTGCACGGGCTCCATGATAATAAAAAAAGCATATGGTTCTCGAACACTTAGAGTTGTCAGCAACAACCCTGAAGCAATTATCAGCAGACAAAAAATAATCACTAAAAACAGAGATCCCCAAAAAGAAATATTAGATACTGTTAAAACATTTGTTCACATTTGTTCAAACGGTTATTTCAGTTATAATAAAACCAGGAAAATCTGGAGAGTCCCGTACTGATTATAGACTGGTGGAGGCTGCTGATTGGAGCACAGCTCATAGTAATGGCTGGAATGGAGTCAATGGAATGGTATCAAAGATGTGGTTTCCATGTGGTTGATACCATTCCATCGACTCCATTCCAGCCATTACTATGAGCCATCCTCCCCTCAGCAGCCTCCACTGTTATAGGCCCATAAGTTTAATAAATTGTGTTATTAAAATATTAACAAAGCTTATAAGCAATAGAATGGCAGACTTGATACATATCAATCAAACAGGGTTTATTAAAAATAGACAAACAAATACAAGAACATGTTTCAGTTTAATATAATGCACAAAAAAAGAAGAAGATATGAACGCAACATACAACAATTTCAAAGATTTTACTGAGTTACAGTTCATATAAGGAAATCAGTCAATTGAAATACATGAATTAGGTCCTAATCTATGGAATTCACATGACTATGCATGGGTGCAGCCACTGGGGAGCCAGGCCCAGCCAATCAGAATGAGCTATTCTCCACAAAATGGCTTTATTACATAGAAATACTCCTCAGTGTAGATTTATCAATAATGTTGATGCCGAAAAAGCTTTCGACCATCTTGAATGACCTTTTCTATTCAAGACTTTGGAAGCTTTAACATTCCAACTGAAATAATATATTTAATAAAAATATTATATAAATGTCCTGAAGCAAAAATAAACACAAATAATATACATTATCTGATTAAATTCCTTTAGAAAGGGGCACAAGACAGGAATGTCCCTTCTCCCCCCTCCTGTTTGCACTGTCAATTGAACCGCTTGCAGAAAATAATTAGACAGGACCCAAACGTAACAGGTATCAGTAAACATGAATATAAACTAAACTTATTTGTAGATGATCTCCTGATATACCTGACCAATATTTAAAACTCAATGCCCCCTTTGTTAAAAATATTTTCTAAATACTCTACAATCTCAGGATATAACATTAACGTGGAAACCCCCCGAAATAATGGCATTAAGAAAAATAATAACTCACGATCTACAACAATCCTTTAAGTGGACCACAAAAAAATAATAAATACTTAGGATGCTAAATAAGTGACAACAAATATATAAATATACATTTATTACATTACTGAACAATATGAAAGCACATCTAATTAAATGGAACAATCTTCCCATAAATCTTAGTTAGAATAAACCTATTCAGAATGGCATGGCTCCCCAAGTTTTTGTATTTATTTTCGGTAATACCAATTACCCCACCGAAGACAGTCTTTAAAAAAGTATACTCGGTCATAACAGACTTTATATGGGCAAAAAAAATTCATAGAATAAAAATTTACGTTTTGCATCTTCCCAAGTCTGAGGGTGGTTTTAACCTTCCAGACATGGAAATGTATCAACTCACTACCCAAGGCTTTTACTTGCGACATATAGTTAAATGCACTAAAGAGGAACAATGGGGACATATTGAAGATGCTTGTGCTCATCCCTAGAATCTTTCTATGTGTCTATTTTCAAAGGATAAAGCTAAGAACATTAATAACTTCATAGTTAAGAATACTATAAAAATATGGAAGAAAATGTAACATATATATCACTCCATAAAAACACAACCTTGTGGAACCTTGGATAGCTTTTCAGAATTCACCAATAAATTGGTCCACATGGAAAACTAAAGGCATAGAAACCGTAAATGACTTGGTAATAGGAAATAGATTTATTTCCATGACAGCTTTAAAAACCTATTTTTGATTGACCAATGTAGTTCTTTACAAATACATGCAACGTACAAGTTTTTTATATCACAAAATGTTGATTTTGAAGTCTTTTGGATATCAAATCAAATGTTATTTGTCACATACACGTGTTTAGCAGATGTTATAGCGGGTGTAGCGAAATGCTTGTGCTTCTAGCTCCGACAGTACACTAATATCTAACAAGTAATATCTAACAATTTCACAACATATACCCAATACACACAAAACTAGTAAGGAATGGAATTTAAGAAAATACACATACAGTGGGGAGAACAAGTATTTGATACACTGCCGATTTTGCAGGTTTTCCTACTTACAAAGCATGTAGAGGTCTGTAAGTTTTATCCTAGGTACACTTCAACTGTGAGAGACGGAATCTAAAACAAAAATCCAGAAAATCACATTGTATGATTTTTAAGTAATTAATTTGCATTTTATTGCATGACGTAAGTATTTGATCACCTACCAACCAGTAAGATTTCTGGCTCTCACAGACCTGTTAGTTTTTCTTTCAAGAAGCCGTCCTGTTCTCTACTCATTATCTGTATTAACTGCACCTGTTTGAACTCGTTACCTGTATAAAAGACACCTGTCCACACACTCAATCAAACAGACTCCAACCTCTCCACAATGGCCAAGACCAGAGAGCTGTGTAAGGACATCAGGGATAAAATTGTAGACCTGCACAAGGCTGGGATGGGCTACAGGACAATAGGCAAGCAGCTTGGTGAGAAGGCAACAACTGTTGGCGCAATTATTAGAAAATGGAATTGAGAAAAATATGACATGACGGTCAATCACCCTCAGTCTGGGGCTCCATGCAAGATCTCACCTCGTGGGGCATCAATGATCATGAGGAAGGTGAGGGATCATCCCAGAACTACACGGCAGGACCTGGTCAATTACCTGAAGAGAGCTGGGACCACAGTCTCAAAGAAAAACATTAGTAACACACTACGCCGTCATGGATTAAAATCCTGCAGCGCACGCAAGGTCCCCCTGCTCAAGCCAGCGCATGTCCAGGCCCGTCTGAAGTTTGCCAATGACCATCTGGATGATCCAGAGGAGGAATGGGAGAAGGTCATGTGGTCTGATGAGACAAAAATTGAGCTTTTTGGTCTAAACTCCACTCGCCGTGTTTGGAGGAAGAAGAAGGATGAGTACAACCCCAAGAACACCATCCCAACCGTGAAGCATGGAGGTGGAAACATCATTCTTTGGGGATGCTTTTCTGCAAAGGGGACAGGACGACTGCACCGTATTGAGGGGATGATGGATGGGGCCATGTATCGCAAGATCTTGGCCAACAACCTCCTTCCCTCAGTAAGAGCATTGAAGAAGGGTCATGGCTGGGTCTTCCAGCATTACAACGACCCGAAACAAACAGCCAGGGCAACTAAGGAGTGGCTCCGTAAGAAGCATCTCAAGGTCCTGGAGTGGCCTAGGCAGTCTCCAGACCTGAACCCAATAGAAAATCTGAAAGTCCGTATTTCCCAGCGACAGCCCTGAAACCTGAAGGATCTGGAGAAGGTCTGTATGGAGGAGTGGGCCAAAATCCCTGCTGCAGTGTGTGCAAACCTGGTCAAGACCTACAGGAAACGTATGATCTCTGTAATTGCAAACAGGTTTCTGTACCAAATATTAAGTTCTAAAATGCAAATTAATTACTTAAAAATCATACAAATGTGATTTTCTGGATTCTTGTTTTAGATTCCGTCTCTCACAGTTGAAGTGTACCTATGATAAATATTACAGACCTCTACATGCTTTGTAAGTAGGAAAACCTGCAAAATCGGCAGTGTGTCAAATCCTTGTTCTCCCCACTGTATATGGACAAGCAATGACAGAGCGGCATGGACTAAGAAACAGTAGAATATTATAGAATAGAATGCAGTATATACATATGAGATGAGTAGTGCAAGATATGTAAACATTATTAAAGTGACTAGTGTTCCATTTCTTAAAGTGACCAGTGATTTCAATAGGCAGCAGCAGCCTCTAATGTGCTAGTGATGGCTATATAACAGTCTGATGGCCTTGACATAGAAGCTGTTTTTAATTCTCTCGTTCCCAGCTTTGATGAACCTGTACTGACCTCGCCTTCTGGATGATAGCGGGGTGAACAGGCAGTGGCTCAGGTGGTTGATGTCCTTAATTATCTTTTTGACCTTCTTGTGACATCGGGTGCTGTAGGTGTCCTGGAGGGCAGGCAGTGTGCCCACGGTGATGCGTTGGGCAGACCGCACCACCCTCTGGTGCATTTGCCGTACCAGGCGGTGATACAGCCTGACAGGATGCTCTCAATTGTGCATCTGTAAAAGTTTGTGAGGGTTTTAGGTGCCAAGCTGAATTTCTTCAGCCTCCTGAGGTTGAAGAGGCTCTGTTGTGCCTTCTTCACCACACTGTCTGCGTGGTTGGACCATTTCAGTTTATAGGTGACGTGTACGCCAAGGAACTTAAAGCTTTCCACCTTCTCCACTGCGGACCCGTCGATGTGGATAGGGGGGTGCACCCTCTGCTGTTTCCTAAAGTCCACGATCATCTCCTTTGTTTTGTTGACGTTGAGTGAGAGGTTATTTTCCTGGCACCACACTCCCAGAGCCCTCACCTCCTCCCTGTAGGCTGTCTCGTCATTGTTGGTAATCAAGCCTACTACTGTTGTGTCGTCTGCAAACTTGATGATTGAGTTGGAGGCATGCTTGGCCATGCAGTCATGGGTGAACAGGGAGTACCGGAGGGGGCTGTGCATGCACCCTTTTGGGGCCCCAGTGCTGAGGATCAGCGAAGTGGAGATGTTTTTTCCTACCTTCACCACCTGGGGGCGGCCCGTCAGGAAGTCCAGGACCCAGTTGCACAGGGCGGGGTTCAGACCCAGGGCCTCGAGCTTAATGATGAGCTTGGAGGGTACTATGGTGTTGAATGCTGAGCTATAGTCAATGAACTCTATAAACAATTCCTCTTGTCCAGATGGGATAGGGCAGTGTGCAGTGTGATGGCAATTGCATCGTCTGTGGATCTATTAGGGCGGTAAGCAAATTGAAGTGGGTCTAGGGTGACAGGTAAGTTGGAGGTGATATGATCCTTGACTAGTCTCTCAAAGCACTTCATGATGACAGAGGTGAGTGCTACAGGGCGATAGTCATTTAGTTCAGTTACCTTTGCTTTCTTGAGTACAGGAACAATGGTGGCCATCTTGAAGCATGTGGGAACAGCATACTGGGAAAGGGAGAGATTGAATATGTCCATAAACACACCCGCTAGCTGGTCTACGCATGCTCTGAGGACGCGGCTAGGGATGCCGTCTGGGCCGGCAGCCTTGCGGGGGTTAACATGCTTAAATATCTTAATCACGTCGGCCACGGAGAAGGAGAGGCCACAGTCCTTGGTAGTGGGCCTCGTCAGTGGCACTGTGTTATCCTCAAAGCGGGCGAAGAAGGTGTTTAGCTTGTCTAGAAGCAAGATGTCGGTGTTGGCGACGTGGCTGGTTTTCTTTTTGTATTCCGTGATTGTCTGTAGACCCTGCCACATATGTCTTGTGTCTGAGCCATTGAATTGCGACTCCACTTTGTCTCTATACTGATGTTTTGCCAGCTTAATTGCCTTGCAGAGGGAGTAGCTACACTGTTTTGTATTCTGCCATATTCCCAGTCACCTTGCCATGGTTGAATGCGGTGGTTCGCGCTTTCAGATTTGCGCGAATGCTGCCATCTATCCACGGTTTCTGGTTAGGGTAGGTTTTAATAGTCACAGTGGCCACAACATCACCTATACACTTTCTGATAAACTCAGTCACCGTTTCAGTGATACAAAACCTTGCAGGGAGCCTATCCAACAGACAATCTCTTGGAAAAAGCTATAAACTATTGGAACCAAGACTTAAAAATAACAGATATTGGCGGGAATGTTGGAACATAACTAACGAGATTACAGTTAACTAAAAATATGCTTAATCCAGTATAAATTAATGTATAGAATTTATTATACAAGAGACAAAATTGAAGTGTAAAACTAATAATGACTCAATAATCCATGGCTTCTGGGAATGTTCTGAAGTCCAAAAGTTATCGGCGGAGCTAGAAAGTTGCCTGTCAGAAGTAATACATTGTAAATGTACTTTTAATCCATCTGTCTGCATATTTCAATACATGTCATATGAGGTTGCAGTGAGATACCCGATGGGTTGGACGATACTTTTCTCATCAATCAGCTTTAAAAAACGTATACTTAAAAACTGGAAATCAACCAATCATCCGTCGTTAACGCAATGGAAAGGTCAAATGCTTTGTTATCAAAAAATGTAAAGTGTGTGGGCTACGGAGAGAAACAAAATTGTGCAGTTTGAGGCCATGTAGCGGAAAGTGATGCGGGTACTGGAGATGGGGTTGTGTGCTAGTGGGTCTGGGCGGGTGTGATGTAGTTGATGTTTGTATGATGTTGTAAAATGTAAATGTAAATGTAATGTTGTCATTTGTATGTGTATGTTTTGTATTGTTTATAAAATATCAAATAAATTCCACAAAAAATAGATTATCTGGTAAACAAGGAAATACTTAATTTCAGTTGTATGGAATGATTGTTAAATTGTTAAATCTGTGCTTTGTCTGCTCAAATATCAGGTTTAATTTATACCGAAGATAATACCCACCAGATGGCTAAATAGTCTAGAAAAATATTGAAAGCAACCAGGACTTAGTTAAAGGGATATTTTGGCATTGAGGCCCTTTATCTACTTCCCCAGAGTCACAAACTCGTCTATACCATTTTCATGTCTCTGTTTCCAGCGTGAAGGAAGTTGGAGGTAGTTTCGCGAGCCAATGCTAACTATCGTTAGTGCATGGGTATACCCATAGACTGCTAATGCTAGTTAGGAACTGCGTTAGTGCTAGTTAGCAACTTCCATCAAACTGCACACAGAGACATAAAAATGGTATCCACGAGTTCATCTGACTCTGGGGAAGTAGATAAAGGATCTCTGCCAAAATCCCGAAGTATCCCTTTAACACTGACACAGCTTTAGGGAGCGGTAATATGGTGGCCAATAGTGGTTGGAATTGAGATCAGCAGTGCGGGTGATCTTAGCGCAAATTGATGGTTTAGCGAGAGATCACCTCGTGTTTTCAAAAGTTATCTATCTGGATTTCGCCTATCGGATAGGATTAAATGCACAGATGCATAGAAATAGAATGAATAGAACGGAAAAATCATTGACTTGAATGGGGTCTCCCGTTCTATTCATTATATTTCTATGCATTTAATCCTATCCGATAGGTGAAATCCAGATAGATAACTTTGGAAAAATTTAGCCCTAGGGTTGAGTGAGGATGAGGATGGCACTGTGGTGCAGTCTAGTGTGGTAGTAATGTGAACTGACCATGGGTAATAACAGAACCAGTGTGCTGTGGATGGCATCTCCGAGAGCAGGAAGTACTTGTACCCCACTGTGTAAAATATAGATTTTGTTATTGTCTGCTGTGTGGCGACTGCACCCTTGGCCTGTTGCCTCCTGTAGATGGGGTGTATCTGTGCTCTGCCTCATCCTCTAATTCATTGTGACTTGTTTGGGACATAGTGACGATAGTTGTAGGCAGTAGAAGGCAAGAAGAAGCCCCAATTAGGAAAACAGGCAAGTGTCACATACTGTAGAACCTTCTTTCAGACTGTCAGAGTTTGTCCTGTGTTAGTTTGGAAAGAGAGACACTCCTGTGTCCTGAGTTGTCCTCTTAGTCGATATGCTGTTTATGCTTAATTTGAACCTTCCTTTTACATTTGACATTTTAGTCACTTAGCAGACACTCTTAGCCAGAGCGACTTACAGGAGCAATTAGGGTTAAATGCCTTGCTCAAGGGCACATTGACAGATTTTTCACCTAGTCAGCTCGGGGATTCGAACCAGTGACCTTTCGGTTACTGGCCCAACACTCTTAAGCGATAGGCGACCTGCCGCCGATATGTACAATATCTACGTACAGTGAGGGAAAAAAGTATGTGATCCCCTGCTGATTTTGTACATTTGCCCACTGACAAAGAAATGATCAGTCTATAATTTTAATGGTAGGTTTATTTGAACAGTGAGAGACAGAATAACAACAGTCAAACATTTTATAAATTGATTTGCATTTTAATGAGGGAAATAAGTATTTGACCCCCTCTCAATCAGAAAGATTTCTGGCTCCCAGGTGTCTTTTTTATACAGGTAACGAGCTGAGATTAGGAGCACACTCTTAAAGGGAGTGCTCTTAATCTCAGTTTGTTACCTGTATAAAAGACACCTGTCCACAGAAGCAATCAATCAATCAGATTCCAAACTCTCCACCATGGCCAAGACCAAAGAGCTCACCAAGGATGTCAAGGACAAGATTGTAGACCTACACAAGGCTTGAATGGGGTACAAGACCATCGCCAAGCAGCTTGGTGAGAAGGTGACAACAGTTGGTGCGATTATTCGCAAATGGAAGAAACACAAAATAATTGTCAATCTCCCTCCCTCAGCATTTCAATTGTTAAGGGGATATATGTATCCAATTCACAGTAAGAAACCAAGTTGACGTAATGCAGGGCCCTTGACTTGAATCCTGTACTAACGTTGAGGTTGATCAAAGTTTAAAATGCAAAATCAAGCGGTCCTTTAGGCCATTTCTTTTCCAGTTGAGACTGAAGACGTAATTATTTCAAACGCATCAAAGCCACAGCTCTTATGTAGAGGGGATCAGAAAAGTCTGATCCTACAGTTCAAAGAATTGTTCCCCTTTTTGGACCACATTAAGGATGTGTCCCAAATGGCATCCTATTCTCTGGCACTGCATCTGTGCTTGAGGCATCACTACAGACCCCCTGGTTCGGTTCCAGGCTGTATCACAACCGGCTGTGATTGGGAGTCCCATAGGGCGGCGCACAATTGGCCCAGCGTTGTCCGGGTTTGGCCGGTGTAGGCCGTCATTGTAAATAATAATTTGTTCTTAACTGACTTGCCTAGTTAAATAAAGGTAAAAATATGTAATAAAATAGTGCACTACTTTTGACCAGTCCTATGGGCCCTAGTCAAAAGTAGAGGACTATTTAGGGAATAGTGTGCCATTTGGTATCCAGCCTTATTTATGCCTGGAATCCCCCCAAAAATGCAATGGGTTTAGCATGTGTTAATAGGATTCCCGCAACCGTGATTAGACTCGTTGAGCAATTATAACAAGAAGGGGGGAAAGCAGCACAATCTGATTAGTAAAGTATTTTGCAAAACTATTTTGAATAAAGGCTGCACTTATTAACATTGACCAACACAATTCCAGACAAAAATTAAGATTGTAAAAAATACTCTAGCATACCATTAATAGGTCTAAATCCAACCCAACTCTATTTGTTTCCACTATCATGTATCCCAGGGATTGTCACGCCCTGGCTCTGGGGACTCTTATATGTTGAGCCAGGGTGTGTAGGGTCTATGTTTTGTGTTCTATGTTCAGTTTCTAGTTCATGTGTTTTCTATGTTGGCCGGGGTGGTTCCCAATCAGAGGCAACGTGAATCAGCTGTTGCTTGTTGTCTCTGATTGGGGACCATACTTAGGCAGCCTTTTGTGCACTTGTCATTTGTGGATTCTTGTTCCGGAGAGGTTTGTGTTTTGTTACCTTAGGACTTCACGTATCGTTTTGTTGTTTTGTTCGTGTGTACTAGAAAATAAAGAATGTACGCATATCACGCTGCGCCTTGGTCCACTTCTTACGACGATCGTGACAGTGATTCTCAAACTTTTGGACCTGCGACCCAAAAGGATTGGTACAGAACTTGTACACGTGAACATGCGTGCACAATCGTTTGCAAATATAGCCTGTCTTTACAGCCATAAATGGTGATGCATTTTCAAAGTGCAAGATAGGGTACAAAAATACATTGCGTTTTACACCTGCAGAGCTGAAAGTAATTCATTTTAGCAGCCAATATTAATTAGGGATATACACAACCAGTCAATGGTTTGGACACACCTACTCATTCAAGGGTTTTTCTTTATTTTCACAATTTTTTACATTGTATAATAATAGTGAAGAAATCAAAACTATGAAATAAAACATATGGAATCATGTAGTAACCAAAAAAGTGTTAAACAAATCAAAATATATTTTATATTTGTGATTCTTCAAATAGCCACCCTTTGCCTTGATGACAGCTTTGCACACTCTTGGCATTCTCTCAACCAGCTTCATGAGGTAGTCACCTGGAATGAATTTCAATTAACAGGTGTGTTTCTTAAAAGTTAATTTGTGGAATTTCTTTCCTTAATGCATTTGAGCCAATCAGGTGTGTTGTGACAAGGTAGAGGTTATACAGAAGATAGCCCTATTTGGTAAAAGACCAAGTCCATATTATGGCAAGAACAGCTCAAATAAGCAAAGAGAAATGACAGTTCATCATTACTTTAAGACATGAAGGTCAGTCAATCTGGAACATTTCAAGAACTTTGAAAGTTTCTTCAAGTGCAGTCGCAAAAACCATCAAGCGCTATGATGAAACTGGCTCTCATGAGAACCGCCACAGGAATGGAAGACCCAGAGTTACCTCTGCTGTAGAGGATAAGTTCATTAGTGTTACCAGTCTCAGAAATTGCAGCCCAAATAAATGCTTTGCAGAGTTCAAGTAACAGACACATCTCAACATCAACTGTTCAGAGGGGACTGTGTGAATCAGGCCTTCATGGTTGAATTGCTGCAAAGAAACCACTACTAAAGGACACCAATAATAAAAAGAGACCTGCTTGGGCCAAGAAAAATGAGCAATGGACATTAGACCGGTGGAAATTTGTCCTTTGGTCTGGAGTCCTAATTGGAGACTTTTGGTTCCAACCTTTTGTCTTTGTGAGACGCGGTGTGGGTGAACGGATGATCTCCGCATGTGTAGTTTCCACCGTAAAGCATGGAGGAGGAGGCGTTATGGTGTGGGGGTGCTTTGCTGGTGATACTGTCTGTGATTTATTTAGAATTCAAGACACACTTAACCAGTAAGGCTACCACAGCATTCTACAGCAATACGCCATCCCATCTTGTTTGGGCTTAGAGGGACTATCATTTGTTTTTCAACAGGACAATGACCCAACACACCTCCAGACTGTGTAAGGGTTATTTTACAAAGAAGGAGAGTGATGGAGTGCTGCATCAGATGACCTGGCCTCCACAATCCCCCGACCTCAACCCAATTGACATGGTTTGGGAAGAGTCGGACGGCAGAGTCAAGGAAAAGCAACCAACAAGTGCTCAGCATATGTGGGAACCCCTTCAAGACTGTTGGAAAAGCATTCCAGGTGAAGCTGGTTGAGAGAATGCCAAGTATGCAAAGCTGTCATCAAGGCAAAGGGTGGCTATTTGAAGAATCTCAAATATAAAATATATTTTGATTTGTTTAACACTTTTTTGGTTGCTACATGATTCCATATGTGTTATTTCATAGTTTTGATGTCTTCGCTATTATTCTACAATGTAGAAAATAGTAAAAATAAAGAAAAATCATTGAATGAGTAGGTGTGTCCAAACTTTTGACTGGTACTGTACATGAATCATGTTAATCCTCTGGAGTCCAGAGTAAGCAAAATCATGCAACCTACTTGTAGCAGAGGTTGCAGGATCGGATGAAAAGCATGTTCTGTCTGCATTGCGCCATCACCTTGGAGGGTAGCCTGCCTGCAGAGTGCTCGTTGCCAGCCGGGTAGCCCTGTTCATCCTCACAAATATGTAATAAATTCGCCAGAATATGTTACATCTTCATCCCATAATATTGACGGCAGTGTGATGTTACAACTGCTTCTTTAGACATATAGCCAGTAGCCACCCACACTAGGCCTCTCTGAAATATTACAATTATTAACCAAATCGCCAGGTAGTAGTAGATTGCTAAACTGTTTTTGATATGGATGATAAACATTGGCCTACTCTGTTTTTGCCAGGCAAAACTGGAGGAAATTAAACAAGTTCTTTCTGGTCACTAATCTAGATATGCATACCCATCCTTTACACGTCAATGCTGATGACTGGTCATTGGTCAACAATCAAGACGTATAACTTTTTAGTTCTGAAGCATAGATGAGAATTTAACGACGACTTGCGGGCAGTTGGTTCAGAACAACAAGGACAAAAATGTATACAAAAAAGTCGAATTTTGGGGGAAATTATACCACCACCGAAAAGGGCACTTTGGAGACTGGAAGGGCAAAGGGGCATGTACTCTGCACAGGTAGATCACTATCTGTGCACATACCTAGGTACAGCAGTATTATTGCAGTATGTTTAACCTTCATGCATTTCCTCTTGTGATTTTCACACATATCTAATAATATCCCATTTGCTCATTGCTAACAACCTTTTCAAGCTGTATGTTTGAAAAGAAATTGACTTGCAGCTGATTAGAACTAGACCCAGGAGTGAGGAATCCCATCGCATGTAGATGATAAGATTTAGTGCTTTACACAGATCAATATTCTTTGGTAATTTCAGTTTCAGTGTATTTATCTGCCACACCCTGTATATTTTCCACAGATTCCCATCTCTGTATTTGACTTTGCTTTGGTTAGAAGAATCTAATTCTCCATCGCTGGGGAGTTTTCCCATCAACTGCAATTTTTTTCTTTGTTTTAAGCGCCAGCAAGCGGACTGTATCGGACAGAAGCTGTATTGTACATTACATTTTGCAGGGCCTGCACCACCTAATTTACACTTTTTGTTTCCAATGCAGAATAGCACCCGGGTCTTTATAATAACAAGAGCACATACTCATTTTCTGTATCGTCTTTCCAGCAGCAGTGGTTATTTAGCAGAATTTTAGAGCTAAAATGGCTACTCTCTCTCCCCACTGAATGTATGTGTCCCAAACGGTACCTTATTCCCTATATAGCGCACTACTTTTGAACAGAGTAGGGTGCCATTTGGGATGCTACCATGTGTCTGTGGGACTTTATTTTAACTCTGCTCTTTAGTCCCCTCTCTGACTAATTGGTTCCCATTATCTCTGGAGTTGTGCACATGAGTTTACACATCAATGCTACCGTACTGCTTACTTATTATTGTTCATTCTGTTCACCCAACATTAAGCTAAGACACACTTCATCCGCTCTCTCCAGGGTTTCCACATCGTGTCTCTAATGCCTGCCACACCCTGCCTTAATGTTGCTGGACCCCAGGAAGAGTAGCTTTTTCCATGGCAGCAGCTAATGGGGATCCTTAATAAATACAAATAAAAGTGTTTTGGGAAGAAAGGGTGGTGGTGGAAGATGTCAAAAAATGTCTGGCAATAAGGTGGCAGACAGCGTGCGTACTTTAGCTCTAGTGGTGGAAAGGGACTGGTCAGTTTACAGTGTGGATCAAAGCAGGGCTGCGGTGTCAACTGTTATTTGTGTTTAGCAGGACTCATTCAAAGCTGTCACCACAACAGTATGTATGTATACCAAACCCAAGGCTTATAGGATTTACTCATTGAGTTAAAAGATAGTTGGCAGCTATGAAAGCCAGTACTTCAGATCTTGAGGTCTCATATTATGATTCAACTGTGCCCTTCTGTATGATGAAGATAGCGCTGTTTACCAACAAAGATCAAACCGCATGGACTAATCGTCTCGTTCACCATTAGTGTAATATTCATGCCCATACGTTGTGAGTTGTTTTGATATTTCTCTGCATGTAGCTCCTACAAGCATATAGATAGACTTTCATCTCTGTGTCTTTAGTACCATTCATCTCTCTCTCTCTCAGAATGTGTGTGTGCTGCTTACTTGCCTTCGGCCTATGTGTTTTGTTCACTGGATTCCCAGATTCAGCATTCCTGGCTCGTGAATATGTATGAAGATCAAGATGTCCTATAGACATGTTCTACAGGCATAATTATAATGGCCCAGTTCTCTCCTCCAGTGTCCAACACTCCCTAACTGTTCCTGTGATCCTGCACTCTTACAAAAATAGGTGCTATCTAGAACCTAAAAGGGTTATTCATCTGTCCCTATAGGAGAACCCTTTGAAGAACCCTTTTTGGTTCCAGGTAGAACCCTTTGGGTTCCAGGTAGAACTCTTGGATTCCATGTAGAACCGTTTCTTTTCTCCTATGGGGACAGCCGAAGAACCCTTTTGGAACCATTTTTTTTTAAAGAGTGTAGTTGTCCTTTAAGACCTCTGTCTGTCACTGAGGGTGAATGAGGAACTGAGGGAGCACTACAAACATATTTTTTAAACACCCTTGCTAGCACAGGGAAGAGAATAATGATCTATGGCCCCCTCTCGTGCTACCGAAGGGGTTCGGAACGTTTCAGCCGACTCTTTGCCCTGAACGAGTACCTGAAGAAACTTTGCAAAGACAGGAATGTCTCTTTTTGTGACAACTTTGATTTGCTGTGGGAGCAACCAGCACTTTTGAAAAGAGACTGGATTCACCCAGAATTATTTCCAGCAACATCGCAAACTGTTTTAGAGACTGGCGGACAGGGTCTGGTAGTGCTCCAGTTCTCCATGTGAGAATAAGCAACAGAGGACTTGGAAAGCATATCAACTCCTGTAGAAATGGCACTATGGTTATTGTGAGTAACCTAATTGATGTTCCTTTAACTCCGCCTTCTAGTGAGTTTATACAAACTGTCATTTCCTACCATTCTGTTAGATTGGAGACTGTCAGAAAACATGGTTGTAACGTTAATAATTTGGTTGTTATTCCATTGGTTACCTCGAGGGGGGTGCCCCAGGGGCCGAGTGGCCAACACTCATTGAATATTACCCTTTTAAACGTTAGAGCAATCACTAGTAAAACCTTTCTAGTGAATGACCTCTTTACTGAGCGCAAAGTTGATTGCATGTTACTCACTGAAACATGGCTGTCATAAGACTGTAGTGGCGCTCTTATTGAAGCCTCTCCCCCAGACTACAGCTTTTCATGCTCTATCAGAAAAGGGAAAAAGGGTGGGGGACAGCCTCTATTTTTACTAATGCTCTCAGCTTTAAGGACATTTCATTTGGCAACTTTGGGTCTTTTGAGCATCATGCTATACTGTTTAAATGTCAGCCATCAGTGCTGGCCATAACACCGTATAGGCCATCAAAGTACTGCCCCAATTTCTTTACTGATTTATCTGAATGATTGTCTATTGTCCTTGAGAACTATGATAATCATTGTGTTGGGCGATTTTAATGTTCATGTTGACTAAGAGACTGACTCCAAGACAATTGAATTTATGAATATTTTGAGCTCTATGGACTTTATTCAACATGTTACTGGGCCCAACCATAACCGCGGCCATACTCTGGACCTGGTTATTACCAAGTGTGTTCGTTTTGACATATCCTCTATTGTTGATGTTGCTTTATCTGATCACCACTGTGTCTTTTTTACTACCTTGTTGCCCATAGCACAGGGTTAAGAAACGCTGTCTTACCTCTAAAGTTGCTACAGATTTTATTGAGTGTATGAACAATATTCCACCACCTATTCTGCCTTCCTCTTGTGATGATTTAGTTGATAACTTTAATAGCAAATTAAGGGCAACCATTGATGCCATAGCTCCAGTAAAGTTGAAAAAGGCCACATCCAAACGGAGAGCCCCTTGGATGAGTGAGGAAACAAATCAATTAAAGAGAAATTGCGGAAGTGGACAAAGTCAAAGTTGCAGGTCCATTATGATATTCTGAGAGAGCAACTTGGCATATATAACAAGGCAATTAGAAAAGCCAGACGGGCTCATTTTTCTAACTTGATCACTATTAATCAGAATAATTTGATAGTGCTCTTCTTTACCATTGATGGCCTGATAAATCCTACCCCCTCAAACCTATGTGAACTTTCCTCCACATCCAAATGTGATGCGTTTGCAGCATATTTCAGAGATAAGATAACCAACATTAGGCTGGGTATCAGTCAAGCAAGACCTGATGAGAAGTTTGATGAATTGTGCCCTACTCTACCACGCAAAGGCACTATGGATTTATTTTCCCTGGTTGACACAGACATGCTCAGGAAAGTGATATCACAACTTAAGCCTTCTACATGCCTTCTCAATCATATCCCCACCAACTTCTTCAAAACATTTTAAATTGCATATCTGAAGAAGTGCATGCTATTGTTAATCACTACCTGTTCACAGGCACTTTCCCCACTGCACTCAAAACCGCTATGGTGAAACCCCTTCTGAAGAAAGGTAATCTAGATTCTTCAGCTCTTAGCAATTTTCGACCAATCTCCAACCTTCCATTCTTAACCCTTTGACACGTAGCAACACACGGGTGTGATCATTCTACAGTGGTCCTTGCAGTGTACGCTCAAACCAGTGTGATTAGAACGCTTATTTAGAACTTCCAGTTTCGATTGACGCAACAGTCAGCGTTTGAGCTGGCCACTGTTTTTTCACAAAAGTGTTGTACAAACCGTCCTGAATTGAACATTATGTCCTGAATGTGACCAGTTTATTTTTGGATGCAATGTTAAGACATTCACTGAAGTAGTGACAGCATAACACAATCATCCAAACCGGCAAATGTAGGCTACATTAGTACTAGCGCTAACTGAGGAAAGATTGACGTAACACAAGAGGTCATATTTAGCTAACTCTGGGCTGACAGAAACCATGAATTAGCTAATAGCAATTACTATTTAGAATTAATTACATCACGGGTGAGCTCACCATTGATCGAAAATAATTTAGTAAAACACTTTCTAAGAATCAAAAGTAATCCGACGATGTGTAGTTTGTGCGTGCCGCCATTTTTTTCTTATTTTCAATTCAACCAAAGACAAGAAGAGGAGACTAGATGAGTTTGGTCTGTTTGCAGTATGCATGTTGAAGGGGTGTGTCGTCTACCAGCATTCACTTCCCTTCATTCACTTCCGGAAGTTTACACAAAAGATGAGTGAACCACCCTTCACCTAATTTTGTTATAACATCTTTGGTCTGACAGACGTTTACGTGACACCCAGAATGCATTGTATAATGTCAACAAACATGGCACCACACATAGCTGGCAAATACCTTACCATTAGCTCATCGTAATCTGTACAACCTTCAAAAAAGTATTTTACACACACCATGTGTCCATTACAATCTATGCAAGAATCGGAATGCATGATTTGTCACCAGTATTTGAAAACATGTGAATAAAACTGTAAATACATTATGCTACATACATACAGTGCATTCGGAAAGTATTCAGACCCCTTCCCTTCTTTCACATTCTGTTACGTTACCGCCTTATTCTAAAATGTATTAAATAGTTTTTTTCCCTTCATCAATCTACACGCAATACCCAATAATGACAAAGCAAAAACAGGTTTTTAGACATTTTAGAAAATTTATAAAAAATAACATTTACATAGGTATTCAGCCCCTTTGCTAGGAGACTCGAAATTGAGCTCAGGTGCATTCTGTTTCCATTGATTGTCCTTGAGATGTTTCTACAACTTGATTGGAGTCCACCTGTGGTAAATTCAATTGATTGGACAGGATTTGGAAAGGCAGATGCCTGTCGACATAAGGTCCCACAGTTGAGAGCAAAAACCAAGTCATGAGGTCGAAATAATTGTCCGTAGAGCTCCGAGACAGGATTGTGTCGAGGCACAGATCTGGGGAAGGGTACCAAAAAATTTCTGCAGCATTGAAGTTCCCCAAGAACACTTTGGCCTCCATCATTCTTGAATGGAAGAAGTTTGGAACCACCAAGACACTTCCTAGAGCTGGACGCCCGGCCAAACTGAGCAATCAGGGGAGATGGATCTCGGTCAGGGAGGTGACCAAGAACCTGATGGTCACTCTGAAAGAGCTCCAGAGTTCCTCTGTGGAGATGGGAGAACCTTCCAGAAGGACAACCATCCCTGCAGCACTCCACCAATCAGGTCTTAATAATAGAGTGGCCAGACGGAAGTCATTCCTCAGTAAAAGGCACATGACAGCCCGTTTGGAGTTTGCCAAAAGGCACATGGTTTGATGAAACCAAGATTGAGGAAACGTGGCCCCATCCCTACGGTGAAGCATGGTGGTGGCAGCATCATGCTGTGGGGTAGTTTTCAGTGGCAGGGACTGGGAGACTAGTCTGAAAATAGCTGTGCAGCGATGCTCCCCATCCAACCTGACAGAGCATGAGAGGATATGCAGAGAAGAATGGGAGAAACTCCCCAAATACAGGTGTGCCAAGCTTGTAGCGTCATACCCAATAAGACTCGAGGCTGTAATCACTGCCAAAGGTGCTTCAACAAAGTACTGAGTAAAGGGTCTGAATACTGATGTAAATGTGATATTCGAATCCCCGAGCTGACTAGCTGAAAAATCTGTCCATGTGTCCTAGAGCAAGGCACTTAACCCTAATTGCTCCTGTATGTTGCTCTGGATAAGAGTGTCTGTTAAATGGCTAAAGTGTTAATTTAAATACTTGGATGGCTCACAACTTCCTCCAGCTAAATCAAGACAAGACTGAGATACTTATTGTTGTAGCCAAAGCACAGAGCGAGAATCTGGCCAATATACAGTTGAAGTCAGAAGTTTACATACACCTTAGCAAAATACATTTAAACTCTGTTTTTCACAAGTCCTGACATTTAATCCTAGTAAAAATTCCCTGTCTTAGGTCAGTTAGGATCACCACTTTATTTTAAGAATGTGAAATGTCAGAATAATAGTAGAGAGAATGATTTATTTTAGCTTTTATTTATTTCATCACATTCCCAGTGGATCAGAAGTTTACATACACTCAATTAGTATTATGAAAAGTATGGAAAATGTATGCACTCACTAACTGTAAGTCGCTCTGGATAAGCGCGTCTGCTAAATGACTAAAATGTAAATGTATTTGGTAGCATTGACTTTAAACTGTTTAACTTGGGTCAAACGTTTCGGGTAGCCTTCTACAAGCTTCCCACAATAAGTTGGGTGAATTTTGGCCCATTCCTCCTGACAGAGATGGTGTAACTGAATAGGGTTTGTAGGCCTCCTTGCTCGCACACACTTTTTCAGTTCTGCCCACACATTTTCTATAGGATTGAGGTCAGGGCTTTGTGATGGCCACTCCAATACCTTGACCTTGTTGTCCTTAAGCCATTTTGCCACAACTTTCGAAGTATGCTTGGAGTCATTGTCCATTTGGAAGACCCATTTGCGACCAAGCTTTAACTTCCTGACTGTTGCTTCAATATATCCACATAATTTTCCTTCCTCATGATGCCATCTATTTTGTGATGTGCACCAGTCCCTCCTGCAGCAAAGCACCCCCAGAGCATGATGCTGCCACCCCCGTGCTTCACAGTTGGGATGGTGTTCTTTGGGTTGCAAGCGTCCCAATATTTAATAATAATAATAATAATAATATGCCATTTAGCAGACGCTTTTATCCAAAGCGACGTACAGTCATGTGTGCATATATTTTTACGTTATACACACATATATGTGTATGTGTGTGTGTATATATAAATATTACATTTACATTTTTTACATTTATTATTTACATTTACATTTTCATCATTTAGCAGACACTCTTATCCAGAGCGACTTACAAATTGGTGCATTCACCTTATGATAGCCAGTGGGACAACCACTTTACAATATATACAGTGGGGAAAAAAAAGTATTTAGTCAGCCACCAATTGTGCAAGTTCTCCCACTTAAAAAGATGAGAGAGGCCTGTAATTTTCATCATAGGTACACGTCAACTATGACAGACAAATTGAGAATTTTTTTTCTCCAGAAAATCACATTGTAGGATTTTTAATGATTTTATTTTTTTAAATTATGGTGGAAAATAAGTATTTGGTCACCTACAAACAAGCAAGATTTCTGGCTCTCACAGACCTGTAACTTCTTCTTTAAGAGGCTCCTCTGTCCTCCACTCGTTACCTGTATTAATGGCACCTGTTTGAACTTGTTATCAGTATAAAAGACACCTGTCCACAACCTCAAACAGTCACACTCCAAACTCCACTATGGCCAAGACCAAAGATCTGTCAAAGGACACCAGAAACAAAATTGTAGACCTGCACCAGGCTGGGAAGACTGAATCTGCAATTATTAGGAAATGGAAGACATACAAGACCACTGATAATCTCCCTCGATCTGGGGCTCCACGCAAGATCTCACCCCGTGGGGTCAAAATGATCACAAGAACGGTGAGCAAAAATCCCAGAACCACACGGGGGGACCTAGTGAATGACCTGCAGAGAGCTGGGACCAAAGTAACAAAGCCTACCATCAGTAACACACTACGCCGCCAGGGACTCAAATCCTGCAGTGCCAGACGTGTCCCCCTGCTTAAGCCAGTACATGTCCAGGCCCGTCTGAAGTTTGCTAGAGTGCATTTGGATGATCCAGAAGAGGATTGGGAGAATGTCATATGGTCAGATGAAACCAAAATAAAGAACTTTTTGGTAAACTCAACTCGTCGTGTTTGGAGGACAAAAAATGCTGAGTTGCATCCAAAGAACACCATACCTACTGTGAAGCATGGGGGTGGAAACATCATGCTTTGGGGCTGTTTTTCTGCAAAGGGACCAGGACGACTGATCCGTGTAAAGGAAAGAATGAATGGGGCCATGTATCGTGAGATTTTGAGTGAAAACCTCCTTCCATCAGCAAGGGCATTGAAGATGAAACGTGGCTGGGTCTTTCAGCATGACAATGATCCCAAACACACCGCCCGGGCAATGAAGGAGTGGCTTCGTAAGAAGCATTTCAAGGTCCTGGAGTGGCCTAGCCAGTCTCCAGATCTCAACCCCATAGAAAATCTTTGGAGGGAGTTGAAAGTCCATGTTGCCCAGCGACAGCCCCAAAACATCACTGCTCTAGAGGAGATCTGCATGGAGGAATGGGCCAAAATACCAGCAACAGTGTGTGAAAACCTTGTGAAGACTTACAGAAAACGTTTGACCTGTGTCATTGCCAACAAAGGGTATATAACAAAGTATTGAGAAACTTTTGTTATTGACCAAATATTTATTTTCCACCATAATTTGCAAATAAATTCATTAAAAATCCTACAATGTGATTTTCTGGATTTTCTTTTCTCATTTTGTCTGTCATAGTTGACGTGTACCTATGATGAAAATTACAGGCCTCTCTCATCTTTTTAAGTGGGAGAACTTGCACAATTGGTGGCTGACTAAATACTTTTTTCCCCACTGTAACTGCATTGCTTTTAACAATGTAGTCATTAGGGACAGTGGCCCATGTTTGGTTTACAGTAACATCATTCTGAAATGGCAAGTTCAGCTGCAGGAGTCCTTGGCTAGGTAGTGTTTTGGGAGACAGGTAGCCTAGCCGGTAACCGAAAGGTTGCTGGTTCGAATTCTTAAGACGACAAGGTGAAAATAAATCTGTCTGTGCCCATGAGTAAGGCACTTAACCGTAATTTACTCCAGGGGTGCTGTACTACAATGGCTGACCCTGTAAAATAACAAATTTCACTGCACCTATCCGGTGTATGTGACAATAAACATCTACATTATATCTACTGAAAGTTATCCACGATTAAGGACCTGTATGTCAATAGATTAATCATGCAATACAACCATGACCATCAGCAACCTACTAGCTACACACCTCTTCCAAACCTGTGGCCAGGCAAATGCTCTGGAGGTCTATCAAAATGAGATGTGTTTTACCTCAAATTTGTTGACCTCATGTCAAAACATTAACTGCTAACTCTCTCATTATGATTCTTCAAGATGTTTCGCTGGAGAGTATGTTGATGAGGGCCTCCGAGATACTGTTTTACTGTATGTCTTTTAATTTGTTAGTTCTGAGACTGCAGCCTTTACACAACATTTAATTGGAGTTTGTATTCTGTATTAATGAAGCTTGGGAAGCATTCATTATTCTAAATATTGTCTGCGAGATCAATTGTGACTCAGACCATTTTAAATGGCACTGCTGAGCTGAGACAGCGGTAGTCTGGTCCCCAATTGCACCCTATTCCCTTTATAGTGCACAACTTTTGACAAGACGCGAATAGGGTGCAATTTGGGATGCTTTCACACTATATAGTATACATACTTTATTAAACAATTACAGTTAGTCTCAAGTTATTCTGAGAAGGAAGAGATAATAATAATATAATATGCCATTTAGCAGACGCTTTTATCCAAAGCGACATACAGTCATGTGTGCATACTTTTTTTACGTATGGGTGGTCCCGGGGATCGAATCCACTACCCTGACATTACAAGCGCCATGCTCTACCAATTGAGCTACAGAGGACCACATGATGGGATAGTGAGACGAATCAAACTGGAATATTTAGCATGAGATGCAAATCCCTTCCTCAGCCCTGATATAATTCTTTCATGATTTCAGAATGACTCAACCCCTAAGATGAGGACTTTTGCAGGTTTTAATTTAAATATATAATGAACCAAAACCCCCAGTTTGCTCAGCCCTGCCAGACATGATCTCCAAAGGATAGGAGAGGCTTGGATTTCCAATGTTCTGAATTTCAGCTTTGGTGCATGGCGGGCAAAAGAAAAAGCTTTGTTCCTTGGGCGTGTTAATTTCCTCTGTTACAAATGGCATGAAATTGGGTGTGATCCATCAATGGGTGAGATATAATGGACCCAAAATGTCCTTTCATAGAAAATCTGTCCTTTCATAGATGTGGGGAAAGAAGGAAGCGGCCTTCCAATTTGTACTATAATTCATTTATTTGCTGATAAAACTTAAGGGTATGTGCTATCCAGGATCCTTGGGATGTCCCTACTCTAAACCCTAACCTTAACCCCTAACCTTAACCATAACCGTTACATAACCCAAACCTTAACCCTTACCTTAAACATTTTACATTTCTACTTCAATGGTGTAGGGACGTCCCAAGGATCCCGGGATAGCACAGACCAAAACTGAAGTAAGCCCCCAAAGACGATCAGTTCCAAACAAATGGCATACTGCAACTGCTAATGGAGAGAACAAAGGCTTTATTCCATGGGGAATAGGAATGAGGTCTAATGTGAGGGGCTATCAGAGAGGGGAAACAGAACATTGGAGGTGTCCCAGGCCATAGTAGGGAGTGTTTTTAAAGCACTATTTCCTTTTAGATCCATATCTCACAATTTTTCCCTCAAGTCCCAGGCTATCAACCTATTATTTATTTATATTTTCCAGGGCTGGCTTTTCATGACATGGTCACTTGTTTTGGAAAGATATTTTGTGTTGTTATTGTATCCAATACTGTTGATCATACACATGCGCGTGCATGCACACACACACACACACACGCTATGTTCTTCTATCCTCGTGGGGACCTAAAATTAATTTCCATTCAAAATCCTATTTTCCCTAACCCTAATCCGTAACCTAACTCCTAACCCTAAACCTAACCACTAACCCCTTAGCCTAACCCTAATTGTAACCCTAAACCTAACCCCTAAGCTTAAAATAGCCTTTGTCCTCATGGGGATATGGCAAACCCCCCCTTTGGATGGCATGTTCCATTTCCATGATCCGTGCTCCATTTGCTCCAGCAGCATAGTTTGATGGCCTTATCTTGTTGTCATTGAGCAGCCTCAGAGCTCATCTCTAAGCTCATCCTGTAAACACATCCTCCCTGTATCACTTCCTTTAAGCCGGTGACATGACAGCCAAGTGGAAGAGTTTGCTACTTTCTAATGTGGGATGTTATGTAGGAAGATAGAAGTCATGGCCTTCTATGTCTATGGGTTCATGGCAGGTACTATCCACCGCATTTGTTCAGTGTGTTTTTTAGTGGGAGTTGAAGAATTGTTATTCTTGTCTGTCTAGCCTTGTTTTGTGACAGCATTCTGTCAAGTGTCTAGGGGAGCGCTCCCTCTCCTCATCGTCGACTGCTCTACAGGCGTCGTCGGCACAATTCTCTTCCCTCCTGCCAAGTGGTTCTGGCTCTCATATGCAAGACCACTCAGCAGCCGCCATGCTGTCAGTCTGAGTGTGTTTGAACTGTAAAAGGCTGATTATGTGAGGAGGACTACAAATGAACAGATAGGATAGGTATCAATACAAAACATTTGATGAATTGGAAAGATGGGTGTTTACTGAAAACAACTTTATTTAAATATAGTGTTCCAAAAATGAATCGGTTCCGATTCAACATGCTCTCCAGTGAAGTTCTGTGATTACTGTTATTAATTTACTGTATATCCAAGTAAGAAAACATCTTAGAAACTGTGATTGAATTTGACTGTTAGATAGTGAATATGATGAACAAGAACTGACACGGGCAGAAAGTGAATGTGAACTGGAGAGGGAGAGGTGTTAGATTGACAAAAGGGAAATTCAGAGAACTAATAGAGGAAGACTGCAGGTTGTGCTGGTGGGTGTAGCAACTTTTCAGCTCCTTTTCAGCTCCTCTGGGGGCTCACATACAGCCACATCAATTAGTCCTCCACTGTGTCCCATTTGACTGTATGGAGCCTGATGGTGTGCACTGACGGCGTGCTTCTCTGCTCTGTTCTTGGCTATGTCCCAAATGGCACCCTATTCCCTATATAGTGCACTACTTTTGATCAGAGCCCTGTGGGCCCTGCACAAAAGTAGTGCACAACATAGGGAGTAGGGTGCCATTTGGGATATAGCTGTGCTCTGCTCTGCACGCATCCGTTCAGGAAACAGCTGGTGTCTGATGAATCCTTAACCAACAGCTATGTGCAGAAAACACAAGAAAGAAGCAGCACATCACCACAGAGTAGCTGATTTGATAGGGTATTGAAGAAACGACATGCTAAATACGGTATAGGATGTTAGTCGTTCGGTCACTGTAAACCAGACACAGTTGCATTATACAATGGTACATAGCTTTTGCTTTTCTTGATGCCAACGATTGCCAAATACGCTTGTTTTTCGATGTTTGTCTTGAAAGTTTTCTAATCTTTTGAACTCCCTGCAAATGCACATGCAGTCATGTCCTCATCAACACACAGTTAGCTTGCTGCTTTTGAAGTAAACAACATATAATTAATGAGATAATTTGTCCCAGAATGTGGTCAATGCTTGGCATTTTTCTAGCGGACAGAGGAGAGCTGTATGTAACATTACTATATTTATTCACGCGTACACATACAGTGAGGGAAAAAAGTATTTGATCCCCTGCTGATTTTGTAAGTTTGCCCACTGACAAAGACATGATCAGTCTATAATTTTAATTGTAGGTTTATTTGAACAGTGAGAGACAGAATAACAACAACAAAATCCAGAAAAACGCATGTCAAAAATGTTATAAATTGATTTGCATTTTTATGAGGGAAATAAGTATTTGACCCCTCTGCAAAACATGAACTAGTACTTGGTGGCAAAACCCTTGTTGGCAATCACAGAGGTCAGACGTTTCTTGTAGTTGGCCACCAGGTTTTCACACATCTCAGGAGGGATTTTGTTCCACTCCTCTTTGCAGATCTTCTCCAAGTCATTAAGGTTTCGAGGCTGACGTTTGGCAACTCGAACCTTCAGCTCCCTCCACAGATTTTCTATGGGATTAAGGCCTGGAGACTGGCTAGGCCACTCCAGGACCTTAATGTGCCTCTTCTTGAGCCACTCCTTTGTTGCCTTGGCCGTGTGTTTTGGGTCATTGTCATTCTGGAATACCCATCCACGACCCATTTTCAATGCCCTGGCTGAGGGAAGGAGGTTCTCACCCAAGATTTGACGGTACATGGCCCTGTCCATTGTCCCTTTGATGCTGTGAAGTTGTCCTGTCCCCTTAGCAGAAAAACACCCCCAAAGCATAATGTTTCCACCTCCATGTTTGTCGGTGGGGATGGTGTTCTTGGGGTCATAGGCAGCATTCCTCCTCCTCCAAACACGGTGAGTTGAGTTGATGCCAAAGAGCTCGATTTTGGTCTCATCTGACCACAACACTTTCACCCAGTTCTCCTCTGAATCATTCAGATGTTCATTGGCAAACTTCAGACGGCCCTGTATATGTGCTTTCTTGAGCAGGGGGACCTTGCAGGCGCTACAGGATTTCAGTCCTTCACGGCATAGTGTGTTACCAATTGTTTTCTTGGTGACTATGGTCCCAGCTGCCTTGAGATCATTGACAAGATCCTCCCGTGTAGTTCTGGGTTGATGCCTCACCGTTCTCATGATCATTGCAACTCCACGAGGTGAGATGTTTCATGGAGCCCCAGGCCGAGGGAGATTGACAGTTATTTTGTGTTTCTTACATTTGTGAATAATCGCACCAACTGTTGTCACCTTCTCACCAAGCTGCTTGGCGATGGTCTTGTAGCCCATTCAAGCCTTGTGTAGGTCTACAGTCTTGTCCCTGACATCCTTGGAGAGCTCTTTGGTCTTGGCCATGGTGGAGAGTTTGGAATCTGATTGATTGATTGCTTCTGTGGACAGGTGTCTTTTATACAGGTAACAAGCTGAGATTATGAGCACTCCCTTTAAGAGTGTGCTCCTAATCTCAGCTCGTTACCTGTATAAAAGACACCTGGGAGCCAGAAATCTTTCTGATTGAGAGGGGGTCAAATACTTATTTCCCTCATTAAAATGCAAATCAATTTCTAACATTTTTGACATGCGTTTTTCAGGATTTTATTGTTGTTATTCTGTCTCTCACTGTTCAAATAAACCTACCATTAAAATTATAGACTGATCATTTCTTTGTCAGTGGGCAAACGTACAAAATCAGCAGGGGATCAAATACTTTTTTCCTTCACTGTACACACACACAAACACACACGCACACACACAGGAAGGGGATTCAGCGATGTGACAGCCGCTCAGCCACAACCCCATCCTCTCTGGAGTGCCTCTCTGGAGTTTACCTGACCCATTCTGTGTCAATGCTGGTTTGTCTGACTCTGACTTCTTTACGTAATGAGGTCTCCTCAAGGGCTGCTAGCCTGCTCCATTACTGAGCAGGCCCACTTGTCCGAGCAAAATCAGTAGGCCGACTGGTCTGCCATGACGTTACATAACAGTAACAGCCATATTAGCAAGCAGTTAGTTCACTATGATGACTGCAGATGTTGCTAACAGGTCACATTCTGGCTGTGAGTGAGCAAGCAGTATTGACTTGTAGCATCCAACATAACTAAAACATATATAGGAATGCCACAGTCATGCAAACAAAAATGAATGTTGTGGAATCTAGATTTATAGAAAATGCTAAGGTGTTGCATAGTTTACTAGTACTCTAATCACTTCAGACACAAGGAACATCAACAGAATCACAACTATTTTACCATCATGATGATATTTGTATTATTTTGTTTCATGCAGTCTCGCCCCCTGGTCTCTGTGTCTGCCTCCCAACTGCCACCCTATTCCCTATTGACCAGAGCCCAAGTAGTGCACTATATGTGCCGTTTGGGATGCAGACTGCCTCTAGTGTGCAGACATAAGGACCAGACCATAGGGTGGCTGAGCTGGGGAATCTGCCTGGGGGCCATTGGGCAGGGAGTAGATTATATCCAGAGGTATCTCCCCCTCCCTTCCCTCCTCCCCCAGGGCACAGAGACCATATAGCCTCTCTGATCAGCTCACTGATGTAGTGGTAATGCAATATGGATTTTTTTTCAGTCCTGATTATGTCAACCGTGCATTTAGTGCCAGCCTTGTAAAAACAAAGGCACCTGGGACTTCCTTCCTGCTACCGGTAGTTTATTTATATCGGCTGCAGCGGCTGGTTGCAATCGAGAGGAAAGCAAGGCAAGCTCTGTTGGGCATATACTACTAGCCCATATACAATACAGCACTGCCAAGGAGATTACAGTCCCTGTTGCCTTTTGGAGTTTTAGACTCCCCATAGAGATATCATCACCAATGCCATCAGAAGTGGAGATTCTCTATGAGCAGGTTTCACTCTTCTCACATTGGCTTTTCACTCATCCTCCACAACCATATGTTCTTCTGAGTTTCCCCAGGCTCCTATCCCCATTTATAGTTTGCGTCCCAAATGACAACATTTCCCCTACATAGTGCACTACTTTTGACCAGATCCTTGTGGGCAGTGTGTGTCTTTTAGTGCCTTTAGGTCTTCTTCTCTTGCCATTGGGTTGGTTGTATGTAGGCTGTGTTCCAATGCACTAGTTAGTAGAAGTAGAACAGCCCCTTAGTTCATGTCAGACGGTGCAGATGGATGCAACAAAGGAGAGTGTCACAAATGATATCTAAGGAAGAGACAGTATCAGAGGAAAATGCTCTCGGAGCATACTGAGAGATTGGCAGAGAGAGAGCCTCTGAATGATTGTTTCATTCCCTTCCTGTTATGTGTTTGAGTCTCAATAACCTTCCTCCTGCAACTGATGCCTGATAGTTCCTTTCTCAGGCTCAGGGTGCATTAGCCCAGCCGGAAACAAGAAGGACAAGAAAAACAAATAGATTTCTCAGGAGCAATCTCCTCCATCTGAGCTGACAATATGCATTTGTCTGCCATCTCTGTGGGTGTGTCCTAAATTACACAGTATTCCCTATATAGGGCACTACTTTTGACCATAGCCCTGGACCCTGGTCAAAAGTAGTGCACTATATAGGGAATAGGGTGCCATTTGGGATGCACAGAGTGGAAAGAGAAACTCTACCTCTCTTTTCAAGATGAAATTAAGGTTTTTAAAAGTAATTCCTGCATTGAATACTTCACTGGTGCACTTCAACCTCTTCTTTGACCCCTTCTTTCATTTTTGGGAGCTGGCAATCTGTAAACCTGTAGTGAAGTTATTTGAAGATAAACTGAATGGGGAATCAATTGTCCTCTCCCTCGCTTCCTCCCTCCATCACTCTGTCCTCACCTCACCCCTCTTTTCCTTCATCCATTCCCACCCCAGCCCAAAAGCAGCTCTGTCTGTCTGCTGCCAAAGTGGAGGGATCAATGGGTCTGTGATGTGATGAGGGCCTCTTGCTCCTTTAATGGAAGCTGTAGTAATTATTAATGAGATCCAGTGTCAGACAGCCTGGGTCCCAAATTGCACCATATATTCTCTCTCAATATGTACACTGAGTGTACAAAACTTTAGGAACACCTGCTCTTTCCATGACATAGACTGACCAGGTGAATCCAGGTGAAGGCTATGATCCCTTATTGATGTCATTTGTTAAATCCACTTCAATCAGTGTAGATGAAGGGGAGGAGACAGGTTAAAGAAGGAGTTTTAAGCCATGAGACAATTGCGACATGGATTATGTATGTGTTCCATTCAGTGGCGGAATGGGCAAGACAAAAGATTTAAGTACCTTTGAACCAAGTATGGTATTAGGTGCCAGGTGCACCGGTTTGTGTCAAGAACTGCAACGCTGCTGGGTTTTTCACGCTCAACAGTTTCCTGTGTGTATCAAGAATGGTCCACCACCCAAAGGACATCCAGCCAATTTGACACATCTGTGGGAAGCATTAGAGTCAACATGGGCCAGCATCACTGTGGAACGCTGTTGATACCTTGTAGAGTCCATGGCCCGACGAATTGAGGCTGTTCTGAGGGCAAAAGGAAGTGCAACTCAATATTATGATGTTCCTAATGTTTTGTACACTCAGTGTATATTCTCTCTATATACACTGAACAAAAATATAAATGCAACATGCAACAATTCCAAAGACTTTACTTAGTTACAGTTCATTTAAGGAAATCAGTCAATTGAAATTAACCCTAACCTATGGATTTCACATGACTGGGAATCAGATATGCATCTGTTGGTCATAGATACCTTTAGAAAAAGGTAGGGACGTGGATCAGAAAACCAGTCAGTATCTGGTGTGACCACCAATTGCCTCACGCAGCACGAAACATCTCCTTCGCATATAGTTGATCAGCCTGTTGAATGTGGCCTGTGGAATGTTGTCCCACTCCTCTTCAATGGCTGTGCGAAGTTGCTGGATATTGGCAGGAACTGGAACACCCTGTCATACACGTCGATCCAGAGCATCCCAAACATGTTCAATGGGTGACATGTCTGGTGAGTATGAAGGCCATGGGATAACTGGGACATTTTCAACTTCCAGGAATTGTGTACAGATCCTTGCGACATGGGGCTGTGCATTATTATGCTGAAACATGAGGTGATGGCAGCGGATTAATGGCACAACAATGGGCCTCAGGATCTCGTCACGGTATCTCTGTGCATTCAAATTGCCATTGATAAAATGCAATTGTGTTCGTTGTCTGTAGCATATGCCTGCCCATACCAAAACCACACCGCCACCATGGGGCATTTTGTTCAGAACGTTGACATCAGCAAACTGCTCGCCTACATGATGCCATACATGCTGTCTGTCATCTGCCCGGTACAGTTGAAACCGGGATTCATCCGTGAAGAGCACACTTTTCCAGCGTGCCAGTGGCCATCGAAGGTGAGCATTTGCCCACTGAATTTGACTATGACACCGAACTGCAGTCAGGTCAAGACCCTGGGGAGGACAAAGAGCACCAGATGAACTTCCCTGAGACGGTTTCTGACAGTTTGTGCAGAAATTCTTCGGTTGTGCAAAACCACAGTTTCATCAGCTGTCCGGGTGGCTGGTCTCAGACGATCCAGCAGGTGAAGAAGCCGAATGGGGAGGTCCTGGGCTGGCGTGGTTACATGTGGTCTGCGATTGTGAGGCTGGTATTGCCAAATTCTCTAAAACAATGTTGGAGGCGGCTTATGGTAGATAAATGAACATTCAATTCTCTGGCAACAGCTGTGGTGGACTTTCCTGCAGTCAGCATGCCAATTGCGTGTTCCCTCAACTTGAGACATCTGTAGCATTGTGTTGTGTGACAAAACTGCACATTTTAGGGTGGCCTTTTATTGTTCCCAGCGCAAGGTGCATCTGTGTAATGATCATGCTGTTTAATCAGCTTCTTGATATGCCACACCTGTCAGGTGGATGGATTGGGAAAGGAGAAATGCTCACTAACTTTGTTTGTATGGAACATTTCTGGGATCTTTTATTTCAGCTCATGAAACACGTGACCAACACTTTAAATGTTGCGTTTTATATTTTTGTTCAGTATGTATGTGTATATATATATATATATATTCTCTATATAGTGTACCACTTTTGATTTAGGGAATAGTGTGCCATTCGGTTAGTCACAAGGTTTTTCTTTTCATAATACAATCTCTTAGCAAGTCTGAATCGTTCAACCACACAGTTCTCAGATGCGCAGTATGACACAGTGCTTTTGGAAGACGTTCAATACATGCAATCTAGACATTCAATATATCTTTAATCTAGACATGCAATTCATGTGAAAGCTTCGGGGGGGGATGGACGCTTTGGGGGGGTCAGATCAAGAAAAATCTGAATGATGGTCTTTTCATGATGTTTCTAATATTTATTGTGTTTATCTCCTATTTTTTCCTTTCTAGAGCCGGAAACATGCCAATAAAGTAAGACTGTATTACATGCTACATCCCGTGGATGGAGGCTGCCCAGCTAAGAAACTCAGAACAGACAATGTGAGTACTACACTGCCTCTACACTCTTAGAACAAAAAGGTGCTATCTAGAACCTAAGAGGGTTCTTCGGCTGTCCCCATAGGAGAACCCTTTGAAGAACACTTTTTGGCTCCAGGTAGAACCTTTTTGGGTTCCATGTAGAACCCAAGGTTCTACCTGGAACCAAAAATTATTCTACCTGGAACCAAAAAGGGTTATCCTATGGGGACAGCCGAAGAACCCTTTTGGAACCCTTTTTTCAAAGAGTGTAGTAGTGTAAATTATACATATGTGTGTTCACACTTTTACAATAGTAAGAATTGGATATCAAGAAAAATGCATGGCCCCATAGATACGAACTCATCTCATCTCTCATAGTCAGAGGAGTGTTAAACCTTTCTGTTGTAATGGACATTCCTGTCATTGATTCCTACCCCTGTGTCTTGACCTTCTTGCCTCTTGTCAGTGGTGAATAGATATGTAGGAACACATTTCTGCTTGGCTGAACCACCCGACGTGGAAGTGACAATGAACTGAAAGCCACAGGTTGCCAGAGCAGAGCAGCTTTCTGTTAAGTGAAAAGAGCACATTTAGGCCGCATCCCAAATGGCACCCTACCCACTGGTAACACACAGGTTGAATCAAATCAAATCAAACTTTATTTGCCACATGCGCCGAATACAACAGGTGTAGACCTTACAGTGATATGCTTACTTACAAGCCCTTAACCAACAATGCAGTTAAGAAAAAAAGTGATAAGTAAAAAATACAAATAATAAATAATTAAAGAGCAGCAGTAAAATAAAATAACAGTAGGGAGGCTATGTACAGGGGGTACCGGTACAGAGTCAATGTGCGGGGGCACCGGTTAGTCGAGGTAATTGAGGTAATATGTACATGTGGGTAGAGTTAAAGTGCAAATGCAAATAGTATGGGTAGCCATGATTAGCTTTTCAGGAGTCTTATGGCTTGGGGGTAGAAGCTGTTAAGAAGCCTTTTGGACCTAGACTTAGCGCTCCGGTACCGCTTGCCGTGCGGTAGCAGAGAGAACCTTCTATTACTAGGGTTGCTGGAGTCTTTGACAATTATTAAGGCCTTCCTCTGACGTTGTTTCCACGTCATTTCAATGAAATTACGTTGAACCAATGTGGAATAGACGTTGAATTGACGTCTGTGCGCAGTGGGTATTCCCTATGTAATGCACTACTTTTGGAAATCACAGTGGGCTCTGGTCAAAAGTAATGCACTATTAAGTGAATAGGGTGCAACATGAGAGATACATCTCAAGTCTCCCATGTAAATCAGAGTACATGGCATTTTTTACACCTTTATGTTCTGCTGTCAGTCCCCGGTCGATACATTTTAGTCATTTAGCAGACACTCTTATCCAAAGCGACTTACATTAGTGAGTGCATACTTTTTATTTTCTCCGTACCGGTCCCCCGTGGGAATCAAACTCACAACACTGGCGTTGCAAGCACCATGCTCTACCAACTGAGCCACACCAGATACATGTTCGACTGGTTATGCTTGTGCTTAAGGTTTTCCTTCTTGTCTGAGAGGAACTACAGGGGAAATGGGTGGTGGTGATGTGCAATTGGGTTTGTGCTAGCTAGCATCTGTGCGCCTATCTATGCTGACTCAAAGCTTTCACTGAGCCAAGACAAAGAAACAGAGACAAACAGTTGTTAAGCTATTTGCAGGTTTGCTTTCTGTTCTGCATCAGGATAAAACATGCAGCATTTGTGTTTCATCAGCTTTCTGCACAATCACAGTGGTTACAGTATTATTATATTTCTGTGAAATAAGGGTTTATATAATATTATCATATCAATGTGTGTACGCTGGGCATTTGACGTTGAGATCCATTGGTGTTGTGGGGAGACGGTGGCGGTGAGAATAGGGCCATTGCAGTAGTGTCAGATTGGGAGTGTGTAGATCAGTGAGGAACAGAGCTGTATTGAAGTAGTATGTCTCAGTTAGAGTGAGTGTGTAGATCAGTCAGGAGACGTGCCTCGGACTCAGGTCTCAAGTGTGATTAGTCTCAGTCTGCTAGCTATCAGTCAAGGAGATCTTCTCCTCTGGACCTGATAAGGACTCCTCTGAGGAAAGAGCTCTATCCCTCTCACTCCTCCTCCTCCTCTCTTTTCTATGTTTCTGTTTCATTCTTTCTCCAATTCAATTTCAATTCAATTTAAGGGCTTTATTGGCATTGGAAACATATGTTAAGTAGATAGTAAATAAAAGTGAAATAAACAATAAATATTAACAGTAAACATTACACTCAGAAGTTCCAAAAGAATAAAGACATTTCAAATGTCATATTATGTATATATACAGAGTTGTAACAATGTGCAAATAGTTAAAGTACAAATGGGAAAATAAATAAACATAAATATGGGTTGTATTAACAATGGTGTTTGTTCTTCACTGGTTGCCCTTTTCTTGTGGCAACAGGTCACAAATCTTGCTGCTGTGATGGCACACTGTGGGTTTTCACCCAGTAGATAAGGGAGTTTATCAAAATTGGGTTTGTTTTCTCTGTAATCTGAGGGAAATATGTGTCTCTAATATGGTCATACATTTGACAGGAGGTTAGGAAGTGCAGCTCAGTTTCCACCTCATTTTGTGGGCAGTGTGCACATAGCCTGTATTCTCTTGAGAGCCAGGTCTGCCTACGGCGGCCTTTCTCAATAGCAAGGCGATGCTCACTGAGTCTGTACATAGTCAAAGCTTTCCTTAAGTTTGGGTCAGTCACAGTGGTCAGGTATTCTGCCACTGTGTCCTCTCTGTTTAGGGCCAAATAGCATTCTAGTTTGCTCTGTTTTTTTGTTAATTCTTTCCAATGTGTCAAGTAATTCTCTTTTTGTTTTCTCATTTATTTGGTTGGGTCTAATTGTGTTGCTGTCCTCTCCCTCTGGCTGCCCTGCTTCTCTCCCTCTTGCCTTAGTCTGCACTTCCAGAGAAGGTGATTAGTCCTTATCACTGTACAGAACCCTGCCTGTGTTTTACATTGTTTAGGCTACGTCCCAAATGGCACCCTATTCACTATCACCCAGGGGGGGGGGGGGCCCAGGACAGAGTTTGGGAAACCCTGTGGTAGAGGATCTATTCATTATCCCACTTTGACTTTGAGTCCTATAGATTTAGCTACGATTCTATACTATATGATACGATAACTTTATTGTCCATTTACATGGAAATGAATCTATTTGAGATGCCTTGTTGGTCCAGCTTCAATGCTCTAGGTAGAAACATGTCCTATGTTCAGTGGTTTTGAGCAATAACTTTGCTGTTGGATTTCTCACATAGCGAGTTCTCTTTGATGACTACGAGTTTACATAAATATCAAAACATCCAAGCTATATATAAAGAAATACTTCATGCAGACCAGTAAAATGTATTACTATATTACCCACTGTAGCGTGTGTGCAATCCTCGATAGGGGGATTAGTAGTTATTAATTTCCCTACATGAACAGACTGCACAAAATAAGCAGCCTCCAAAAATGGCAACTAGGGAAATAGGCTGCTGGAGGTAGCTGAGGCAAATATTTATGTTTTCTATGGCTCTATTTTACCTTTTCAACTGCTTTCAAGATCAAAGCTCCCATGCTGTTGTGTATTGTGGATCACCGTCCTCTGTAATCAGTGTATTCTCTGTGTTAGCAGTGAAAGCTATATCATTGGTCACTTCCCAACAGCTGTTGTGTTCTGCTGTGCTCTCATGCTCAGTGTCCGTGCTGCTGGATGCAGCAGCATCACTGAGCAACACACCAGACCGGAAAACTGCACTGGTCCGCCTTTCATAGCTAAGGTTGATGGTCTGTGTCGTCCAGTGTAGTTAAGGCTGGGCTTTGGGCTGGGTTTGTATTGTCTAAAATGTATAATATATTTTTTACCGTATAATTGATTGAATCAAACTATGACTCAAACTACAAATAATGAGTATCGGAGATGGAGCATCACTCAGTTTCTCTCAGCCTTGAACATCCCACGATGAGCAAGTTTTTTAATATCTGATAACGTCACAGGCCTCTGCTATCAGCATAATCCTGTCAAAAATAACTGAGCGAGATAATTGAATGCTCTATCATTTGGATGAAAAGCAAAGCAGCTTTGACATACAGCAAGCGGGGCGGGAATATATGCATATTTAATATATTACTACCTGGAATAACCTTTGTTGTTGCTTTTCAATGGAATTACAAAGAGAGTATATTAAGAAATGATAGGATTGTTTTAGAGCATGGTTTTTCATTGTTATCATTTACTTTCTTTGAAAGGACGCAGTGTGTGAGCAGTTATGCTTACGTATTAGTTACATAATGTGGGTGGGTGGTCTTGTATGCAGCAGCAATCCCCTTCACTTAAGGCCAGGCACCACAGGCTGAAATTACATTTTTGCTTCTACCTATCAATTTTGAGATGTGTTGGTTTTTTGGTCCATTAATGTTAGTGTTGATGAAAATGTATATTTTCTTTAGTTTATCATACTACTGTCATCAACATTTTAATTAATTTTAACATTTTAGTCATTTAGCAGACGCTCTTATCCAGAGCGACTTACAAATTCCCCACAGCATGATGCTGCCACCACCATGCTTCACTGTGGGGATGGTGTTCTTGGGGTGATGAGAGGTGTTGGGTTTGCGCCAGACATTTTCCTTGATGGCCAAAAAGTTCAATTTTAGTCTCATCTGACCAGAGTACCTTCTTCTATATGGTTGGGGAGTCTCCCACATGGCTTTTGGCGAACACCAAACGTGTTTGCTTATTTTTTCTTGAAGCAATGGCTTTTTTCTGGCCACTCTTCCATAAAGCCCAGCTCTGTGGACTGTACGGCTTAAAGTGGTCCTATGGACAAATACTCCAATCTCCGCTGTGGAGTTTTGCAGTTCCTTCAGGCTTTGGTCTCTTTGTTGCCTCTCTGATTAATGCCCTCCTTGCCTGGTCCGTGGGTTTTGGTGGGCGGCCCTCTCTTGGCAGGTTTGTTGGGTTGTGGTGCCATATTCTTTCAATTTTTTAATAATGGATTTAATGGTGCTCCATGGGATGTTCAAAGTTTCAGATTTTTTTTTATAACCCAACCCTGATCTGTACTTCTCCACAACTTTGTCCCCGACCTGTTTGGAGAGCTCCTTGGTCTTCATGGTGCCGCTTGCTTGGTGGTGCCCCTTGCTTAGTGGTGTTGCAGACTCTAGGGCCTTTAAGAACAGGTGTGTATATATCCTGAGATCATGAGACACTTAGATAGCACACAGGTGGACTTTATTTAACTAAATATGTGACTTCTGAAGGTAATTGGTTGCACCAGATCTTGTTTAGGGGCTTCATAGCAAAGGGGTGAATACATCACTTTTCCGTTAATTATTTTTTAGAATTAGAAAGTTATATTTTTCATTTCACTTCACCAATTTGGACTATTTTGTGTATGTCCATTACATGAAATCCAAATAAACATCTATTTAAATTACAGGTTGTAATGCAACAAAATAGGAAAAACTCCAAGGGGGATGAATACTTTTGCAAGGCACTGTACTTGTCTTTAACTGCCATTTCCTGAAAGTCAGACTCTTCCCAAACGCCAACACATTCTTCTCAGCTTCAGAAGCATCTGCATTCACCAAATTGTGTGTGGTTATCCTTAGATATATTCTCTCGACTTGCCCAGAGGGATATGTTGATATGTTGTAAATATTTTATTCTAGATAACATTTTCTTTGGAAAGACATGGCAAACATGCATTTTACGTACGTCTTTAGTATTTTACAGATTGGAAGATGAAAAAAGTATTTTTCCACAGTCTGCTCTGGACAAGTTTGGTCCTGGAGTGTCTTAACAAAATGAAACCAAAATATTTAGGCTGACGTCATCCAGTGTCCAGATTTTTTTTGGCCGCAATATGTGAATATGTGCATATTTTGAGATATCACCTCATTTGCATATTTTAATAAAATATTTCATATTTTTTTTACAAAAAGGTATTATATTTGTGTCTACATTCAACTGGTAAAAGTTGATTGTGATATGATTAAACTGAGAAAAAAAAGTACTCTGAGGGTGTGGTGCCTGGCCTTAATTTAAACTGGAGTCCTGTCCACAGACACTATGGATGCATCTCAAATGAAACCATATTCCCTAGTGCACTACTATTGACAAGAGCCCTATGGGCCCAAATAGGATGCCATTTGGGATGCAAGCCATGACAGTCAGTTCACTACACTGCTCTAACAAGCTGACATGCTCAGTCTGCAGCCAATCCACTCACAGACAATAAATGGTAGCAAATCACAAGAGAAGAAGAGAAGACTGTCATGGCCATGTCCATCTGCTACTGTGCTGGATCAGCCTAGTGGCATTTGTTACTAATAGGTACATTGCCCCCGAAGGACAGTTAAAATGTCATCCTTAGAGCCGGGCCCTGTAACTCAATGAAGAAGCCATTAAAGAGGATACAATTAGCGACAGGGGAAGACTTGGGCTGATTGAATATCTCATCAGAGCTCCACTCCTATTTAATTAGTGGTGTTTAAATCAACCCTTCATGGGCAGTAGCAGGATAGAGTTCCAGGGGAGGAGAGGAGAGGGATCCGGTTTCAGCAGTGGGAGAGAGTGAAGTTAACCAGTGGCTGAACATATCTCAGTAATAGGACACATCCCAGTGGTAGAACACATCCCAGTGGCTGAACACATCCCAGTGGCTGAACACATCCCAGTGGCTGAACACATCCCAGCGGCTGAACAGATCCCAGCGGCTGAATACATCCCAGCGGCTGAACACATCCCAGCGGCTGAACACATTCCAGCGGCTGAACACATTCCAGCGGCTGAACACATCCCAGCGGCTGAACACATCCCAGCGGCTGAACACATCCCAGCGGCTGAACACATCCCAGCGGCTGAACACATCCCAGCGGCTGAACTCATTAGAAGTTGGCAGAAAAGTTCCTCCATCCTGTGCATTTATCACCTTGTCTAAGGCTATGGTTACCATAATGTTATCCCTTGATGCTCACACTATCCATTGTCATTCTCCATTGACTGTAACAGCAAGTATGAAATGTGATAGAAAAGGCAGAGAAAATAAGCGTTCTCTGTATTTCTTACTCACAAAAATGTTGCTAGCCTGACCTTTCCAGTCCTTTACAAAAGGAAATTTGAGAGCTGTGAAACAGATTGGATGAAACTGGGCTGTGGCTTGTGTGTGTGTGTGTGTGTGTGTGTGTGTGTGTGTGTGTGTGTGTGTGTGTGTGTGTGTGTGTGTGTGTGTGTGTGTGTGAGAGAGAGAGAGCTGTTATCGCAGAGGTTAAATGGTGCATCAAAATTAATCCCACATCCCTTTGGCAACATGTTTCGCAATGACCCATCTTCCATGGGATGATAGCAAAACTGTTTTGTGTTCAGGGTGTCCAAAATAAAGATACAAAATGTGGAGGGTTGAACATATCATATCCCTGCAAGGTGGCGTATTGCCTAGCTATGCAGAGTTTTGCGACAGTAGATTTCCAAATGTAGGCTTTTGTGCATGCTGGAGTAATAAGCGTTCCTATTGATATTGGTTTTGTTTGTTAGAAAATAACACTACTTAGCTAGATCGGGAGTTGCTCAGTATTAGTCTAATTGGATCATAGCAACATGTTGTTTTGAGACAACAGTCAGTCAGACTTCATGTTACATTATTACTTTGTACTCCCCCTCCCACTGATGTTCCTCTGTGAAGCTCCAGTGAGGAGACAGGAGTCATCCTACTACAACCAGATAGGAGGAGACTCGGGGGCCACAGTCACAGCATGAGGCCATTCCTCCTCAGGCCCGCTTTACCTGTGCAGAGAAATTTGATGTGAAACTGTGTCTGGGGCTCCTCTACCTGCCTGCTGAGTAACTGCTGAGGACATCCAGGCCCAGTAGCAGACAGAGACAGAGAGAGAATGAGAGAGAAACAGAGAGACATACGGAGAGAGAGAGACGGAGAGACAAACGTAGAGAGAAATGGAGAGAGAGACAGACAGAGAGGGAGAGAGACAAGGACAGAGAGAGAGACAGAAAGAGAGTGAGACAGATGAGGGGGATCGGGGAGCAGGGACGTGCCCAGGGCTGACGTCTACACAGGTTGGCATCTGCTGGTCTGTACAGAGGTTGGCATCTCCAGGGGCACTGCTTCATGTTGACGCAGTTAGACACATCTCAGACTACTTTGCTCCTCATAAACAAACTTGACTGCAATTCATAAATATATTAGCGAAATTCATTGAAAGATTGAGGAAGAAAAGAAAACTCAGTTTGTAAAATATTAAGCTTATAATTTATTACCGTCCTCAAAGGCTTTTTTTGGTGTTTTTTTAGCACCTCTGGGAGCATCTGTCTGTTTTTAATGAACTTACATGGATATCATTGAATATGTTCTTCTTATGTTGTCCTATTTGTACTTAATTATCTCTAGAGGCTGTTAAAAGAAGAAAGGACAGACATGCTTTCAGGGTTAGTTGTACCCAGTTTCTGCCTCTGTTAGTCACTTGTTTTGGCTAAAAAGGCTTTGGTTTGATGTGTAGGTCTCACTCCAAAACGTATTCTTAACGTCAATGCAGTGCCAGTGGCTGTATGTGTCGTTTGTCAGTTGAAGACTGTCTGTTTCCATATGATTGGACCTGTGAGTCCTTCCTTCCTTGGGATTGCGGGCAGGCGAGGAGTGGAACGGAGGCCCACCAAAAAGAGGTTGCTGATTGGAAATGGCACAGGTGACGTGAACTGCCTTGACTTGAACAAGAAGTAACTGCAGTCTAATGCTTGGTTGCCTTATCCTTGAGCAATATCCAACAGATTGCACACACATCTCTTAATCTCTGGCATGGCTTTGGAAGGCAGGGGACCGGGGAGGGGAGGCTATAAAGGGCCCTCTCCTCTCCTAGAGAAGGATAGGGATCAGAAAGATCAGATACAAAGCCCATAACTCTTCTCTCTCTCTCTCTCTCTCACTCTCTCACTCTCTCACTCACTCACTCACTCACTCACTCACTCACTCACTCACTCACTCACTCACTCACTCACTCACTCACTCACTCACTCACTCACTCACTCACTCACTCACTCACTCACTCACTCACTCACACACACACACACACACACACACACACACACACACACACACACACACACACACCTTGAAGCCATAGAACAGCCACAGCCCATTTTCATCCAATCTGTTTCACAGCTCTCTAATTTCCTTTTGGAAAGGACTGGAAAGGTCAGGCTAGCAACATTTTTGTGAGTAAAAAATACAGAGAACGCTTATTTTCTCTGCCTTTTCTATCACATTTCATTCTTGCTGTTACAGTCAATGGAGAATGACAATGGATACTGTGAGTGCATACTGTGCATGACACAAGTACTTTTTACAACAATTGTTTACAGACAGATTATTTCACTTATAATTCACTATATCACAATTCCAGTGGGTCAGACTGTGGCTTTAATCAGCTTGGAAAATTCCAGAAAATGATGTCATGGCTTTAGAAGCTTCTGATAGGCTAATTGACATAATTTGAGTCAATTGGAGGTGTACCTGTGGATGTATCTCAAGGCCTACCTTCAAACTCAGTGCCTCTTTGCTTGACATCATGGGAAAATCAAAAGAAATCAGCCAAGACCTCAGAAAAAAAATGGTAGACCTCAACAAGTCTGGTTCATCCTTGGGAGCAATATCCAAATGCCTGAAGGTACCACGTTCATTTATACAAACAATAGTACGCAAGTATAAACACCATGGGACCACGCAGCCGTCACACCGCTCAGGAAGGAGACGCATTCTGTCTCCTAGAGATGAACGTACTTTGGTACGAAAAGTGCAAATCAATCCCAGAACAACAGCAAAGGACCTTGTGAAGATGCTGGAGGAAACAGGTACAAAGGTATCTATGTCCACAGTAAAACGAGTCCTATATCGACATAACCTGAAAGGCCGCTCAGCAAGAAAGAAGCCACTGCTCCAAAACCGCCATAAAAAAGCCAGACTACGGTTTGGCCATAATGACCATCGTTATGTTTGGAGGAAAAAGGTGGTTGTTTGCAAGCCGAAGAACACCATCCCAACCGTGAAGCACGGGGTGGTAGCATCATGCTGTGGGGGTGCTTTGCTGCAGGAGGGACTGGTGCACTTCACAAAATAGATGGCATCAATTATGTGGATATATTGAAGCAACATCTCAAGACAATGAAAATGGCTTAAGGACAACAAAGTCAAGGTATTGGAGTGGCCATCACAAAGCCCTGACCTCAATCCTATAGAAAATTTGTGGGCAGAACTGAAAAAGTGTGTGCAAGCAAGGAGGCCTACAAACCTGACTCCGTTACACCAGGTCTGTCAGGAGGAATGGGCCAAAATTACCCCAACTTATTGTGGGATGCTTGTGGAAGGCTACCCGAAACGTTTGACCCAAGTTAAACAATTTAAAGGCAATGCTATCAAATACTAATTGAGTGTATGTAAACTTCTGACCCACTGGGAATGTGATGAAAGAACTAAAAGCTGAAATAAATCATTCTCTCTACTATTATTCCGACATTTAACATTCTTAAAATAAAGTGGTGATCCTAACTGACCTAAGACAGGGGAATTTTTACTAGGATTAAATGTCAAGAATTGTGGAAACTGAGTTTAAATGTATTTGGCTAATGTGTATGTAAACTTCCGACTTCAACTGTAGATGTCCCAGTTTCCTACAGCCGGCTGTTTTGATGTGACACTTCTTAGTCTTCTTATAAGTTTGCTAGAAGTCAACAGAACCTCATGTACCAACGGTTATCTCTGAGAGGTTGTGTCAAACATCTGTTTGATCTTCATTCTCATGCTCTGTACATTTACATTTTAGTCATTTAGCAGACACTCCTATCCAGAGCAACTTACAGGAGCAATTAGGGTAAAGTGCCTTCTTCAAGGGCACATCAACATATTTTTCACCTAGTTGGCTCAGGGATTCAAACCAGCGACCTTTCAGTTACTGGCCCAACGCACTTAGCCGCTAGGCTACCTGCCTGGTGGTCCAGTTTGTCTGTGCTTTAGCCAACTTCTCTCTCTCTGTGTTCATTCATTTTGCTGCCAAACATGTATGGCATGACAAAGATAAGAAGAGTTGGCTCAAGCATATAGCCTACATTACGAGACCAGGCTGGCTAAGGACAGAGTGGGAGAGCGAGAGATGGACTCCTCTAGAAGGCTGTGGACACTGACTTCTCAGATCTGTAACCCAGTAAGGGTTAGATGTGATGTCTGTAGGTGGGTGTTGGCCGGGTTGCTTTCACTTCTCACGCACAAGCGGTCACTGTGGCTGAAAGGAACACTGTGGGAGCCGTGGAAACGGCTGGCTGGGGTGTCAGCACTGAGACTGACCACAGTTAGAATTATACATGAGAACAGAGAGAGCATTAGGTAAAGTGCACTGAAGCAATGGATGGATGATACCCTGAAGTTTCGTTAGAAAGGAAAGTCGAGCAAATGAGAACATGCACAGATCAGATCAAATACAATGACTTGTGGGTACTGTTTCTCCAGGTTTCTCCATTTTAAATGAAATGGGAAAGGTAATCTCTTTGAGCTCAAGTATTCTGTGAGAGAGAGAAATAGAAATGAAAGGAAAATGTCATGCTTTTCCTTGGCCAGGAAGACGTCAGCTTATAGTTACTCCCTTTAAAAGGTGAAACAAAAAGAAAAATACTATTTCTTGAATTTCTCTTTTCCCGAAATGCTTTCAGTTTTCCTCTTCTGAATGTGCATTGAGCTGCTTCTTGGGGAGTGTTGAATTTGAATGGCAGGGCCATGATGGTGTGGCAGCAGCCTTTACTCCAGGTTGTGATTCACAAATACCCCGCCTCACAGTACCAATTGCGTCGTGGAGAATAATAGGTGCTACCCCAGAGGTACATCTTAGGATAATGAACCATTTCGAACATACTGCCAGTGCTAAGGAAGCCTGAAAATGGCTGCATGCCAAGGTGTGTGAGAGAAAGACGATGGTGCTGTGCGTTCTGTCCTCACCTATTATGAGTCTGAAACGAAGAGTGCATTCTGCCGCTTTCTGCCGGCTTCACATGGAAACAGCATTTCCCATTTCTGTACCGTGGCAATTTGAATAATCAATGGGGTTTTATTTGATATTGTTCATGTTGTTTTGTGCACTCCTTCTTTTTGTGAACAGAAACATCAGATGTTGAGTAAACGTTAGTGTACTGTTTGAGGAAGTACTGTACAAACTATGCCAGTGTGTTTCTTAACCTACATGACGAAGAGAAACTACAACAATGATAATGGATCCTTGATCCATCAATATGATCTATTTGTGTTCTACACCTTCGTTGACGTTATATTTTCACTCAGGTAGGTTTGCAACATTCTGGTAACTTTCCAATTCAGAAATCCAGGTTGGAAGAGTCCTGGAATCAGCAGGGAATAAACAGTAAATCTGGGAATGCTCCAACCGGGATTTCTGTAAAACCTCTCAGCTCGAGGGGCCTCCCGAGTGGCCAGCGGTCTAAGGCACTGCATCGCAGTGCTAGAGGCGTCACTACAGACCCGGGTTCGATCCCGGGCTGTATCACAACCGGCCGTGATCAGGAGTCCCATAGGGCGGCGCACAATTGGCCCAGCGTCGTCTGGGTTAGGGGAGTGTTTGGCAAGGGGGGGCTTTACTTGGCTCATCACGCCCTAGCGACTCCTTGTGGCGGGCCGGGCGCCTGCAGGCTGAACTCGGTCGTCAGGTGAACAGTGTTTCCTCCGACACATTGGTGCGGCTGGCTTCCGGGTTAAGCGGACAGGTGTTAAGAAGCACGGTTTGGCGGGTCATGTTTCGGAGCCCGTTGGGGAGTTGCAGCGATGAGAAGTAAATTGGGAAGTAAAAATGTTTAAAAAATTAGAATAAAATAAATAAATAAACCTCTCAACTCAACAGTCCTCAATATAAATATTCAGCTTACAGCCGTGCAGTATGTTTGGTAATCACCAGCCAAGGCTTTCTCAGTACGAGGTAAGGGGTGTTTATTTGGGCTAATCTTATTTCCACAGTTATTAATTACACATTAATTATAAGTAGTCCATTTGAGAACTGCTCTATTGCAGTCAGCGTAATTTCCAATGAGTGTTATGACTGTTTTAGAAAGTTACTTATAAGACATTTTCATGAAGACTCACGCAGCGTTTTATGACTAATTAATTCAACTTTGCAGTCAGTCGGTACTCCGTACACTACAGCAGCTTTCATGCTCAGATGTCACAGAGCAGAGCTGCCAATCACAATCTCCTCAAAGTCATTCCGTCTGCTAGGCCATCCATGGTGTGAAGTGTGCTTTACATTGGATGTTCATTTTTTTTATCCCTTCATTGAACACTGAGCAGTAGATGAACGATGTGAGAAAGGCTGCTACTGGTAACCCATTTCAAATTAAAGTGTATAAGATGATAAATGTCAACGCTCATTTTGCCAACGTTAGAATTCATTGTCATAGTTCTTCTTTGTAACCAAGCGTGGAAGTTATAATATAATTTAAATAGAATAGGGCAACTGTCTGTATTCTCTGACCATAATTTGCTTTGTTCTCATAATTTCACTGTAATTCCTCTCATCGAGGTCTTTAAGCATCATCAGGTGAACAAAGTGCATGTGTATGTGTGAGAGAGAGAAGCACTGAAGGCAGGCCAAGGGCGGGGGTGGTGTGTGTCAGTGGCGGCCACTGATTGGCTGAATACCCGGGGTGCAAGGTAGTTGTTGTTGTCAACAAAGCAGCAAGACAGAAATATGATGCCAAATTTTCGAACTACCAGTAGTTTCTTTGAGAAGATATATAAAGCGATTTGTGCATTTGAACAACAGCATAAATACACCTATTTCACTTTTGCATGTCAAAAAGCGAATGACCACTGCTGCACATGCTGCCACTGTTTTGAACAGATAGAATTATAACATTTCGAACGAGCAGCCAGCTCACGAAAGAACGAGTGCACCAGGATAGTTATCTAACATAATGTCACAAAGCATGATGCGCTAGCTAGTTAATTTTCATTCTGAAATAACTTCATATTTCCGAGTTAGTCAGACATTAGTTTAGAAAGACTTGAAATTGGCATGGGAGCTAACTATCTAGGAAGCTACCAGCTAGCTGTAGCTTATCAATGGTAGATAGCTAACTGATTAATTTGACAAGAAATCAACCAAACTATTTCTCAATCACATCATATGCATATATATTTACATTGTCATAGTTCTTCTTTGTAACCAAGCGTGGAAATTATAATATAATTTAAATAGAATAGGGCAACTGTCTGTATTCTCTGACCATAATTTGCTTTGTTCTCATAATTTCACTGTAATTCCTCTCATCGAGGTCTTTAAGCATCATCAGGTGAAACAAAGTACAGTTCATGTCCTTTGTTTTCATTGGTAGTTGGTACTGGCTGTTGTGTAATCACACACACACACACACACAGAGATGTATAATGTGAAGGTCAAGGTTTTTTGTGCTTGAGAGAGATGAGAGCAGCAGTGATTAAATGTCTGGACCACTCAGTGAACCCCTCCCTGCCTGCCTCCCTGCATGGCCTCAGCTGACAGCAATAGACTACATTGTCCCAGTCTATATTAGGATCAACTTTTTGTCGGTTACCCTTGCACTTGGCTGTCCTACTTCCCCCAATGTGCCTGGAGGGAGATCAGCCAAAGTAGTGAGTGGCTACGTCCCAAATGGCACCCTATTCCCTACGTTATGCGCTACTTCTGACTGAGCCCTATAGGCCCTGGTAAAAAGTAGTGTACTATATAGGGGATAGGGTGCCATTTGGGACGTAGCCAGAATAGTGAGCTTTCCCTGCCCTACAGTAATAGACCCAGCATCATATCAGCTATGCAGGCAGGGCCGGAACAGCCGTACGGAGTCTCCAGGAGCACGAACGCGCGCACGCGCTTACACACACACACACACACTGCTGGAAATCGATGGCAACCTAGAGTCTGGTTCAGTGGACAGTAGAACATGCTGTGGTGGTAGCAGTAGCATGTAAACGTCCAGTGCAGAAAGGTATCACACATCTCTTATTTTATAGCGCAAACACAGACGACCAAGGATATGCTGCTGCTTCGCTTATACTAAGATGAAAATGTGCAGCTACGGCGTTGACAGCAAAGATAATTTACCGCTTGCAAATCAAAAATATGATTTTATAATGACTCACATGAATGGGAATCAGGTAGCATTTCGGCTGAAATGCAGTGTGTATCTCTCGCTCTCTCTCTCTCTCCTCTCTCTCTCTGTCTCTGTCTCATTCTTTGTTTCTGTTTCTCTCTCTTTCTCTCAGCAACACATTCTCAAAGTGCAATGCAGCAGTATATTCTGCCAATGCTATGTTAAATATTGCGTCAAGATTACAGAAAAGCCTACACTAACTATACATGACTGCTGAAATATGTTAGAGATTGTATCGGTTGTGCTACAGTTGAGTCATGGGTTTTCCTGTATATAGCCTCCCTACTGTTATTTTATTTTAATGCTGCTCTTTAATTATGTTTTATTTATATTTTTTACTTAACACTTATTTTTCTTAAAACTGCATTGTTGGTTAAGGGCTTGTAAGTAAGCATTTCACTGTAAGATCTACATTTGTTGTATTCGGCGCATGTGGCAAATAAAATTTGATTTGATTCATGACAGTCTCATCTAAAATACTTAATTTTTTAAGTGTAACATTGCTGAAGTTTACAAGTTCTCACCGCCTATTGGTTTCATATGAAGGATTTAGTGTGCCGCTACATCAATAGCTTATATGTAAATGCAAATGCTAAGCCTAACCCTTCCTATAACTATTGGTTTCATATGTAAATGAAGATGGTAGTGCTTCCTTCTTGACAGAGAGTTCTACCTAATGGCTAAGTATAAACACCATGCAACCTGGCTGGCAGCACAGAAACAGCGTGCAGTTACCTCAGTGTTAATTAGATTCTCTGAAATTACCCACTCTCATTTATCTTGTATTAAATAACCATGAAATGATGATTGACTCAGATTTATTTTAGGGGAATCTAATTTCCTTATATATTTTGGTCTCATTTTCCATTTATTTTCATTCTTAATGGTATGTTTTATGACATGATATGAGATGGTAGCCTGTTCTACATTAACTGTTGGGGTGAGGTAGGTAAGGGAAATGTGTGTGTGCATGTGTATGAGTGAGAGAGAGAAGCACTGAAGGACAGGCCGAGGGCGGGGGTGGTGTGTGTCAGCGGTGTGTGTTGGCTGAATACCCGGGGCGCAAGGTTGTTGACAGAAATATGATGCCAAATTTTCGAACTACCAGTAGTTTCTTTGAGAAGATATGTAAAGTGATCTGTGCATTTGAACAACAGCATAAATACACCTATTTCACTTTTGCATGTCAAAAAGCGAATGACCACTGCTGCACATGCTGCCGCTGTTTTGAACAGATACAATTATAACATTTTGAACGAGCAGCCAGCTCACGAAAGAACGAGTGCACCAGGATAGTTATCTAACATAATATCACAAAGCATGATGCGCTAGCTAGTTAATTTTCATTCTGAAATAACTTCATATTTCAGAGTTCGTCAGATATTAGTTTAGAAAGACTTGAAATTGGCATGGGAGCTAACTAGCTAGCAAGCTAGCAGTTAGCTGTAGCTTATCAATGGTAGATGGCTAACTGATTAATTTGACAAGAAATCAACCAAACTATTTCTCAATCCCATCATATGCATATATACAGTGGGGGAAAAAAGTATTTAGTCAGCCACCAATTGTGCAAGTTCTCCCACTTAAAAAGATGAGAGAGGCCTGTAATTTTCATTATAGGTACACGTCAACTATGACAGACAAATTGAGAGAAAAAAATCCAGAAAATCACATTGTAGGATTTTTTATGAATTTATTTGCAAATTATGGTGGGAAATAAGTATTTGGTCACCTACAAACAAGCAAGATTTCTGGCTCTCACAGACCTGTAACTTCTTCTTTAAGAGGCTCCTCTGTCCTCCACTCGTTACCTGTATTAATGGAACCTGTTTGAACTTGTTATCAGTATAAAAGACACCTGTCCACAACCTCAAACAGTCACACTCCAAACTCCACTATGGCCAAGACCAAAGAGCTGTCAAAGGACACCAGAAACAAAATTGTAGACCTGCACCAGGCTGGGAAGACTGAATCTGCAATAGGTAAGCAGCTTGGTTTGAAGAAATCAACTGTGGGAGCAATTATTAGGAAATGGAAGACATACAAGGCCACTGATAATCTCCCTCGATCTGGGGCTCCACGCAAGATCTCACCCCGTGGGGTCAAAATGATCACAAGAACGGTGAGCAAAAATCCCAGAACCACACGGGGGGACCTAGTGAATGACCTGCAGAGAGCTGGGACCAAAGTAACAAAGCCTACCATCAGTAACACACTACGCCGCCAGGGACTCAAATCCTGCAGTGCCAGACGTGTCCCCCTGCTTAAGCCAGTACATGTCCCGTCTGAAGTTTGCTAGAGTGCATTATGATGATCCAGAAGAGGATTGGGAGAATGTCATATGGTCAGATGAAACCAAAATATAACTTTTTGGTAAAAACTCAACTCGTCGTGTTTGGAGGACAAAGAATGCTGAGTTGCATCCAAAGAACACCATACCTACTGTGAAGCATGGGGGTGGAAACATCATGCTTTGGGGCTGTTTTTCTGCAAAGGGACAAGGACGACTGATCCGTGTAAAGGAAAGAATGAATGGGGCCATGTATCGTGAGATTTTGAGTGAAAACCTCCTTCCATCAGCAAGGGCATTGAAGATGAAACATGGCTGGGTCTTTCAGCATGACAATGATCCCAAACACACCGCCCGGGCAACGAAGGAGTGGCTTCGTAAGAAGCATTTCAAGGTCCTGGAGTGGCCTAGCCAGTCTCCAGATCTCAACCCCATAGAAAATCTTTGGAGGGAGTTGAAAGTCCGTGTTGCCCAGCGACAGCCCCAAAACATCACTGCTCTAGAGGAGCTCTGCATGGAGGAATGGGCCAAAATACCAGCAACAGTGTGTGAAAACCTTGTGAAGACTTACAGAAAACGTTTGACCTGTGTCATTGCCAACAAAGGGTATATAACAAAGTATTGAGAAACTTTTGTTATTGACCAAATACTTATTTTCCACCATAATTTGCAAAAAATCATTAAAAATCCTACAATGTGATTTTCTGGATATTTTTTTCTCATTTTGTCTGTCATAGTTGACGTGTACCTATAATGAAAATTACAGGCCTCTCTCATCTTTTTAAGTGGGAGAACTTGCACAATTGGTGGCTGACTAAATACTTTTTTCCCCCACTGTATTTCTATTCCGGACTCTGACATTGCTCGTCCTAATATTTCTTAATTCCATTATTTTACTTTAGATTTGCATGTATTGTTAGATTACTGCACTGTTTGAGCTAGGAACTCCCGCAATAACATCTGCTAAATACACTGCTCAAAAAAATAAAGGGAACACTAAAATAACACATCCTAGATCTGAATGAATGACATAATCTTATTAAATACTTTTTTCTTTACATAGTTGAATGTGCTGACAACAAAATCACACAAAAATTATCAATGGAAATCAAATTTAGCAACCCCATGGAGGTCTGGATTTGGAGTCACCCTCAAAATTAAAGTGGAAAACCACACTACAGGCTGATCCAACTTTGATGTAATGTCCTTAAAACAAGTCAAAATGAGGCTCAGTAGTGTGTGTGTGGCCTCCATGTGCCTGTATGACCTCCCTACAATGCCTGGGCATGCTCCTGATGAGGTGGCGGATGGTCTCCTGAGGGATCTCCTCCCAGACCTGGACTAAAGCATCCATCAACTCCTGGACAGTCTGTGGTGCAACGTGGCGTTGGTGGATGGAGTGAGACATGATGTCCCAGATGTGCTCAATTGGATTCAGGTCTGGGGAACGGGCGGGCCAGTCCATAGCATCAATGCCTTCCTCTTGCAGGAACTGCTGACACACTCCAGCCACATGAGGTCTAGCATTGTCTTGCATTAGGAGGAACCCAGGGCCAACCGCACCAGCATATGGTCTCACAAGGGGTCTGAGGATCTCATCTCGGTACCTAATGGCAGTCAGGCTACCTCTGGCGAGCACATGGAGGGCTGTGCGGCCCCCCAAAGAAATGCCACCCCACACCATGACTGACCCACCGCCAAACCGGTCATGCTGGAGGATGTTGCAGGCAGCAGAACGTTCTCCACGGCGTCTCCAGACTCTGTCACGTCTGTCACATGTGCTCAGTGTGAACCTGCTTTCATCTGTGAAGAGCACAGGGCGCCAGTGGCGAATTTGCCAATCTTGGTGTTCTCTGGCAAATGCCAAACGTCCTGCACGGTGTTGGGCTGTAAGCACAACCCCCACCTGTGGACGTTGGGCCCTCATACCACCCTCATGGAGTCTGTTTCAGACCGTTTGAGCAGACACATGCACATTTGTGGCCTGCTGGAGGTCATTTTGCAGGGCTCTGGCAGTGCTCCTCCTGCTCCTCTTTGCACAAAGGCGGAGGTAGCGGTCCTGCTGCTGGGTTGTTGCCCTCCTACGGCCTCCTCCACGTCTCCTGATGTACTGGCCTGTCTCCTGGTAGCGCCTCCATGCTCTGGACACTACGCTGACAGACACAGCAAACCTTCTTGCCACAGCTCGCATTGATGTGCCATCCTGGATGAGCTGCACTACCTGAGCCACTTGTGTTGGTTGTAGACTCCGTCTCATGCTACCACTAGAGTGAAAGCACCGCCAGCATTCAAAAGTGACCAAAACATCAGCCAGGAAGCATAGGAACTGAGAAGTGGTCTGTGGTCACCACCTGCAAAACCAGTCCTTTATTGGGGGTGTCTTGCTAATTGCCTATAATTTCCACCTGTTGTCTATTCCATTTGCACAACAGCATGTGAAATGTATTGTCAATCAGTGTTGCTTCCTAAGTGAACAGTTTGATTTCACAGAAGTGTGATTGACTTGGAGTTACATTGTGTTGTTTAAGTGTTCCCTTAATTTTTTTGAGCAGTGTATGTGTATGCCACCAATACAAATTGATTTGATTTGATTAAATGTTTCTGTAGCTGGCTAATTAATTTGATCATGCTTTGTGATACACCTGGTTTTATGCTGTTTTAATCCACACAACATGTCGCCCTGTCACCTACAATAAAAAAAAATGTATGTATGTATATATCTTTTTAGATCACAAGTGGGGCGCTGCCCCTAACGACCGCTGGTGTGTTTATTAGTGGTGCGCGGGTCAGCTGTTTGTTCACCCACACCCGCCCGCAATTGCTAATAATACATCCGCAACCGCCCGACTATATGTGATAAAATGAAAATCTGAGGTATGCTCCGGACCCTAATTCTCAAATATAGAAGGCTACAGTCAGAGATGGCGTAATGATTATTTTTACAGGGGGTGCAGGATTTTTTTGGCCTAATTTAGATATGTTTCAGCTTATTATTTCCAACATTTTGGTAGGCTATTTTTTTGTCAACTTGTCTATAATTAAATACATGCAGCTTCTCTTCTGTCATTTTATGTTGCCCTAGAAGACTAAATAATCCCTTGCTCACCAGAATAATGTCATAAATGATAGAATGCATGCCTCAATCTAGTTGACATCGGTAAAGTTTTCTCCGTCAGCTCTGCTTCTTTCGAGGAGCAAAGACGTTTAGGGACCGGGGAGAAAATGCAATAATAAAAACAAAAAGGGAAAGATTGTGTACAACATTTCCAAATGACATCAGTTTGACCAGTTGTAAGGAAATAGAAAGCTGTAAAATGATCCACATGTTTCTGATATGATTTCAGTTTGGCTTGGATGCATATTTTATGTGATTGAAATACTATCAGCTTTTATGATGCTGGTAAAGATAGCTCCTCAATGGACGGTCCCTAACTGCTCATTCACATTCTCTCAAGATGCTGAAATAAATCAATAATTTTTTCACTCCTGTTCCCAAGTCAAAATGTACATTTGGTGCATCATTTTACTGCAAGAAATGCTTAATTCTGCAGGAGTTAATATTAAGATTATATGAGAGGTTATACTGTAGACCTACAGTCAGTTTCCATTTAACCAATCTGAACAGTAGGCTAAAGTTCCCGTGATGTGCCATAAGCCTATTTGAAGTCCCCGTGTTGTGACTTTGTGTCGAATTTGTGTACCGCCTCACAATCATCACACATAACATAGCTGGCACTGCCATCAGTCTCTTTTACCACTTCACCAAATCTTTCCCAAATTGTACTTTTCTGGCCCTCTCTTCTCTTTATTTTCAACTCTCCACTTCGCAGCTTTTCTCTTATTGAATTAAACTCCAAAATTTTTCTTACATATCTACCAATTGGTGCACTAGTGTGTTTGTGTGTGTGTGTGTGTGTGTGTGTGTCGTTGAGTGACTCACATTGCAGTATGCATGCCTCTCTCTTTCTCCATTCAGGCTGCTCTCCTCTCAGCACTCACTCTGTGGGAGTGGTAGTAGTCTGCCATTGTTCCTCTCCCTCACCATCCAGACAGAAAGGAAAGATCTGGCCCAGATTAACAGCTCTGGACTAACACTGAGTCTCCGTCTCTGAGAAGCCAGATAGCAGACCATCGGCCTAGGTTACACCTGCATCCCAAATGGCACCCTATTCTTTTTAGAGTGCACTTCTTTGGACCAGAGCCCTGGTCAAAAGGAATAGGGTACCATTTGTGACCGACCGCCACGATTTGGTCTTAAGTAGCAACATTTGAAATGGTGTCTTTTAATTGGATAAAAGTAGAGACTCAGAGCTAGAAAATTGTATATAATACACTGCAGTTGAGGAACAATGGGAAAGTAATTCTGCTTTGAAAGTTGATAAACTTGTAACCCCACTTTTGAGAAAATGGCCCTTGAATGTTTTGGTACACCTACTGGAGAGCTCTTCTTTGTCTACACCCATTCAGTATCGTTCAAACCTTCTTAAGGCTTAGTTACACCCATCTCATTAAGGATTCACATGTGAGGCCATATGATAAACACACGCTATATCAAATAAAAGTTTATTTGTCACATGCACAGGATACAGAAGGTGTCAACGGTACCGTGATAGTACTTGCATACATGCATAGTAGGAATATCAAAAACAAAGTGTCCAGTTAAAAATATGTTATACATATTTTATCGTTATTAGATGACGCTTACCCGACACACTTGTCTAAATTGATGGGTCATGTGAAGGAAATGCTATAACCACCCCTCACCCACATCTAGCTAAGTAGATGGATCACTATTGTCTAGACATGTACACATGTTAATGAAATACAATCGATGGCCGTAATCACCCCCAGACACACCTGCTAATTTGATGGGTCATGTAATAATCCGGCCGAAGTGGAGTCTTTTGTTTAGACATGTGGCTAGCTAGGTAGCTAGCTAGCTAGCTAAACAATGAACGGGCATAACCCCAACTCATACTACTACCAATACAAACATTGTCATAGCTGTAGTATGAATCTGCAGGTAGCTAAAGCTAACAAACTAGGTTGAATGCTAACTAGATTCAAAAAGAAAAGGAAAGCCGCACACTCTAGGAGCTCAGATGCAATAATTTAATATCTTAATAACCAACGTTTTGACAGACAAGCTGTCTTCATCAGGGTGATGAAGACAGCTTCTCTGTCGAAATGTTGGTTATTAAGATATTCAATTATTGCATCTGAGCTCCTAGAGTGTGCGGATTTCCTTTTCTTTTTGAAGTGTTTTACGCCGTCAGCCAGCACCTCGCCTAAATAGGTGTGTGTTTCTTTCGCCTTTATCTGAATGCTAACTAGCTAACATTAGGCTATAACTTGCAATGCAAATTGATTTCTGATTCGAATAATATTACTACACAGATCATACATGTAACGTTAGCTAGCGAGCCAGCAAGCTAACATTTGCTAGCTAACTAACAGTATGCTTTAACTTTCAATAAAAATGACTTTCTGACAAAATTAGAAACATATATCTGGATATCCCTTATACATGGATGAACGCTTCACGGCAGACTGGAACCATTTAACTCTGTTTTGTTTGTAGCTACATCTTGCTTGGCCAGCTTTGTGTCAAGTCACTCCGGTTCACACTGACCGTGGCGTGTGCAGAAAGTAGCCCATCACTTTTTCCTACTGATCTGTCAATAGCACCTGCTAAATTCAGGGCATCGATGTTGTTGAGCAAAGTAGCAAAACTTTTGTAGTTCTCGATGGCTAACATTATATATTTAAAAACGGTGCGGTAGAAAGGACTGTCAACACATACTGAACAGCTCACGTTATAGACAGAAGTGTGTTACATGGCAGAGCAATCCAAACTCATCTCCCGGCGTGTCCAGCCCATACATTATCTCAGCCAATCATGGCTAGTGGGAAGGTTCCTGTCTTTTTCCATGGCTAAACCAACTAGGTTTGTAATTTAACAATTGTATTCGTATTTATGGATGGAATACAAGTTTGTTATTAAGGCACATGAAAGTTCACATGTTCCAGAAGGCATTTCTGCCCCAAAACGCATTTTGATAAAAAAATAAATGTTTACATTCAAATGCTGCTCATGTGAAGTAGTGACGTGCGACATATGCCTGGTTTCCTGAAACAAGTCACATTTGGGACACATCCACACGCTGTCTTTCGCAAGCCTGCAGACCCAAGGCCTAGCCTAGGCTGCCTCCATTTGCACCATCAAGGATTTGATCTGTTCTGTTCGACTCAGTAGTGCGGGGAATTACGTGTCAAGGCTATGTATAGAGGAGTGTTTTGTGTTGGTGTCATGTAACGTGTGACTGTGCCTTAAAGCACAGCGTTGTGTCACAGTGTGCTGCACTGTAGCCAGATCACTACCCACTACTGCCATGTCCTCCACTCCACTGGGAGATGGAACCGTGGGGAATACATGAAAGCAAGCTTTGGGTTTTAGTCAAAGGAGGAGATGGGCACATCCATCATATGGCTCTTTAAGATTCCTTTCAGTGCAGTGCTGTGTATGATGCATACATTCTGTACTATACGAGGGAAATGTATATGAGGAATGCCTTTTGTGTCTAAAATGTAAACTGCCTGGCTTCAGCAAGCAAAACAAGTTAAATATGTTTGTGACTGTTAAAGGCCCAGTGCAGTCAAAAACGTGATTTTCCTGTGTTTTATATACACTGCGTATACAAAACATTAAGAACACCTGCTCTTTCCATGACATAGACTGACCAGGGGAATCTAGGTGAAAGCTATGATCCCTTATTGATGTCACTTGTTAAATCCACTTCAATCAGTGTAGATGAAGTGGAGGAGACCAGTTAAAGGATTTTTAAGCCTTGAGACAATTGAGACATGGATTGTCTATGGGTGCCATTCAGAGGGTGAATGGGCAAGACGAAACATTTTAAGTGCCTTTGAATTGGGTAGTAAGTGCCAGGTGTTCCGGTTTGTGTCAAGAACTGCAACGCTACTGGGTTTTTCACGCTCAACAGTTTGCCGTGTGTATCAAGAATGGTCCACCACCCAAAGGACATCCAGCCGACTTGGCAAAACTGTGGGAAGCATTAGACTCAACATGCATCGGGGGGGGAGGGGGTGCAACTCAATAGGAAGGTGTTTCTAATGTTTGGTATACTCAGTCTATATTTCCACTCTGTGAGGTTGGAATAATAATCTGCCTGAAACGTCAGCCTGTTGTTGTGGGATGGAGTTTTTGTCCTGCCTGGTGACATCACCAGGCGGTAAATTAGTTAATAGACCAAGTAGAATGAGTGTTCCAAACCTCTCTGCCAATAACAGCTAGTTTTCAGTTTTCCCCTCCTCACTCAGACCACTACCAGACAGTCCTAGCAAAATTATTGCTTGAGAAATTGCTCTTTGCTAAGAAGCTAGGTACTTAATCGTTACTCAGAAATTATTTGATATTGAGATAAAAACGGCTGCATTGGACCTTTTAAAATGTAATAGCACATTCACAACACAAGTTTTGGATTGTTTTTCTTCTGGACTATCAGCCTGTCTAGAAGCCGCCTGGTGGGATAGCTTCCTGGTAGAAATGTCTGCATCCATCTCCCACAGTCTGGCAGCCAGGTGCGCTCTCTCTCTCTCTCTCTCTCTCTCTCTCTCTCTCTCTCTCTCTCGATAATGTGTTTCTGCATCAGGCAGGGAGGCAGCACAGATGCAGTTTCAGGGAGAGGTCCTCCATCCCATCACTCCCCACTTTATATTACTCCATACAACTGCTGAATTGCCTCCATTTGCATCCCACCAGGAGCCAAATGATTAAGCCCACGAGGAGTGTAGATTGCTCTTGTCCCCTGGAACTGTGGCATGTCGAGCTTACTGATGTGCTGCTAAATGTACAGCTGTCCCCTAAGCACCATGTGGCTCTAACATACATGCATAACGTATTTGGTGGTGCAGGGTTATATTGTACACCCCCATGCAGTGTACACCACACACACACAGTGATGAATCATATGAGGTTGGGGGTCACATCTAGAACAATATTACCCCCCCAGAAAATTACCCGCATTTGACCACACAATTCCTTTTGTCATATTCAGGAGTCAATTTATTAAAAGCTTCCCGTGAAAAAAGAAAAACGACTTCCTTTAAGAAGTGAGATTTTTTTTCTTTGTTCAAATCAAATCAAATTGTATTTGACACATGCGCCGAATACAACAGGTGTAGACATTACAGTTAAATGCTTACTTACAAGCCCTTAACCAACAATGCAGTTTTTAAGAGAATAAAAAAGTGTTAAGTAAAAAATAGCAAATAATTAAAGAGCAGCAGTAAAATAAGATAACTGTAGGGAGGCTATATACAGGGGGTACCGGTACAGAGTCAATGTGCCGGGGCACTTTTTGTTGGCTGATAGCCTTGTTGACTGAACCTGTGTGTGTGTGTGTGTGTGTGTGTGTGTGTGTGTTTTGCAGGGCAGTGAGGAGGGAGATGTGGACAAGAACAAATGCTGCACGCTGTGTAACATGTCCTTCACCTCAGCAGTGGTGGCACAGTCACATTACCAAGGCAAAATCCATGCCAAGAGACTAAAGCTGCTGCTGGGGGAGCAGCCTGCCATCACAGCCAAAGGTAGGCTCTCTCTCTCTCGCTCTCTGTGTCTGTCTGTCTGTCTGTCTGTCTGTCTGTCTGTCTGTCTGTCTGTCTGTCTGTCTGTCTGTCTGTCTGTCTGTCTGTCTGTCTGTCTGTCTGTCTGTCTGTCTGTCTGTCTGTCTGTCTGTCTGTCTGTCTGTCTGTCTGTCTGTCTGTCTCTCTCTCTCTTTCTCTCGCAGTCTGTCTCTTTTTCTCTCTCTTTCTTTCTATCTCTCTCTGTCAGTCTGTCTCTTTAACTCACTCTCCTGTAGAGACCATCTGCATGTTGTTTCCCTGTTGAAATGGAACTTGCCCTTTTGTCACCTCGACAAGCCTGCAGTGTGATGACATCAGACAATCCAAGGTGACAGGTGTGACAGAGATGTCTAACACAGCTCTGTGTGTTTAGACCGATGTGCTTGTCCTCACACATAGAGGTGCTAGCTAGGACAAGCAGAAAGGCAGAGAGCCACAGGTAGACTTTGGGCTACCAGCTCACCTAGCTAGCTAGCACAGAGAGGAACTGCAGCTTGTGTGTGTGGACTGGTGGAGAATCTCATCGTATCATCTTATTGTCTGTGGGTGTTTTGTTTAGATGTAATCGTCTGCCGCAGCACCTCGGGGTTGAGGAAAGTCTGGACGATACTTTAACCCACAGCAGCTGCTCCCGCCTGCAAATCTGTTTACAAATTGGCAGTTGAAATAATAATGAAAGCTGGCCATGGGGTAAATTAAGATTCGAAAAAATAACCAAACTTTTATTTTATCAGATGATTCCCTTATGCAACGCCTGAGACCTGGATATGCAGAGGGGATGCAGGAGGTGAATAAATCACCAGCTGTGTTTGTTTATTTGGGGGTTCTATCTCTGGAGAATTTGCATCCTGATTGTAAGTCTTTTCACATGCTGATTGAACGTCTTTTGACTCATCTGTTATTTCAGATATCCTTTACCAAAACGTATACTTTACCTTGGTGTAAAGCCCTCTGTGCCTATTGTTTGACTCTGCAATAGTTCACACTTATTGCAATTAGCTAGTGGAGAGGCAGAGAAATACAGTGCCAAAAAAATACATTTGGTCGGTTTGTGTCTCATATATAAAAAAGACAGAGGGATGCTTACCCTAGCTGAAGCCAAGGCCATACACTGCCGTAATGCTCATTATAATAGTCCTGGCCTCAGTCTCTGTCTGTGTATGTAAATGTACAGTATCTATGTCAGTTCTATATTTAGCCAATAAGTTGTGCAAAATGCTCAACATATCTAGGCCCAGTCAGTCCCACACCCCGGAGGAAACATATCTAGGCCCAGTCAGTCCCACACCCCGGAGGAAACATATCTAGGCCCAGTCAGTCCCACACCCCGGAGGAAACATATCTAGGCCCAGTCAGTCCCACACCCCGGAGGAAACATATCTAGGCCCAGTCAGTCCCACACCCCGGAGGAAACATATCTAGGCCCAGTCAGTCCCACACCCCGGAGGAAACATATCTAGGCCCAGTCAGTCCCACACCCCGGAGGAAACATATCTAGGCCCAGTCAGTCCCACACCCCGGAGGAAACATATCTAGGCCCAGTCAGTCCCACACCCCAGAGGAAACATATCTAGGCCCAGTCAGTCCCACACCCAGGAAGAAACATATCTATGCCCAGTCAGTCCCACATCCTGGAACCTCAGGGTCTGTTTTCCCTTCAGCGCTTTGTGTTTCAGGAACACTCTCCTCCTCTCCTTCTCTTATCCTCCTTTCATCCCCTTTTTCCCAGTGAGTCCAGTGACGGGGGACAGGGGCTGTGTCCCAAATGGCATCCTATTCCCTACATAGGGCACTATTTCTGACCAGAGCCCTATAGGGAATAGAAAGCCATTTGAGACCCAGCCAGAGTTATGGTATGAGGGCAGAGCCATGCAGCAGGGAGGCATGCTGTGTCATCCTTTCACCACACATCAGCGTCCACCACCAAGCACGCCGCCTGACCCTCGGCCGTAATTGACCCCCCCAAAAAGAAGAGCACAGAAGTCAGAACACATTTTGTGTGGTACTGTAATGGCCCCAGTCTTAAATAAAGAAAGCAGCTGACGAGCTTTAAAGCTTTTTGGTCCATGAGTGAAGTGTGCTTGTGTGTCTGTGTAACTAACCCTGGATGTCTTTATCTGCACATGACACAGGTTATGTTCTAGAGTGTACACATGGAAGTGTGGTACACATTGAACACATATTACTCAAAATTTGACAATTTAGTTAATACTTGTATCCCACTATGTGGCAGAAGTTATTCTGCATGTATACTGAACGCTTCTTCACCAGTGGGATGGTCTGAGATCAGCCACCCGGACAGCTGATGAAACTGTGGCTTTGCACAACTGAATAATTTCTGCACAAACTGTGAGAAACCGTCTCAGGGAAGCTCATCTGCGTGCTCGTTGTCCTCACCTGGGTCTTGACCTGACTGCAGTAACCGACTTCAGTGGGCAAATGCTCACCTTCGATGGCCATTGGCACGCTGGAGAAGTGTGCTCTTCACGGATGAATCTCGGTTTCAAGTTTCAACTGTACCGGGCAGATGGCAGAGCGGTTTGCTGATGTCAGTGTTGTGAACAGATTGCCTCATGGTGGCGGTGGGGTTATGGTATGGGCAGGCGTAAGCTACGGACAATGAACACAATTGTATTTTATCAATGGCAATTTGAATGCACAGAGATACCGTGACGAGATTTTGAGGCCCATTGTCGTGCCATTCATCCTCCATTATCACCTCATGTTTCTTCATGATAATGCACAGCGCCATGTCACAAGGATCTGTACACAATTCCAGGAAACTGTTCTGGTAAAAAGCTGAGGGATGGGCCTGGAGAAATATGACCACTCTCAAATTCATAGACAGAACTATGGATGCAAGGACTGACCATCCGTGATATAAAAATTATAGTTTTAACCATATTTTGTGGCTATTATCGTAGAAATATTTGACTCAAAAGTAGTCAACTCAAAAATATCTCTCAAGAAACTGGAGCCTGTGAATCCAAAAATTGGACTTGTATTATCTAATAACGAAAGCCGAGCAGTTCCATGGAATGTCTTCCTTTGGCTTAGAGCTCCTTTTTATATCCACACAAATGCACGAACATACTTACATGGCATATTCAGTTACCCCTTTATGGCAAATTCCTAACTTATTTTAGTTCTGCACCACCCTTCTTTTCCAACGTCCAGCTGTCACACAATGTCCACTCCAAAAGGTCATGAATGCTTTTTTCTATATGAAACATCTCATTCTATCATTCTATTGGCTGAGTGGCCTAGGCCCCTTCTTAAAAAATAACTAATGTAACACATACTGTTGAGAGCTTTTGTGAAAGAGCACATACATTCATTTAAAACACAGCATATACTACATGGCTATATTCCTTATTTAAGCATGTACAGTGAGGGAAAAAAGTATTTGATCCCCTGCTGATTTTGTACTTTTGCCCACTGACAAAGAAATGATCAGTCTATAATTTTAATGGTAGGTTTATTTGAACAGTGAGAGACAGAATAACAACAAAAAAATCCAGAAAAACACATGTAAAAAATGTTATAAATTGATTTGCATTTTAATGAGGGAAATAAGTATTTGACCCCCTCTCAATCAGAAAGATTTCTGGCTCCCAGGTGTCTTTTATACAGGTAACGAGCTGAGATTAGGAGCACACTCTTAAAGGGAGTGCTCCTAATCTCAGTTTGTTACCTGTATAAAAGACACCTGTCCACAGAAGCAATCAATCAATCAGATTCCAAACTCTCCACCATGGCCAAGACCAAAGAGCTCTCCAAGGATGTCAGGGACAAGATTGTAGACCTACACAAGGCTGGAATGGGCTACAAGACCATCACCAAGCAGCTTGGTGAGAAGGTGACAAAAGTTGGTGCGATTATTCGCAAATGGAAGAAACACAAAATAACTGTCAATCTCCCTCGGCCTGGGGCTCCATGCAAGATCTCACCTCGTGGAGTTGCAATGATCATGAGAACGGTGAGGAATCAGCCCAGAACTACATGGGAGGATCTTGTCAATGATCTCAAGGCAGCTGGGACCATAGTCATCAAGAAAACAATTGGTAACACACTATGCCGTGAAGGACTGAAATCCTGCAGCGCCCGCAATGTCCCCCTGCTCAAGAAAGCACATATACAGGCCCATCTGAAGTTTGCCAATGAACATCTGAATGATTCAGAGGAGAACTGGGTGAAAGTGTTGTGGTCAGATGAGACCAAAATCGAGCTCTTTGGCATCAACTCAACTCGCCGTGTTTGGAGGAGGAGGAATGCTACCTATGACCCCAAGAACACCATCCCCACCGTCAAACATGGAGGTGGAAACATTATGCTTTGGGGGTGTTTTTCTGCTAAGGGGAAAGGACAACAACCAAAGAGACGATGGACAGGGCCATGTACTGTCAAATCTTGGGTGAGAACCTCCTTCCCTCAGCCAGGGCATTGAAAATGGGTCGTGGATGGGTATTCCAGCATGGCAATGAACCAAAACACACGGCCAAGGCAACAAAGGAGTGGCTCAAGAAGAAGCACATTAAGGTCCTGGAGTGGCCTAGCCAGTCTCCAGACCTTAATCCCATAGAAAATCTGTGGAGGGAGCTGAAGGTTCGAGTTGCCAAACGTCAGGCTCGAAACCTTAATGACTTGGAGAAGATCTGCAAAGAGGAGTGGGACAAAATCCCTCCTGAGATGTGTGCAAACCTGGTGGCCAACTACAAGAAACGTCTGACCTCTGTGATTGCCAACAAGGGTTTTGCCACCAAGTACTAAGTCATGTTTTGCAGAGGGGTCAAATACTTATTTCCCTCATTAAAAGGCAAATTAATTCATAACATTTTTGACATGCGTTTTTCTGGATTGTTTTGTTGTTATTCTGTCTCTCACTGTTCAAATAAACCTACCATTACAATTATAGACTGATCATGTCTTTGTCAGTGGGCAAACGTACAAAATCAGCAGGGGATCAAATACTTTTTTCCCTCACTGTATCTGGATTATAAAATATCAAACATGTTTATTATATTTATCTTTGGCATCTCCCTACATTTGCCTTAATGATACATAAAATAATTCTATACTATCAAGTGTTTGTTTACATTAAAATTGTTTACAAACATTGGAGTAAAACAAGCTTCTATTTTGGGTTCTGATGGGGCACGACCACTGAGGTATAATAAGCACTGGAGACTGCGTCCAAGATGTCCGACAGTTGTTTTCTAGGTAATCTACTCACATTCGCATACGCCGATTCATAGACGTCTATATCCGGGTTGCATCAGGTTAATACGGACCAACATCACATGCGCACTAGCGATTAGTGCTCACAGGGAGCAGCGCGAGCAGCAACAACATCATCACGTCATCCAAAAACATGGCAGATATTGGATACATTTAAAATGTTAATATATTTGGCTGTGAGTGATGAAGAAAAAAAACTGCCTCAGCGACAATTATTTGAATTATCCAATGGATGTTTTGTGCACAAAGGTGATGACTAAAGTATGTTATTAGGATTTTATTCATCTGACTTCTCTATGTGGCTGTCTTTCTGGCCCAGTCAGGGGGCGTCAGTTAAACTGCAGTACCGAAGCAAAACTGTGTAGGAGCAGTCGAAACCGTGCTTCTAGACCGGAACCCTGGCCCCTTGGGTACGATAGTTGAACTAAGCTCATGAGGCATTTATAAGTTATATTCTTCAAGAATAAATGAGTATATATCATTCATTTATAATTCAAAGGATTTTAGCTTCAACCTGAGGTTGTGCTTTGCTTTGGTATTTACAGACAGCAGGGAATCTGAAGTACAGTGGTACATCCTACTGGGTCATGTTGGTAAGGAGGTTCTTAGTGGATGTGGAGTTTCTGATTATTTCTGATGGATTGTTTAGTCATTGTATTTCCCAGAAGTTATCATAGGGATAGTGGGTAATCATAGGAACGCAAGCGTTATTCCCCATAGAGTGAGCTGTGTCTCCTTTGGAAAATAATCTTGGTTACTTTATGTAACCTTTCGATTTATTTGGTATAATGTGTGCTGATTGCTGATACTGTAAAATAGTGGTTAGATAAAACTCTGTTCTGCTAGCCTCCCTGTCTGTCACTGACAGATTCAGTCATTAACCATGCCATCTGTGGCCAATGGTTCGGAACAGAGTGTGCTCTGCTCCCAACTGAGGAAGGCCAGACAGAGCAATCAGTCGCACTGTCACCCAACAAACCCAGCTAGAGCCACAGACAGACAGACCTCTCTTTCCCCCCAGACCCCAGCCTCAGTCAGAGAAAGAAGACCAGAGAGACCCCAGTCATAGGGCTCATAGGCTCTGGTCAAAAGTAGTGGACTATATTGGAAATAGGGTGCCATTTGGGAAGAAACCATACTGTAGGCTGCCTCTCAAAATGGAACATTCTCCGGACATGTTGATGTCTCTGCGTTTCCGTTTTCTCTGTCATACACCATCACCAAATGCACATTGCAACATGTTTAGCCTACATCTAGAGGATGTTTTAGTTCTGTTGTTTACTAAAACAACTTGTCCTGTATTACTTCTTGAGAAATGTAAGTTAGGCACTGTACTAAACCCATTCCCTACTTAGGGCTGGGCGGTATACCGTATTTTACTATATACAGGTATTGATACACGGACCGGTTTGGGTTTTTACTTTACCTTTTATAACGGTATTTTAATGTTTGGTTTGTTAAATGAGATACGCCATGTGTAACGTCCATTTTTATAGTTTACTTCGCTACTTGAGTCATCGCTCTCAGCTCTCTCTCTCTCTCCATGCTGCTTTCCACACAGACCTAGCCCCTCCCCCTGTCACTCAAGGAGCGCATTTGTTGTTCCTCGACCATGAGACACTTGCGTTGTCTCTGCGTGGCCAATGCAGCAAATGCAACAATGTTGATGACAACGATGCTGTTTTCACTTTGCTTCTTAATATAAATCCACTAGCGTTCTATAATTACACTTAGTTTTGTGTTTCTTACATCTGCAAACAGCAAGTTTGTCTTTTCTTAGCAAGTTGGGCCTAAATCTTGTTAGCCACTAATGCTAATCGCTAGTTAGTTGGCTAGCTAGCTAGCTAGCTAATAAATGTACTGAGTCAGAGCAAACGTAACTAGCTATAGAGCCTGATAATAGCAGGGATGGTGTAGACCTAAATCAGCATGTTGTTTGTGCAACAGTATCTTCTAAATCAAAGAGGAATACGCAAAGCATACATATGTTAGCTGCATTCTTCTTCTTCTGTGGGTTTTATGGCAGACTACAACCCAAAAAGCTGTATTACTGCCACTGTTGTGGAAAAAAACCACTATACTTTATTAAAAATCAAAGGTCTTACAGAGTTTTTGTTGCATCAAGAATGACTTTATTTTTAATTCAACAAAGCCAGGTCAATCTGCAGATTGGAACTGCCACTTACTCTCTCCCTCCATCTTATATAGTCCCCTCTTCAGTTTCCCGCTCTTTTATTGCTCCGCCCACTTCCTTTGTCTCTTAGGGCAGCTAAACTCGACTTTTATTATGCACATAGTACTCCAACTAATCACTCACTCCCCTGTCTTGCACACACACTCATGTTTAGTTTAAACATGACAAGGCCCTAAATCCTTGAAACATACACAAACCCCACACACACAGTGAAATGACCCAATTCAATTCCTGGCCCAGTAACAAAGAAATCTAACTCTATGCTCTTGATTAACCAGGTTCTACCTCATAGTCCATTAAACTCTACAGTTCATTAATAATAATTCACCACACCACCAACTGGACGGGGTTGAAAAAACCAAGGTAAAAACCCATACACGATAGGGAAAACTAACTTAATCCACCCAAAATAAAATAATAAAAAACCACATGGACAAAACCAAAACCCCAAAACTCCCACTTCTTCCTTCCTTCAAAATTCCATATATCCCTTCTCAGGCTCTATGACCTGAGAGGGTGATACAGCTTGTGGCAATATTCCATGTAACTCCTCCGCCGAGAAGTCTTTCAGTCCCAGGAACCGTTTCGCCGCAAGCTGATTTTTCTGAACTTCCTCTCCACCTTGGCAGTGCCATTAATCATCATAGCTATAAGTGCCACAAAGTCCACCTTCTTTACCTTTAACATATCTGGGTCCTGCTGTTGAACGGCAACCCCTGCACCTTCAGTGAAGGCCTATCCACCACCATGGACTCTTCAGGTACACCACTCGAACCCTCAACCCTTTTAACAGCCACTGAATATGAAATGCTCTGGACAGCCCTGACTTTGGCCACCTCATTCTCTTTCAAACTTCATGGTTCCCACAACAATTGCAACATTTCACATTTTCATCACTTTTAAAACACATTATATAATTTTTCCACAACTTGGACATCTCTGCTTCTCCCTTCTGCAAACACTTGAAACATGTCCAAAAGCTTTACAATGATCACACTGCATTGGTCTTGGAACAAATGCTCTGCTCTGTAGTTTATATATCCCAACTGCACTTGAGTAGGGAGAGACTCCATATAAAAAAACTAAAGAACAGATAGACTCTTCACTTTTTCATCATTCACCACACAATTCATCCAACGAGCATCAATCACTCCAGGAATCTTTTTCATCTCTGCACATCGATTTCCCACGAAACGCCAGATATTACCCCCTTGAGGGGTGCCCTGTTCCGAAGAGCCAAACAGGACACATCAAACTTCTCAAATCGGGTGAGACGCAACACACGCTCCTTCTGATCCTTCTGATCCTCAGAAGAACAACAAATCTAAACATGCCCGCCTCTCGTGATCCAACAAAAACATGCCCGCCTCTCGTGATAAACAAAACGTACTCTTACAAGATAAGAAGGGACATTCTCATCACTATATGCTACTTTGCTCCGTTTCCTATTCTTTTGGTCAATATTCCAATTCTCCTTGATTACCCCACCATTATATTCATGCTCCACATCAGTGTCCACATCTTTTCTCCTAGCGCAGAGACTGTCGGACCTCACGAAGCATCATCAGCTAGTAAATCACCATGTTAGCTACATGAAGTAGCTAAGAGAAAATGTAGCCAAAGATTATAGGGTCCCCTAGGAAACACTTATCAACACTTTGGTTCCTACCCTATCACAATAACTCCTACCTGGTATTTTCATTCATTGTCATGTCAAACAACACTGTATTCAAAGTGCCCACTATTATATTCTAATTATAGAATTAGAATAATCCTTCTATATCCATGATTCCAAAAGTTAACCCAAGTGTTTTTCTCTAAATCGCAAGTCAAATCACAATTGCAACATTTGGTTAAAAATGCTGCCTAGATTGTTTGCCCATATTGTGCAGCCCTAAGTGGCAGTGTGGAAATGATCTCAAATTAGCGCAGGAAATGCAGAAATGGATGAAAATGCTGACATTTTTGGGGGGTTGAAGTTAAATTGAACAGTATAAAACAATCAGAATGGAGAAAGACCCATTGAAATCACTAAGAATGTATGTGTTGCCACCCTAGGGTCACGCACTACTCATAAGTCGCTCTGGATAAGAGCGTCTGCTAAATGACGTAAATGTAAATGTAATAAAGCAAATGTATAACTTTTATTATTAAAAAGCATAAAATACTGTCATACAGTCCTTTTTTAATACTGTGATATGATATTTTGGCCATATCGCCCAGCCCTACCCGTACTTCACATAGAAAAAGAAAGCAACTTGTTGACTACCAGTTAATAAAACAGATTTTATCTCCACAAACGGATGATTTAATATAGAACACCTCCATTCTTCTGCAGAACTACAGGACAATCTACAGTATGTGTCTTCTGAAGACAGAGGTTGGAGATGCTAGCTGCAGCACACTTAAAGGAAAACTCCACCCAAAAACTATCTTCTGGTTTTTGTTTAATTAGTCCATTGATGATATAATCCCAAATGTTTTGCTTGTCAGCAATCAACTTGACATGCAAAACATGTTGGGACTATATCAACAATGTTTTTAAGTGGAATTCTCCTTTAAGGATTTATTAGATTTACTGTGCACTACTTTTATGCACTACTATTGTGCACTACTTTTGACCCAGGGCCCATAGGGCTCTGGTCAAAAGTAGTGCACTATATAGGGAATAGGGTGCTATTTGGAAGGCAGAGAGAGAATGTCAGGAAGATAAATCCACCAGAGCATCAGGAGGCCTGAGCTTATTGATTTCTACATAATTAACATTACTGCATCTGTTGATCCTTATCTCCAGGGAAACTCTGTTGTTTCAGCCTTTCAGCCTTCAGCCAATAACACAAAACACAAAACCCCAGTATCTGCACCTCACTGTGTACGTCCCAAATGGCACCCTATTCCCTGTATAGTGTACTACTTTTGTCAAAAGTAGTGCATTATATTGGGAATATGGTGCCATTTCGAACACATCCTCTGTCCATGCTGTACCCACATAACACAAACAGAAGCACACATACCCCAATCAGAGTTGGATGTAACCTCAGTTTCATCCATTTTATAGACTAAAAATATAGAGGACACTGTATCTTTCACACATCATTAATTGAAAGATATTTAATTTGGACATCGGTGTGCCCCCTCAGAAAAGAAAATGGTGCATGATGGATCTGGGCACATGCATCCAACCCCAACCTCAACCACTGCTGGAGCTGCTTAATTCAAGATACACTACATTACCAAAAGTATGTGGACACTTGCTCGTCGAACATCTCATTCCAAAATCATGGGCATTAAAATGGAGTTGGTCCCCAATTTGCTGCTATAATAGCCTCCACTCTTCTGGGAAGGCTTTCCACTAGATGTTGGAACATTGCTGCGGGGACTTGCTTCCATTTAGCCACAAGAGCATTAGTGAGGTCGGGCACTGATGTTGGGCGATTAGGCCTGGCTCGCAGTTGGCAGAGGCAGTTTGGAACTTGGTAGTGAGGGTTGCAACAGAGGACAGATTATTTTTCTTCAGCACTCGGCGGTCCCGTTCTGTGAGCTTGTGTGGCATACCACGTCGTGGCTGAGCCATTGTTTCTCCAAGACGTTTCCACTTCACAATAACAGCACTTACAGTTGACCGGGGCAGCTCTAGCAGGGCAGAAATTTGACGAACTGACTTATTGGAAAGGTGTCATCCTATGACGGTGCCACGTTGAAAGTCACTAAGCTCTTCAGTATGGCCATTCTACCACCAATGTTTGTCTATGAAGATTGCATGGGTGTGTACTCGATTTTATACACCTGTTAGCAACTGGTGTGGCTGGAATAGCCAAATCCACATACTTGAAGGGGTGTCCACATACTTTTGTATATATAGTGTACCTTTACTATAGAGTCCCTCTCCTTTTATGGTTTGTGTGTGATGCATTCTTCATTATTACATTTTACATTTACATTTTTAGTCATTTAGCAGACGCTCTTATCCAGAGCGACTTACAGTTAGTGAATACATATTTTTTTTTATACTGGCCCCCCGTGGGAAACGAACCCACAACCCTGGCGTTGCAAACGCCATGCTCTATCAACTGAGCTACATCCCTGCCGGCCATTCCCTCCCCTACCCTGGACGACGCTGGGCCAATTGTGCGCCGCCCATGAGTCTCCCGGTCGCGGCCGGCTGCGACAGAGCCTGGATTCGAATCAGGATCTCTAGTGGCACAGTTAGCACTGCGATGCAGTGCCTTAGACCACTGCGCCACTCAGGTTCATGTGGTAACTACATTATGACTATAAATGAGTTTGCCCTTTCAGTTGAACTCCTCATAGACATGGTTGGTTGAACAGTAATATATGTGCATAATCACTGACCCATACATATACTGTAGCTACATCTACGTGCATTTTCACACTTCTTTAGTCAAAGGTTAATCGTGAGCATGATGAGCTGTCCAATTTCCACCTCTACTGATGCTGTTTTTGATTTGGGTAACTCTGAATAAACGTTAATTCACCATTTGTATTTTTATATAAAGGTGAGATGAAGGCAGTGGGAAGGTAGGCCACTAAATGGCAGGTAATCCAAAGAAAGAAGACGAGTAGGCGGCCAGTACGTTGCAATAAACTTAAGTTAACTATTAACAGAATACATTTTTTAAATAATATATATGGGACCAGTCAGCATAGTACATCAGGACGCACAACGGCAACGCGTTTCGACTACAAAAGTCTTCCTCAGGAAGCGTTAATATTTTTTCATTAATTCTCCCCCCCCCCCCAATTGAGATCTTGTCTCATTGCTGCAACTCGCCGACTGGCTCGGGAGAGGCGAAGGTCGAGTCATGCGTCCTCCAAAACATGACCTGCCAAACCACGCTTCTTAACACCCGCCCGCTTAACCTGGAAGCCAGCTGCACCAATGTGCCGGAGGAAACACCGTTCAACTGACGACTGAAGTCAGCCTGCAGGTGCCCGGCCTGCCACAAGGAGTCACTAGAGCGTGATGAGCCAAGTAAAGCCCCTGGGCCAAACCCTCCCCTAACCCGGACGATGCTGGGCCAATTGTGCTCCGCCATATGGGACTCCCGGTTACGGCCGGTTGTGACACAGCCTGGGATCGAACCTGGGTCTGTAGTGACACCTCAAGCAATGCGATGCAGTGCCTTAGACCGCTGTGCCACTCGGGAGGCCCCAGGAACCGTTATTCTTATATAAACATAGGTGCTTATATGACCTGTAATATCCCAAATGGCTAATCGCTTTTTATGAGCACTGTAGCCGGCTTATAATGGCTTATCCAAGCTCCAGCAGGCTATGAGCGAGCACAATAGCTGTGAATGTCATCTCCCTAAAAAAACACCACAGCATAATGCTGGAATATACACAATAAGCACCTTCCTAATATTGAGTTGCACCCCCTTTTTCCCTCAGAACAGCCTCAGTTCGTCGGGGCATGTACTCTACAAGGCGTCGAAAGCATTCCACAGGGATGCTTGCCCATGTTGACTCCAATGCTTCCCACAGTTGTGTCAGGTTGGCTGGATGTCCTTTGGGTGGTGGACCATTCTTGATACACACGGAAAACTGTTGAGCGTGAAAAACACAGCAGCGTTGCAGTTCTTAACACACTCAAACCGGTGCGCCTGGCACCTACTACCATATCCTGTTGAAAGGCATTTCAATATTTTGTCTTGCCCATTCACCCTCTGAATGGCACACATACACAAGCCTTGTCTCAAGGCTTAAAAATCATTCTTTAACCTGTCTCCTCCCCTTCATCTACACTGATTTGAAGTGGTTTTAACAATGGATATCAATAAGAGATCATAGCTTTCACCTGGATTCACCTGGTCAGTCTATGTCAGGGGTGTTCCTAATGTTTTGTGTACTCTGTGTATTTTCTCTGCATTGGGTTAAGTACTGAATTAATTCAAGGTAACTGAAATTCTTTTGAGAAAGAACATTCTGAAGTTTGTAACCTTGGGTTTTAGTGTCTACATCTAATGAAGATGCTTGCTGCTGCATCCATCACAGTATATAATCCCAGGAAATGTACCATCTGACCATGGATGCAGCACTGTATGGTTTACGCATAATGGATTAAATACCCTATGGTTTACGAATAATAATAATAACATTTCCAAACTATCACGTTATCCCAGGACACCCAGAAAACAATGGCAATTTTTACTGAGTTGACTATCCTGGTAAAAAAAATTATATATAAAACATTAGAATACTACAAAGTCTAGAAAACATCCCTCACTACAGCGGCCATAGAGTTGTCCATGTCTTTTCATCATAACCTACAGTATATAGCGCCTAGTCCCCCTGTACCGGCTCTGTCTAATCTACTGCCTAACATTTACATCACCAGGTTGAGAAACGGGGGAGTGCTGTTGTGTTTGTTTTTAGTTTTCTTCATGGGCTGCACCCTCTCAGAGACGGGTGGAAATGTGTATTGAGAAAATATGTCGTTTTTCGTACAGAGGGGGATAGAAAGCCTAGAAAGGGGAAGGCTTTGGAGGAACAGATAACTGCATGGAATTCAGAACACTTTGATCCTTCTCCTTTTGATCCAACAGATGCTGAATCGTGCTCTGAATACAGTTCAGCGCATACAAAAGTCCTGCTTATATATGGAGCAAAAGGTGGTTATTTTCCTATTGGACACTAAAGCTATACCATAAAGAGGATGAAGGTGTTAGTTGGCCTTCGCTTTAGATGAGCTGCAGCATGAGTTTAGCATCTGTAGCCGTTTGGGTTGTTTGCATACTGTATCTATTGCAGGGATGAAAAATAAATGGCCCATTTCAACCACTCCTTCTCTCCTGACTATATTTTATTCCATGCAAATTGGTTTGCAATGCGACTTAACACATATATTTTTATGCATTCCCCCAGGGTGATAAATCATCTGAGAATTAATGTTATCTTTACAAAAAAATATATGTTTTTAATTTCCAGAAACACTATGGTATCCAGCTGAAATTCCAGACATCTAAATGTAGTTAGGATACAGTGTGCCAGTTTGTTAAGTTGATTTAACTAACCCTCTTAATTCTTACAGACTTAACCCATGGTGTGGCACTCTAACATGCACGATAAGCTTAATTAATTCACCTTCACATCTCATCAAACAACAAAAAGCTTTTCAGTATAAAAAAACATTTATGCACGAGGTCTATTAAATAACTTATGTGCTGTCATTTGGAAAGGAGCTTCCTTATGATGTCTCCTTGATTTGATGACATGAATTAAGTCCATCAGTGCTGCTCTACTGCTGTCTGGTTAAACGAAAACTGGATTGTACTGATTTCCTCTGCCACTACTTGATGTGATAACAAAGCCCCATTTGTTTATTCCCTTTGCCAATCAACAACGTAGCTGTCCTTCGCTGCAAAAGGTCACACGTCCATCTTCTTAACGGTGGTACCCTCGTCTCCCTTTGTTGTTTTTTTAATCCCAAGGACCTATAAATATCTCTCTGCTTTGGAGAATTGATGGCCTTCTAAGAGATTTTAAAGTGCCCTTTACACAGTGGGTGCGTCAATATATTGAGTTACTGGACAGAATCTGCCTCTTGATCTACGTCCCATTTGGCACACTATTCCAGTAAGCAGTGCACTACTTTTGACCAGGGCCCATAGGACTCATTGTGCACTCTTTTAACTATGGCGCATATGGCTCTGGTCAAAAGTAGTGCACTATATAAAGAATAGTGGGAGAGGTTGGGGGAATGAGTTCGCCTCTCTTCTGACCTCCAAAATATCCCAAATAAAAAAGGCACAAGGGGTGGAAACAGTATGGCTTTAATGATGCACTAAATGGTGGGAAAGGGCTCATGTCTCAATGTGCAGTTATTTATAGAGACTGGGATCTCTCACACAAAACAGTGCAGAACAGTTATCTATGGAGAGTGCGATCTCTCACACAAAACAGTGCAGAACAGTTATCTATGGAGAATGGGATCCCTCACACAGAACAGTGCAGAACAGTTATCCATCCCAAAAAAATAGCAAGTTATGATTGGGGGGGGCGGGGCACGCGTAGACAAGATGGTGTATTGAATAGAAATCGGTACAAAACACCTCAAGATAAAAACATAATATTCAAAATCAGTAAGTTAGACTAAATATTAGCATTTCATATATTCACAGTTAATATAATTCAATCTGGATAATAACACAAAACAGATCATAAGGCTAGAGAAATATATCGACAAATATTACAACAACAAGCAACACCCAAACATGACTGAAGACAAGCGTGGAGAGCCGATCCCCAAAAGGAAACGCGACTCATCGACTGATACAGATGATATATGCTTTTCACCACTGGGTATGGTAAGTGTGGAAAGCGACCTGTTGAAGTCGATAAATGACAAATTGGGCATACTAGAATTGGTCAGTAAAGACGTAAAAGAGTTGAAAGCGAGTCTTCAAATGAGTGACGAAAAAGCTTTGGTAATGGAGAAAGAAACCAAAGAATTAAAAGTGACAGTCTCTAAAATGGAAACGGACGTTAGGGAACTAAAAAAGGAGAACAACCTTCTGAGAGAAGCCTTACTAGACATCCAAACTAGATCGATGAGGGAAAATCTAGTACTTACGGCTATTCAGGAAAAGGAGGGAGAAATAACAGAGAATATTATGAAGGACTTCCTGCATACAGCGCTACAAATCCCACTCGAGGCTGTCGATAAAATCCAACTCGAACGTGTACATCGTTTCGGAAAAAGAGGACAGAAATATGAGCGCCCAATCGTTGCCAAATTTGCTTTTTTTAAGGATAAAGCTATGGTGAAAAGCCTAGGAAAAAGACTTGCTGGCACGAAAATAGGCATGAATGATCAGTTCCCGAGGGAGATTGTAGAAAGGCGCAAAGTTCTGTATCCAATCTTCAAGGAAAATAGATTTAAAAGGGAAACGTGTTGCACTTGTTGTCGATAAACTGTATATTGACAACCAAATGTTCAGAGACACAAAGACTACTCCATGGCTATTCTAAAAGTTGTAATAGAGGAGTCAAATATTGGAGCACCTGATACTAGCAATGATAGGGATTGTAATATTAAATAACATTTATAGTAAGTATAGTATTTTATAAAAGGATAAAACGATATAACAAGCAGAATAATACATCTTTAAATACAAATAATTAGAACATGGCTTTTTTGGCGGGAGGTTGTTGTTTTGGCGGATGGTTGTTGTGGTTGGTCCTGTGTTCTCTCTGGCGTCCTTTCCCCCTTGCGGCAGATGTGGATGCGGGTGCGTTTGCACGCTCGGCCCATTTCTTCCGCAGTCAACCATGTGGTGTGCATTTTTGTGTTTGAAAAGGTGCGGCGTTAAGTGAGTGAGAGGGGAAATGATTGCATATCCCAGAGCCGACCGGGGGTCTATGAGCAGGGGTAGTGAGAGAGAGCTTTCAATGTTGTGTAGATGAGGGATATACATTTTTAAATATAGTATACATCTAATCTAATTTTTCATTGTCCTATCATGATGGAAAGATCCCTAACCCTATAACCTGGACACCCACCTGAGCGACCCATACACCAAAGAGAAGTTTCCATCTCTTTTATGGACCTGCTGTGAATATGCAGCCTAAACAGAGAAATAAATGCGGTCAGAGACCTACTTGAGCAGCACCGCCCCCTCAAGATTCTGAGCCTGCCTGGCAGGGTTGGTCCTACAAAGCCAGAGCCCCCTGATGGGAGAGCATAATATACAAGGAAATTCTCAAAGCTGCTAATGAGAACCTTGACGACCTTTTACCTAGCCGGTGGGGATTCCGGTGGGGTACGCCCACCCAGGTAGTGGCAGTGCTGGCAACACTGGCTGCAGTAACCCATGGGGAGGGGGTCACACTCGGACAATCAGAGAGGGGGTTTATCATTGTGGCCCAGGTGGCACAAAATAATCAAAGGTCTGACCGCATGGAGATGCTTGGGAAAATGGTTACAACAGGGGATCAGAGTGTTTGTGTCTCAGGTGAAGAGGGTGGATCTGATCTCCATCACCTAGGACTTGACATAGATTAAGTAGATTAATCAAATCTCACATTGTTATCAATTTCTGCTCAATCTGCATGCTTTCTCAATCAGCTTTAACTGTAAGTGCACTCGTACATCAAGTTATTTCTAGAGTTGGGCTCTGGGATATAACAGCCGTTGAGTATCTGATTTTATGGTGGATTGTGGAGGAGGGGGGTTGAGTGTGTTGGAGTATGTGAGTATGTGCATGTGTGCTTGTCTGGCATCTGTTGTGGGGGGGTGGGGATGTTGGAGGGGAGGGGGGGTATGGGATGGACCACAGGAATTATTTGCTAGGATAATAATTGCTTGTCAATGAATTAAATGTAATACAATGGCAATCCGGGTTATATGTTAGAATCCTACGCGTGAACTGCCGACATTATTACGCATATTAATTGATAATGATGGAAAATAGGATATGCATAATTTAAAAAAAAATAGTTATATAGATATATATATATAGAGGTGAAAGCATTGGAAATGCTTTTGGTGGTTAATCTGCTTCTATTTTGTGGGTGGCACTGTGTGCTGTTTTCGATGGATGGGTCCTGGCCTCTCGGGGCCTTAGGGATCCGGAGGGACGTGGGTGGGATGCTGATCACTGGGATGACGGCTCAACTTGGGATGGGGAGGGGCTTTAGCGGGGAATTAGTGGAGAACAATTGAAGCGTTACTCCGTAGCAATGCAAATATCACGGTACAGCTACATGGACACTCAATCATTACGCTATTTTTTATTGGTAAATTTACAAACATATATAATGATAAATAGACTTGAAACTTGTATCTCATTATGGTGTATGGTGAAATAAGTATAGCCAGTTATAATTGTAATGGCTTAGCTGATAATAACAAAAGAAGAACAATATTTACATGGCTCAAAGAGAAGGAATATAATATCTATTGTATACAGGAAACTCATTCAACAATTCGAGATGAAGTAGCGTGGAAAAAAGAATGGGGGGGGGGGGGGGGGAATATACTTCTCACATGGGCAAAGAAATTCAAAAGGGGTGATGATATTAATTAATAGTAATTTCGATCCGAATGTGCAAATTGTCCAAATAGATACGCAAGGTAGATGGATTATTTTAAATATGTTATTGGACCATAAACCGATATGGCTCATTAACCTTTACGGACCAAATAATGATGATCCACAATTCTTTGACAATATATATAATACATTATCAAGCCTGCAAGCAACTCAAGACAATATTATTATGGTGGGGGATTATAATACTGTTTTAAATAGCTCAATGGACCGTAAAGGAAATCACACCACAAACAATCACCCACATGCTCTTAAGGAAATTGTGAATGTCATGGATACATTAGAACTAGTAGATATATGGAGGCTTAAATATACTGATCTAGTGAGATATACATGGCGGAGACTGAATCAAGCTAGTCGTCTTGACTTCTTTCTTATCTCATTCTCGTTGGCACCAAAAGTAAAAAAAAAGTGTTGATAGGGGACAGAATACGGTCGGACCATCATATAATAGGCATATACATTACTCTTACTGAATATCCACGTGGGCGAGGATATTGGAAATTTAATCAAAGCCTATTGGATGATAATTTATTTATAATTAGAACAAAGGAATTTATAACTGACTTTTTCCAACATAACATAGGTACAGCGAATCCCCTTATTGTATGGGACACCTTTAAATGTGCCTTTAGAGGCCATGCAATTCAGTACTCATCTCGAAAACAAAAGCAATTTAGGTCAAAAGAGTTTATACTAAGAAAGGAAATAGAAAGTCTAACAGAACAGATAGATGGCAATAAAAACTGTAACATAGAGGCTCAGAATAAATTAGAGGAAAAACAAAAAGAAATGGAGAAACTTATTCAAGAAAGATCAAGTGTAATATATTATAAAAATAAAGCAAACTGGATGGAATATGGGGGAAAATGCACAAAATTCTTTTTTAATCTTCAACATAGGAATGCTACCAAAAAGAACTTAATGAAACTGGTTACAATTGACGGAGTCACCCATAATTCACCAAATGATATTTTGAAGGAAGAAACAAAGTACTTTAAGCATATGTTTTCTTTTCAGTCGCCTCCATCTCCTCTAACTGAAGCTAATTGTAGAGATTTTTTTTCCTATTGGTAATGTCAAATTAACAGCCACACAGAAAGAATCATGTGAAGGTGAAATTACAGAGGAGGAACTTCTGGATGCAATTAAAGACTTTAAGTCCGGGAAAACTCCAGGGTTGGATGGCTTACCAGTTGAGGTATACCAAACCTTTTTTGATATACTAAGAGGACCGTTATTAGCATGTTTTAACCACTCCTATGTAAATGGTAGATTACAGTGGGGGAAAAAAGTATTTAGTCAGCCACCAATTGTGCAAGTTCTCCCACTTAAAAAGATGAGAGAGGCCTGTAATTTTCATCATAGGTACACGTCAACTATGACAGACAAAATGAGAAAAAAAAATCCAGAAAATCACATTGTAGGATTTTTCATGAATTTATTTGCAAATTATGGTGGAAAATAAGTATTTGGTCAATAACAAAAGTTTCTCAATACTTTGTTATATACCCTTTGTTGGCAATGACACAGGTCAAAGTTTTCTGTAAGTCTTCACAAGGTTTTCACACACTGTTGCTGGTATTTTGGCCCATTCCTGCATGCAGAGCTCCTCTAGAGCAGTGATGTTTTGGGGCTGTCGCTGGGCAACACGGACTTTCAACTCCCTCCAAAGATTTTCTATGGGGTTGAGATCTGGAGACTGGCTAGGCCACTCCAGGACCTTGAAATGCTTCTTACGAAGCCACTCCTTTGTTGCCCGGGCGGTGTGTTTGGGATCATTGGTAGGCTTTGTTACTTTGGTCCCAGCTCTCTGCAGGTCATTCACTAGGTCCCCCCGTGTGGTTCTGGGATTTTTGCTCACCGTTCTTGTGATCATTTTGACCCCACGGGGTGAGATCTTGCGTGGAGCCCCAGATCGAGGGAGATTATCAGTGGTCTTGTATGTCTTCCATTTCCTAATAATTGCTCCCACAGTTGATTTCTTCAAACCAAGCTGCTTATTCAATCTTCCCAGGCTGGTTCAGGTCTACAATTTTGTTTCTGGTGTCCTTTGACAGCTCTTTGGTCTTGGCCATAGTGGAGTTTGGAGTGTGACTGTTTGAGGTTGTGGACAGGTGTCTTTTATACTGATAACAAGTTCAAACAGGTGCCATTAATACAGGTAAAGAGTGGAGGACAGAGGAGCCTCTTAAAGAAGAAGTTACAGGTCTGTGAGAGCCAGAAATCTTGCTTGTTTGTAGGTGACCAAATACTTATTTTCCACCATAATTTGCAAATAAATTCATTAAAAATCCTACAATGTGATTTACTGGATTTTTTTTCTCAATTTGTCTGTCATAGTTGACGTGTACCTATGATGAAAATTACAGGCCTCTCTCATCTTTTTAAGTGGGAGAACTTGCACAATTGGTGGCTGACTAAATACTTTTTTTCCCCACTGTATCTGACACTCAAGAAGAAGGTCTGATCTCATTATTACTGAAACAGGATACAAGTGGAAAATATAAAGATCCAGTCCATTTACAAAATTGGAGGCCCCTTACACTTCAGTGTTGTGATGCAAAAATCCTAGCAAAATGTATAGCGCATAGAATTAAAAAGGTATTGTCGGATATTATTCATTCTAATCAGACAGGTTTTTTACATGGAAGATACATTGGAGATAATATAAGGCAAGTATTGGAAACAATAGAACACTATGGAAAATATGGGAAACCAGGCCTGCTATTCATAGCAGACTTCAAAAAGGCATTTGATAAAGTTCGACTGGGGTTTATATATAAATGCCTGGAGCATTTCAATTTTGGAGAATCTCTTATAAAATGGGTCAAAATCATGTATAGTAACCCTAGGTGTAAAATAGTAAATAATTGCTATTTCTCAGAAAGTTTTAAACTGTCAAGAGGAGTGAAACAAGGTTGTCCACTATCGGCATATCTATTTATTGTGGCCATCGAGATGTTAGCTATTAAAATCAGATCCAATAATAATATCAGAGGATTAGAAATACAGGGCTTAAAAACAAAGGTGTCATTGTACGCTGATGATTCATGTTTTCTTTTAAATCCACAACTAGAATCCCTCCACAGCCTCATAGAGGATCTAGATACATTTTCTAACCTCTCTGGATTACAACCAAATTATGACAAATGTACTATATTACGTATTGGATCACTAAAAAATACAATTTTTACATTAACATGTAGTTTACCAATAAAATGGTCTGATGGTGATGTGGATATACTCGGAATACATATCCCAAAGGAAATAAATGATCTCACTTCAATACATTTTAATAGAAAGTTAGCAGAAATAGATAAGATCTTACTACCATGGAAAGGAAAATACCTGTCAATTTGTGGAAAAATCACCCTGATTAACTCTTTAGCATTATCCCAGTTTACCTATTTGCTTATGGTCTTGCCTACGCCTAGCGAACAGTATTTTAAATTATATGAGAAAAAAATATTCAATTTTATTTGGAACGGCAAGCCAGACAAAATTAAAAGGGCATATTTATATAATGAATATGAATTCGGAGGACAGATATTATTAAATATTAAAGCATTAGACCTATCACTAAAAGCTTCAGTCATACAAAAGTTATACTTAAATCCGAACTGGTTCTCAAGCAAATTAGTAAAATTGTCTCACCCAATGTTCAAGAAAGGCCTTTTTCCCTTTATTCAGATTACAACCTCTCACTTTCAGTTATTTGAAAAGGAAATAATCTCCCAAATATCACTATTTTTAAAACAAGTCATAGAAAGTTGGTTGCAATTTCAATTTAATCCTCCAGAAACGACAGAACAATAATGCAACAAATATTGTGGTTAAATTCAAATATACTAATTGACAAAAAACCTTAATTTTTTGACAGAATGTTTAAAAAAGGTATAATCTTCGTAAATGATATCATCGGTAGGACTGGTGGAGTTATGTCGCACATGCAGCTAACAAAAACATATGGAAATGTCTGCTCTACCCAAAATTACAACCAAATAATTGCAGCCTTACCGCAAAAGTGGAAGAGGAAAGTGGAAGGGGGAGAAAGTAAGGAACTTGTCTGTCGGCCTTGCATTAAAGAACATAATTGGTTAAGGAAAACTGTGATAAATAAAAAAGTATATCAGTTTCACTTAAGGACCAAAGGATTGACAGCCGTCCCATATAGATTGCAAAATAGTTGGGAAGAGATCTTTGACGTACCGATCCCATGGCATAGTGTTTATGAATTGATACGCAAAACGACACCGGATTCAAAAATTAGAATCTTTCTATTTAAATTATTATATAAAATTCTTGCTACCAATAGAATGTTATTTATATGGGGGATACAATCTTCCCAGCTCTGCAGATTTTGCTGTGAAGAGACAGAATCGTTAGATCATTTGTTTTGGTTCTGTCCATTTGTAGCTTGTTTTTGGACACAGGTCCAGGAATGGCTAAAGGATTGCAATATTTACCTGGAGCTAACCTTTCAGATAGCATTACTGGGTGATCTGAAAAGTCATAGTCAATCAATCAATAATATAATAATACTTTTAGCAAAAATGTTTATTTTTAATTCACAATCTGTAGAAGCAATGAGAATAGAAAGGTTCAGAACTTTTGTAAAACATCACAGTACAGTTGAAATATATATGGCAAATAGAAATCCTATATGGATGGTGTTAAGAGATAGATGGGAGGTATTGAATAGAGTTGAAGGATGGGACTAATAACAAATAACAACAAATAATAACAAAGATAGCTAATAATGTAAGCATACTGTGTCCATAATAAGTATATAGGTTGTATGTTGGGAGCTTTTGGGAAAGAGCACAGTTAGAAAGATATGGCATATAGAAGCAAACCGGATGGACATCATGAAAATGATCGGAGAGGTTGAGAGTAGAAGTAGTTCAGGAGCAAAAAAATAAAAAATAATATATACAGTGGGGAGAACAAGTATTTGATACGCTGCCGATTTTGCAGGTTTTCCTACTTACAAAGCATGTAGAGGTCTATCATTTTTATCATAGGTACACTTCAATTGTGAGAGACGGAAAATCCAGAAAATCCAGAAAATCACATTGTATGATTTTTAAGTAATTAATTTGCATTTTATTGCATGACATAAGTATTTAATACATCAGAAAAGCAGAACTTAATATTTGGTACAGAAACCTTTGTTTGCAATTACAGATATCATACATTTCCTGTAGGTCTTGACAAGGTTTGCACACACTGCAGCAGGGATTTTGGCCCACTCCTCCATACAGACCTTCTCCAGATCCTTCAGGTTTCGGGGCTGTCGCTGGGCAACACGGACTTTCAGCTCCCTCCAAAGATGTTCTATTGGGTTCAGGTCTGGAGACTGGCTAGGCCACTCCAGGACCTTGAGATGCTTCTTACGGAGCCACTCCTTAGTTGCCCTGGCTGTGTGTTTCGGGTCGTTGTCATGCTGGAAGACCCAGCCACGACCCATCTTCAATGCTCTTACTGAGGGAAGGAGGTTGTTGGCCAAGATCTCGCGATACATGGCCCCATCCAGCCTCCCCTCAATACGGTGAAGTCGTCCTGTCCCCTTTGCAGAAAAGCATCCCCAAAGAATGATGTTTTCACCTCCATGCTTCACGGTTGGGATGGTGTTCTTGGGGTTGTACTCATCCTTCTTCTTCCTCCAAACACAGCGAGTGGAGTTTAGACCAAAAAGCTCTATTTTTGTCTCATCAGACCACATGACCTTCTCTCATTCCTCCTCTGGATCATCCAGATGGTCATTGGCAAACTTCAGACGGGCCTGGACATGCGCTGGCTTGAGCAGGGGGACCTTGCGTGCGCTGCAGGATTTTAATCCATGATGGCGTAGTGTGTTACTAATGGTTTTCTTTGAGACTGTGGTCCCAGCTCTCTTCAGGTCATTGACCAGGTCCTGCCGTGTAGTTCTGGGCTGATCCCTCACCTTCCTCATGATCATTGATGCCCCACGAGGTGAGATCTTGCATGGAGCCCCAGACCGAGGGTGATTGACCGTCATCTTGAACTTCTTCCATTTTCTAATAATTGCGCCAACAGTTGTTGCCTTCTCACCAAGCTGCTTGCCTATTGTCCTGTAGCCCATCCCAGCCTTGTGCAGGTCTACAATTTTATCCCTGATGTCCTTACACAGCTCTCTGGTCTTGGCCATTGTGGAGAGGTTGGAGTCTGTTTGATTGAGTGTGTGGACAGGTGTCTTTTATACAGGTAACGAGTTCAAACAGGTGCAGTTAATACAGGTAATGAGTGGAGAACAGGAGGGCTTCTTAAAGAAAAACTAACAGGTCTGTGAGAGCCGGAATTCTTACTGGTTGGTAGGTGATCAAATACTTATGTCATGCAATAAAATGCAAATGAATTACTTAAAAATCATACAATGTGATTTTCTGGATTTTTGTTTTAGATTCCGTCTCTCACAGTTGAAGTGTACCTATGATACAAATTACAGACCTCTACATGCTTTGTAAGTAGGAAAACCTGCAAAATCGGCAGTGTATCAAATACTTGTTCTCCCCACTGTATATATAATATCATTATTGTAAAATGAACTCTGTCCATAAGGTGTAGATAGTAAGTATAGACCGGAAGTAGAGGCCTGGGCATTGTTGTTCACTAATTTACTCCAAGTAGGGAAAGGATGGTGGGGTTGAAAAGTAATAAAGGGGAGTATATATATTTTTAAAAAACATGGGGGATTGGAAGTGATGCAGACAATTACATTGATAGATGATACAATCTATCTGCAATATTAAGCTGATCCATTCCCCCCCCAAAAAATAATAAAAAATAATAAAATATGTTATGATTGGGACTGGGGCTACCCCTGTTGAGGATAAAGACTTTAGGTATAAATAGACGGGTTGGTTGTTTAGCAACAGAACTGACACGTACACAACTATGGCGCAAAACAGACAGGGTTGGCTTAGATTGTTACAACGTGAACTACACAGTGTACAAAACATTAGGAACACCTTCCTAATATTGAGTTGCACCCCTTTTGCCCTTGGAACAGACTCAATTCATCGGGGCACACATACACAATCCATGTCTCAATTGTCTCAAGGTTTAAAAATCCTTCTTTAACCTGTCTCCTCCCTTTCATCTACACTGATTTAAAGTGGATTTAACAAATGACAGAATCACAACAACACACTGCCTTCTGCCCAAAATGAAGCATGCAGATCGTTTTTTCGTGACATTGTCAGCTAACCTGTCTATAAGGCGGCTGCTATTGTAATGAATGGGTTGGATGGATGGCGCAGGGCTGGTGATTATTAAGAGTAAGTAATAAGGCTCAGAAGTGTATTTTGAGGAACACAGCGATCTGGGTCATTAGGACTGCGTTCTGCTGCCTGTGATTACAGTGGGCCACAGAGAGCAGCTTTAAGTGAAATTACTGTGATGATGAGTAATGGTGGAGACTTTGTTTGCGTCCCAAATGGTACCATATTCCCTATATAGCACATTACTTTTGGCCAGAGCTGGGCCCTGGTCAACAGGAGTGCACTATACAGGGAATAGGGTGCAATTTAGGATGCATCCTTTGGTGGGGTCCTCTTGCCACAGTGGATAGATAAATTGCTTATTTGTACAGTAAGCATGAATTGCATATGAAGTTGTGCTAGAGTTACAGTATTTATGAAGGATAAATAAATATTCCTATTAAAAGTTTATTAGCTTTCAGTGTTTTCCTCTTAGTCTAGTCAGGACTGGAATGAACAAGCAGCCTTTTTACAGTACATCACTACTAGCTAAGACAGCAATGGTAAATGCTAACCTATACAATACAGTTACCTATTTATTCACTGACTAATATCTCTTGTGAATGATTTTCCCTTCACGATAGAGTACATGATAGTTGTATACTACAGAGTGCAGACTGCTTACAGTATATTATCTTTCAATGCAGTAGCAGACATCGATCTACCTTTAAAATGATCAGAGGCTATAAAGAACCACTGTCCTAGATTTAAAAATAAAAAATAAAAAAACTCCAAAAATTACAATCTTTTCCCTGAGCCTGAATTTGATGGATGTTTTCCATAAACCTCAGAGCAGCCCAATCGATACTGTAATATGTCACTGCTGCTAGGGAAGGTTAATATCTGTGGTGTAACAACAAGCAGACACAGTCAAAACCACTCGGCGCCTCTGCCCAGGATGTCCATTTGATGGTTCAACTGATTAGCACATCCATGTTAGGTGCTAGGCAACATACAGTGCATTCGGAAAGGATTCAGACCCCTTTTTGTTACGTTACAGCCTTATTCTAAAATTGATTAAATTGTTTATTTCCCTCATCAATCTACAGACAATACTCCAAAGCAAAAACAGCTTTTTAGAAATGTATTACATTTACATAAGTATTCAGACCCTTTACTCAGTACTTTGTTGAAGCACCTTTGGCAGTGATTACAGCCTCAAGTCTTCTTGGGTATGATGCTACAAACTTGGCATACCTGTATTTGGGGAATTTCTCCCATTCTTCTCTGCAGATCCTCTCAAGCTCTGTCAGGTTGGATGGGGAGCATCGCTGCACAGCTATGTTCAGGTCTCTCCAGAGATGTTCCCTCAAGTTCAAGTCCAGGCTCTGGCTGGGCCACTCAAGGACATTCAGAGACTTGTCCCGAAGCCACTCCTGCGTTGTCTTGGCTGTGTGCTTAGGGTCGTTGTCCTGTTGGAAGGTGAACCTTCACCCCAGTCTGAGGTCCTGAGCGCTCTGGAGCAGGTTTCCATCAAGGATCTCTCTGTACTTTGCTTCGTTCATCTTTCCCTCAATCCTGACTAGTCACCGAGTCTCTGTCGCTGAAAAATATCCCCACAGCATGATGATGCCACCACCATGCTTCACAGTAGGGATGGTGCCAGGTTTCCTCCAGACGTGACGCTTGGCATTCAGTCTGGCTTCTGTCTGGCCACTCTACCATAATGGCCTGATTGGTAGTTTGCTGCAGAGATGGGTGTCCTTCTGGAAGGTTCTCCCATCTCCACAGAGGAACTCTGGAGCTCTGTCAGGGTGACCATCGGGTTCTTGGTCACCTCCCTGACTAAGGCCCTTCTCCCCCGATTGCTCAGTTTGGCCGGGCGGCCAATCATGTTGTAGAAACATTTCAAGGATGATCAATGGAAACAGGATGCACCTGAGCTCAGTTTCGAGTCTCATATCTTGTCATCAACATCTAGCTAAGAATGTCATCAACATCTAGCTAAGAATTGTACAGCACTTCGAGATATTAGCTGATGTAAGAAGGGCTATATAAAATAAAATTGATTGATTGATTGATATCAAAGGGTCTGAGTACTTATGTAAATAAGGTATTTCCGTTTTTTATTTTTAATACATTTGCAAACATTTCTAAAAACCTGATTTCGCTTTGTCATTATGGGGTATTGTGTGTAGATTGATGATAAAAAATAAATAATTTTATAAATTTTATAATAAGGCTGTAACATAACAAAATGTGGAAAAAGTCAAGGGGTCTGAATACTTTCCGAATCCACTGTATATCCCAAGAGTTACAGGCTCCTGTCACAAAAAACTGCCACATTTTGGCAGTTATTCTTTCCTTCTAAAATGGCATTTGACCAAAATGCCAATCTCAGAAGATATCTGTGTTGTTAAGAGGACAGGCTGGCCATGTTGACCTACAGTGTCATGGGAGCCGTGCGATTAATCTCTCTTTTACACCTGCTACTTGAACTTAAAACCGACGTGAAGAGTCTAATGACAATAATTAGCTTTTATGAAATGTGCCTTGGGGATCTGAGAGTTTTTGGTTGGTAGCCTAGTGGTACTGTAAATGTCACAGTCACAGTTGTGAACGACATGAAGGGCTGCCCTTTCTCAATTATTCAGGAAATGGTCGAAAGGACAAATGGTGATAACCACAAGCAAAAAATACCAGCATGATGATTATACCATGGTAACAGAGTTTGATTGTAAATTCTTAGCTAGATGTTGATGACATCTCTACTGAAAGGCTATCACAATTCTACAAATATATCATATAGCACTGGTCTTACAGTGCATTCGGAAAGTATTCAGACCCCTTGACTTTTCCACATTTTGTTACGTTACAACCTTATTCTTAAATGGATTCAGTTGTTTTTTCCCCTCATCAATCTACACACAATACCCCATAATGACAAAGCAAAAACAGGTTTTTAGAAAGATTTATACAAAAATAAAATGAAAAATCATATTTACATAAGTATTCAGACCCTTTACTCAGTACTTTGTTGAAGCACCTTTGGCAGCGATTACAGCCTTGAGTCTTCTTGGGTATGACGCTACAAGCTTGCACACCTGTATTTGGGGAGTTTCTCCCATTCTTCTCTGCAGCAGATCCTCTCAAGCTCTGTCAGGTTGGATGGGGAGCGTCGCTGCGCAGCCATTTTCAGGTCTCTGAGGAGTGGCTTCCATCTGGTCACTCTACCTTAAAGGCCTGATTGGTGGAGTGCTGCGGAGATGGTTGTCCTTCTGGATTGTTCTCCCATCATCACGAGGAACTCTGGAGCTCTGTCAGAGTGACCATCGGGTTCTTGGTCACCTCCCTGACCAAGGCCCTTCTCCCCCGATTGCTCAGTTTGGACGGGTGGCCAGCTCTAGGAAGAGTCTTGGTGGTTCCAAACTTCTTCCATTTAAGAATGATGGAGGCCACTGTGTTCTTAGGGACCTTCTACGCTGCATCAATGTTTTGGTACCCTTCCCTAGATCTGTGCCTCGACACAATCCTGTCTCGGAGCTCTACTGACAATTCCTTCGACCTCATGGCTTGGTTTTTGCTCTGACATGCACTGTCAACTGTGGGACCTCGTATAGACAGGTTTGTGCCTTTCCAAATCATGTCCAATCAATTGAATTAGCCACAGGTGGACTCAATCAAGTTGTAGAAACATCTCAAGGATGATCAATAGAAACAGGATGCACCTGAACTCAATTTCGAGTCTCATAGCAAAGGGTCTGAATACTTACAGTGGGGAAAAAAAGTATTTAGTCAGCCACCAATTGTGCAAGGTAAGCAGCTTGGTTTGAAGAAATCAACTGTGGGAGCAATTATTAGAAAATGGAAGACATACAAGACCACTGATAATCTCCCTCGATCTGGGGCTCCACGCAAGATCTCACCCTGTGGGGTCAAAATGATCACAAGAACGGTGAGCAAAAATCCCAGAACCACACGGGGGTACCTAGTGAATGACCTGCAGAGAGCTGGGACCAAAGTAACAAAGCCTACCATCAGTAACACACTACGCCGCCAGGGACTCAAATCCTGCAGTGCAAGACGTGTCCCCCTGCTTAAGCCAGTACATGTCCAGGCCCGTCTGAAGTTTGCTAGAGTGCATTTGGACGATCCAGAAGAGGATTGGGAGAATGTCATATGGTCAGATGGAACCACAATAGAAGAGCTGTTTTTCTGCAAAGGGACCAGGACGACTGATCCGTGTAAAGGAAAGAATGAATGGGGCCATGTATCGTGAGATTTTGAGTGAAAACCTCCTTCCATCAGCAAGGGCATTGAAGATGAAACGTGGCTGGGTCTTTCAGCATGACAATGATCCCAAACACACCGCCCGGGCAACGAAGAAGTGGCTTCGTAAGAAGCATTTCAAGGTCCTGGAGTGGCCTAGCCAGTCTCCAGATCTCAACCCCATAGAAAATCTTTGGAGGGAGTTGAAAGTCCGTGTTGCCCAGCGACAGCCCCAAAACATCACTGCTCTAGAGGAGATCTGCATGGAGGAATGGGCCAAAATACCAGCAACAGTGTGTGAAAACCTTGTGAAGACTTACAGAAAACATTTGACCTGTGTCATTTTAGTTAATTAGCAACTTCATAACTACTTACTACTTTTTAGCTACTTTGCAACTACTTAACATGTTAGCTAACCCTTCTCCTAACCCTAACCTTAATCCTTTAATGTAACTCCTAACCTTAACCCCAAACTTAACCTTAACCCCTAACCCTAACCTCTAGCCTAGCTAACGTTAGCCACCTAGCCAACATTAGACACAACAAATTGGAATTCGTAACATATCATACGTTTTGCAAATTCGTAACATATTGTACAAATTGCAATGCGTAACATATCATACGAAATGTAATTCGTAACATATCATACGAAATGGATGACATCCACAAATGAATACATACCATACAAAATGTAACATATCATACTAATTGGAGTGTCCCTGATTTACATTTACTATGTTGTTACATCTACCCCTAAGTCCAGGTTGTTTAAATATATAATATTGCACCACACGCACGCATAATGCAAATTAGATGTATTGCCTCATGTTTGCCAATGAAAATTACACAGCGCATTAAGCTGGTAGCTTGTGGAAGTGAAACTCATTAATTATGTTGCTTCGAAGGACTTCTGTTAGATTATGTGGAAAGAAGCTGAAAGACACAATTAGAGACGAGAAGTAAAAGAGGGAAAATGCTTTGCCATGTTAATGAAAATTATCTGTCTTCTTGAAATTAATACATTTCTGCTTCCTCTTTGTTCCCTGGCCCTATTGACATCATCATCCCGCACATATTTCCAACTCCTACAGCCACTTAATTCCCAGTTTCACATTCTGACATCCTCTTTTCTGTTACAGCAGTTAATTGCCTGAATTAGATGCTGTCTAAACCAAGGGCTTTGTTATCAACTTTTACATGCCTTTGAGTGCTATAAGTGACAAAACGGCAAGAAATATAACAGTGTGCTTGTAGCCACTCCAGATCAAAAGCTATTTCCTACACTACCTTTTCCATTGTTTCCAGTGCTTCAGTTTTTTACTTCCTGCTACTATATTTAGGCAGTAGGTTCTTTATCAAAGTGGTCTTTGAGTACTTATTTTTTAAACGAATATTCCATACTGTTTGAAACGCTACCCCTTTTGATACCCTTTCCATAATGCAGTGTATCATACACACTTCAGGAGAAAATACCCTTGGCTAGTAGAATGTCACCCGGGCTAGTGTAAATTGTGGTCTTCTAGCCCGGCTGGCCAGTGCCCAAAATCTTTCAATTCCATCCCTTCACAGTAAAAGTTCTGACATAAAGATGAGCATAAATCACTATGCTGTAGCCTGTCCTTATAATCAACATGGCTGAAGAACATGGTGCTGACGTTTGTGTTTCTACACTGCAACTCTGTCGTGCCATGACGCTCACAGGAGTTGCCACTTGGAGATGATGACTGCCTCACATTGCCTCAGTGGTCTGTAATGGGATCTGATGCCTTCTAACGGGACCTCTGTAAATGTTGACTTACGAAGGGTGGGCCGAGCGCCCGAGTGTTAAAACGGATTATCTTGATAGCGAAATCACATTTTAAAAAATGCAGCGCTGCACAATCGGATGTTTGTTCGGGGTTAATGGTGGCATCCATGCATGAAGACACATTGCACACAAGTAGGCAGCAGTAAGTAGAGCAGGGTCTTTTTTCCGATTGCCAAGTATGATTTAGGATTTATTCTTCAGGCTTGCCAGAGCCAAAGTGATCAGCGCACATTTCTTGCCTCCCATTTTGCTCTTTTTGTCACTCGGCAACAAAGCTTTTTCCTTTACCAAGCTTCTTATTTTCTTCCTTAAGTTGAGTAAATCAGCCCTTTTTATAGCTGATGGATAAAAAAATTAACCACCTGTCTATGTTTTGGTCTAGAGAGAGTTGTCAAACAGCTGAGCAATGTTGATATAAACTCCCCTGTCTGTGTTCCCTGTTTTCTGTCCAATCAGAGGTGCCGCCCAGTCCGGTGAAATGTTCCCTGGAAACGACCCCAGTGACCTCTCCTCGGCAGCGCAGGGACTCAGACCGCTACTGCCAGCTATGCAACGCCTGGTTCAACAACCCGGGCATGGCGCAGCAGCACTACGATGGCAAGAAGCACAAGAAAAACGCGGCTCGCGCTGACCTCCTGGAACAGCTGGGCAAGACCTTGGACATGGGAGAGATGAAAGGTACAGAACAGAACAGGGGAGGCCTGAGTCAGACCAGATAACCTGGCAGTATCTCTCTCTCTCGCTCTCTTTCTCTCCCTCTCTCTGACTCTCTCTCGCTTTCTCTCTCTCTCTTTCTATTTCTCGCTTTCTCTCTCTCTCTTTCTCGCACTCTCACTCACTCACTCACTCACTCACTCACTCACTCACTCACTCACTCGCTCACTCGCTCTCTCTCTCTCTATCATGTAGCACAGACTACCATGCAGCCCACTGCCTCCTCCCCTCACTCCCACTCATTAACAGACAGGATTGTTAGTTACCGTAGTCTCTGTGTGTAGTAACATTTACATATGGAAGTGTGTGTGTAGTAACATTTCTATATGAAAGTGTGTGTGTGTGTGTGTGTGTGTGTGTAGTAACATTTATATATGAAAGTGTGTGTGTAGCAACATTTATATATGAAAGTGTGTGTGTGTGTAGTAACATTTATATATGAAAGTGTGTGTGTGTAGCAACATTTATATATGAAAGTGTGTGTGTGTGTAGTAACATTTCTATATGAAAGTGTGTGTGTGTAGTAACATAGTTATATGGAATTACACAGTAAAAAGTCATGACAAGGTGTTATGTAAGAAAATAGGACCCTGTCTATTGTGCATCCAGTATGAAGAAATATGTATGTGCAGTACTGGGGGTTAAAGCCTTGGAATTATTGGGCATAGGGAAAATACAAGACACAAATTAACTTCTCAGTTTTGTTTTGCTCGTGTAATAGAATATGCGTATCAGCTGAATTCTTGTGACTATTAGAGGCATTTGAGAAACCCTCCATCTTGCGATAACACCAGAAATGTCAAGATATAGGGTCAGTATGTGGAATCATTCATTTGTACACTTCATGGCATTTATTACACTATTTAGTATGACGCTAGAGCTAGGGAGAACCAATATCCTTTGACTGATGTTAAATAGGATGCTCCTATTGTTCTGGCTGCTCCTATGCCAGCCAGAGAGAGCCACAGTGCAGAGGCTCGGTGTCACTAAGTACACTGACTCGACGAGCCTGTTTTCGGGCTGTTCATTTTGGAGTGGGGAGGGGGAATGGTGCTCTCTCTCTCTCACTGTCTCCTACCCACAATATGTCAATAACAATTACAGAATATTATTCCAGCAGCAGGCTGCTGCAGTGGGGTGGAAAAGGTACCAGGGCAGCAGGAGGAGCCCAGAGTTTTGTAAAGTTAAGTAGTGCATAATGGGGGATGTCTCTTCAGTCATGTCTGATTAGAGTAACTTAGCCCCCTAACTACTAGTCTTATTGATACTTAGGGCTGATAGGTGGGCTCTGCATTGTCAGGGGCGAATTGGGAGGCTCCGTGCTGCCCAGTGACATCTGATTGGAGATGTACTGTAGCTTAGCTACCTAACTCCTGGTGTTATTGATGCTCATAGCTGATAGGTGGGTTATGTCTTGTCAGGGACTAATTGGGAGGCTCCGTGCTGCCCAGTCACATCTGATTTGGAGATTTAGCCTTTTCCTAGTACTAACTCCAAGGATGATTGAGATTAACTTGAGTATTCGCTGACTCGACACTTTGAACTGCGTGATCGTTTCAAGTTAAGTATAATGCCTCGTACTTCTCCCAAAGCAGTCCTCGTTTCTCAGACAGTCCTGTCCCTGAATATCTCCTGAATGCTCTCTCCCAGACAGGCGCCGCTTATGGACTGAAGACTTGCCTATTCTCTGTGACATAGATGAGCCACAACTCAAAGCCAGCTTCATTTTCATTGGCTTCTTTTTCTGCACTTTGTGTCTAACAATGTCACTATAGTCATTATGGGAGGCAGAATTCAGCACTCGCAGCCTAATGAGCTTTTCTCTCAGGTGATTATCAATTAGTAATGAAGTGGCAAATCATCCTAACAGGCAGAACTAGCATTGTGTGGATGGAGATGGAGAGGAAGCAGGAGCAGCCAGGACACATCACAGCACAGCAAAGCGGGCTGGGATGGGCTGCTTAATTCACAGGGCTGCAGAGCCAGTGTTGGCAGGCCCATCTTTCAAACAAATGCATCCAAATGAATTAGCACTTCTATTTCCCTCTTTGTTCTTTTTTGTCCTGCCTCACATAATTGTCCTGTCCTTGCACATTGTTTTAGAGTTGTCTGTTGTGGGATGACTATTAAACGAACAACTGTAGATGGAAATCTGGCAGTTCTGACTTTTCCATGCAGTTCATTAAATATTAATTGACTACCTATTGAGAGGAGCATTTGAGAGATTTCCTGTACATTGGTCGGTGGTTATACAGCTCAGTAGTGGTGTTGTTTCTGATAATTGAGTGAGTGAGAGCACAGCACTCTGCTGTGTTTACACAAAGGCTGCCTCCCAAATGGCACCCTATTCCTTATATAGTACACTACTTTTGGTGCCATTTAGGATGCAACCACACAGTGGGCCTCCACCCTATTAGGACTCTGTTCTGTGTTCTGTAGAAGATTAGCCTCCAGGGGAGGACCTGCCCACTTCTCTCCTCTCTCTCCACTCTGATTTACCAACAGCCTTTTGTTTCTTTTGTTCTTTTATCTCACCATCCCACTCCTCCATCTATGTTCCCATTTCACCCTCTGTTTGTTACCAATCCTAAACCCTACTAAACTCACTATTATCCTCTACCATCCTAAACCCTACTAACCTCACTATTATCCTCTACCATCCTAAACCCTACTAAACTCACTATTATCCTCAACCATCCTAAACCCCACTAACCTCAATATTATCCTCTATCATCCTAAACCCTACTAACCTCACTATTATCCTCTACCATCCTAAACCCTACTAACCTCAATACCGTCATAAACCCTACTAACCTCACTATTATCCTCTACAATCCTAAACCCTACTAAACTCACTATTATCCTCTACCATCCTAAACCCTACTAAACTCACTATTATCCTCTACCATCCTAAACCCTACTAAACTCACTATTATCCTCTACCATCCTAAACCCTACTAAACTCACTATTATCCTCTACCATCCTAAACCCTACTAAACTCACTATTATCCTCTACCATCCTAAACCCTACTAAACTCACTATTATCCTCTACCATCCTAAACCCCACTAACCTCACTATTATCCTCTACCATCCTAAACCCTACTAAACTCACTATTATCCTCTACCATCCTAAACCCCACTAACCTCAATATTATCCTCTATCATCCTAAACCCTACTAACCTCACTATTATCCTCTACCATCCTAAACCCTACTAAACTCACTATTATCCTCTACCATCCTAAACCCTACTAAACTCACTATTATCCTCTACCATCCTAAACCCTATTAAACTCACTATTATCCTCTACCATCCTAAACCCTACTAAACTCACTATTATCCTCAACCATCCTAAACCCCACTAACCTCAATATTATCCTCTATCATCCTAAACCCTACTAACCTCACTATTATCCTCTACCATCCTAAACCCTACAAACCTCAATACCGTCCTAAACCCTACTAACCTCATTATTATCCTCTACCATCCTAAACGCTACAAACTCAATACCATCCTAAACCCTACTAACCTCACTATTATCCTCTACCATCCTAAACCCTACTAACCTCAATACCATCCTAAACCCTACTAACCTCACTATTATCATCTACCATCCTAAACCCTACTAACCTCAATACCATCCTAAACCCTACTAACCTCACTATTATCCTCTTCCATCCTAAACCCTACTAACCTCACTATTATCTTCTACCATCCTAAACCCTACTAACCTCAATACCGTCCTAAACCCTACTAACCTCACTATTATCCTCTACCATCCTAAACACTACAAACTCAATACCATCCTAAACCCTACTAACCTCACTATTATCCTCTACCATCCTAAACCTTACTAACTTCAATACCGTCCTAAACCCTACTAACTTCAATATTATCCTTTACCATCCTAAACCCTACTAACCTCATTATTATCCTCTACCATCCTAAACCCTACTAACCTCAATACCGTCCTAAACCCTACTAACTTCAATATTATCCTTTATTATCCACTGTATGTTTCGTAGCTAGCTATACCTGCATACGAGGCCCTCTGTTCACTAGGGGCTGAAAGGAATAACTATACCTGCATACAGTACCTCAAAGTGATCTATACCATAGGGGCTTATGTCATCTGTATGTACTGTACAATATGTACTGTTAACTTGACTGTACCCTACTTCTTATGTAGCGCACTAATTTTGACCAAGGCCCATAGGGCTCTGGTCAAAAGTAGTGCACTATGTAGGGAATAGGGTGCCATTTGGGACACAATCCACATCACCTCCATACATCAATGGAAAATGTAAACAAGATCCAAGACAGTCCAATCTATCCCAGTTAGTTCATGATGTATAGTATTGAATTGCTGCAGTCTATTTTAGGGACTGCTCATGGTGCTCTGTTTCTTTATAAAGTCATTTTTTGGGAAGTTACAGAAGATGATGAATGGTGTGAGTCACATTCCAAAACACATTTCCCTGCTCGAAGAGCTCTTTTTATTATTGTTATAATCTAAAATTGAAATATAGCTTCTACTTCTAAGTTCTTATTTTTCTTCTAAGAAAGAGCAACTTATTTCTTATTAGTCTTACTATTATCATCTCAAATGTAAATATAGCTTTGGGTTATGGAGGAGGTGCATTTAAATTTCTTTATTTTTATTTCACCTTTATTTAACCAGGTAAGCCAGTTGAGAACAAGTTCTCATTTACAACTGCGACCTGGCCAAGATAAAGCAAAGCAGTGCGATAAAAACAACAACACAGAGTTACATATGGGGTAAAAAAAACAAAGTCAAAAAATACAACAGAAAATATATATACAGTGTGTGCAAATGTAGCAGGTTATGGAGGTAAGGCAATAAATAGGCTATAGTGCAACATAATTACAATTAGTATTAACACTGGAATGCTAGATGTGCAAGAGATGATGTGCAAATAGAGATACTGGGGTGCAAAAGAGCAAAATAAATAACAATATAGGGATGAGGTAGTTTGGTGGGCTAATTTCAGATGGGCTGTGTACAGGTGCAGTGATCGGTAAGGTGCTCTGACAACTGATGCTTAAAGTTAATGAGGGAGATAAGAGTCTCCAGCTTCAGAGATTTTTGCAATTCGTTCCAGTCATTGGCAGCAGAGAACTGGAAGGAATGGCAGCCAAAGGAGGTGTTGGCTTTGGGGATGACCAGTGAGATATACCTGCTGGAGCGCAGACTACGGGTGGGTGCTGCTATGGTGACCAATGAGCTAAGATAAGGCGGGGATTTGCCTAGCAGTGATTTATAGATGGCCTGGAGCCAGTGGGTTTGACGACGAACATGTAGTGAGGACCAGCCAACAAGAGCGTACAGGTCACAGTGGTGGGTAGTGTATGGGGCTTTGGAGACAAAACGGATGGCACTGTGATAGACTACATCCAATTTGCTGAGTAGAGTGTTGGAGGCTATTTTGTAAATGACATCGCCGAAGTCAAGGATCGGTAGGATAGTCAGTTTTACGAGGGCATGTTTGGCAGCATGAGTGAAGGAGGCTTTGTTGCGAAATAGGAAGCCGATTCTAGATTTAACTTTGGATTGGATATTCTTAATGTGAGTCTGGAAGGAGAGTTTACAGTCTAACCAGACACCTAGGTATTTGTAGTTGTCCACATACTCTAGGTCAGACCCGTCGAGAGTAGTGATTCTAGTCGGGTGGGCGGGTGCCAGCAGCGTTCGATTGAAGAGCATGCATTTAGTTTTACTAGTGTTTAAGAGCAGTTGGAGGCTACTGAAGGAGTGTTGTATGGCATGAAGCTCGTTTGGAGGTTTGTTAACACAGTGTCCAATGAAGGGCCAGATGTATACATAATGGTGTCGTCTGCGTAGAGATGGATCTGAGAGTCACCAGCAGCAAGAGCGACATCATTGATATACACGGAGAAAAGAGTCGGCCCAAGAATTGAACCCTGTGGCACCCCCATAGAGACAGGTCCAGACAACAGGCCCTCCGATTTGACACATTGAACTCTATCTGAGAAGTAGTTGGTGAACCAGGCGAGGCAGTCATTAGAGAAACCAAGGCTATTTTGTCTGCCAATAAGAATGCGGAGGTTGACAGAGTCGAAAGCCTTGGCCAGGTCGATTAAGACGGCTGCACAGTACTGTCTATTATCGATCGCGGTTATAATATCGTTTAGGACCTTGAGCGTGGCTGAAGTGCACCCATGACCAGCTCGGAAACCGGATTGCATAGCGGAGAAGGTACGGTGGGATTCGAAATGGTCTGTGATCTGTTTGTTAACTTGGCTTTCAAATACTTTCGAAAGGCAGGGCAGGATGGATATAGGTCTGTAACAGTTTGGATCTAGAGTGTCACCCCCTTTGAAGAGGGGGATGACCGCGGCAGCTTTCCAATCTCTGGGGATCTCAGACGTTACGAAAGAGAGGTTGAACAGGCTAGTAATAGGGGTTGCGACAATTTCGGCGGCTAGTTTTAGAAAGAAAGGGTCCAGATTGTCTAGCCCAGCTGATTTGTAGGGGTCCAGATTTTGCAGCTCTTTCAGAACATCAGCTGTCTGAATTTGTGTGAAGGAGAAGCGGGGGGTGCATGGGCAAGTTGCAGCGGAGGGTGCAGAGTTGGTGGCTGGGGTAGTGGTAGCCAGGTGGAAAGCATGGCCAGCCGTAGCAAAATGCTTGTTGAAATTCTCGATTATTGTAGATTTATCGGTGGTGATAGTGTTTCCTAGCCTCAGTGCAGTGGGCAGCTGGGAGGAAGTGCTCTTATTCTCCATGGACTTTACAGTGTCCCAAAACTTTTTGGAGTTAGTGCTACAGGATGCAAATTTCTGTTTGAAAAAGTTAGCCTTTGCTTTCCTGACTGCTTGTGTATATTGGTTCCTAACTTCCCTGAAAAGTTGCATATCGCGGGGGCTATTTGATGCTAATGCAGTACGCCACAGGATGTTTTTGTGCTGGTCAAGGGCAGTCAAGTCTGAGGAGAACCAGGGACTATATCTGTTCTTAGTTCTGTATTTTTTGAATGGGGCATGTTTATTTAAGATTGAGAGGAAATTACTTTTAAAGAACAACCAGGCATCCTCTACTGACGGAATGAGATCTATATCCATCCAGGATACCTGGGCCAGGTCAATTAGGAAGGCCTGCTCGCTAAAGTGTTTTAGGGAGCGTTTGACAGTGATGAGGGGTGGTCGTTTGACCGCGGACCCGTTACGGACGCAGGCAATAAGGCAGTGATAGCTGAGATCCTGGTTGAAGACAGCGGAGGTGTATTTAGAGGGTAAGTTAGTCAGGATGATATCTATGAGGGTACCCATGTTTACGGATTTAGGGTTGTACCTGGTAGGTTCATTGATAATTTGTGTGAGATTGAGGGCATCTAGTTTGGATTGTAGGATGGCCGGGGTGTTAAGCATATCCCAATTTAGGTCACCAAGCAGTACGAACTCTGAGGATAAATGGGGGGCAATCAATTCACATATGGTGTCCAGGGCACAGCTGGGGGCTGAGGGGGGTCTGTAGCAAGCGGCAACAGTGAGAGACTTATTTCTGGAAAGGTGAATTTTTAGAAGTAGAAGCTCAAACTGTTTGGGCACAGACCTGGATAGTATGATAGAGCTCTGCAGGCTATCTGTAGCTGTATGTAGCTACACTACATTCCAAAATCATGGGCATTAATATGGAGTTGGTACCCCTTTGCTGCTTTGACAGCCTCCACTCTTCTGGGAAGGCTTTCCACTAGATGTTGGAACATTGCTGCAGGGACTTGCTTCCATTCAACCACAAGAGCATTAGTGAGGTGGGACACTGATGTTGGGCGATTAGGCCTGGCTCGGAGTCGGCGTTCCAATTAATCCCAAAGGTGTTCGATGGGGTTGAGGTCAGGGCTCTGTGCAGGCCAGTCAAGTTCTTCCACACCGATCTCGACAAACAATTTCTGTATGGACCTCGCTTTGTGCACGGGGGCATTGTCATGCTGAAACAAGAAAGGGCCTTCCCCAAACTGTTGCCACAAAGTTGGAAGTACAGAACTGTCTAAAATGTAATTGTATGCTGTAGCATTAAGATTTCCCTTCACTGGAACTAAGGGGCCTAGCCCGAACCATGAAAATCAGCCCCAGACCATTATTCCTCCTCGGCGGTCCCATTCTGTGACCTTGTGTGGCCTACCACTTCACGGCTGAGCCATTGTTGCTCCTAGACATTTCCACTTCACAATAACAGCACTTACAGTTGACCGGGGCAGCTCTAGCATGGCAGACATTTGACAAACTGACTTGTTGGAAAGGTGGCATCCTATGACTGTGCCACGTTGAAAGTCACTGAGCTCTTCAGTAAGGCCATTCTACTGCCAATCTTTGTCTTTGGAGATTGCATGGCTGTGTGCTCGATATTATACACCTGTCAGCAACGGGTGTGGCTAAAATAGCCGAATCCATTCATTTGAAGGGGTGTCCACATGCTTTTGTGTATATATAGTGTATATTCAATCTGAATATAATGGTGTCTGTTGCTGTGGTGAAGCGTTGGACCACTGACTGAGTCTGAGAGATGTGGTTCTATCTAGACTGGAGCACTGCAGTAATGTATAACAAGAGAAAGAGAGAATAGGAGATGGTGCCATTTTCTCGTTTCCATTGCACAGGCAGTTAATGGCAGTTCTCCCGGGGGATACCTAAGCCCCTAGCTCCATAGACGGATGACACACACACACATGCTCTCGCTTTTATCTTTTATCGTCTTTTCCTCCCTCCATTCAAATGCATGATGTCACCGAGTCTGTATGCGTACCAAATGGCACCCTATTGCCTGTTTAGTGCTTTTGACCGGGACCCATAAAAGTAGTACACTATGTAGGGAATAGGGGTGCCATTTGTGATGCATCCTGAGACTGCAGACTGCAGTGCAACCCAGACCATTATGTTGTAACTAACACTGTAAGGAGATTTAATCTTCTCTACTGTATGTCTCATGTGCTTAGTCTTTAATAGAACATGCTTATTGAGCAGAAGGAGGACTGGACTGGTTTATCATGGTGAGGCTGGCCCCTCAGCTATGTCTCTCATAGAACTAATGCTCATCAAATGAAAATAGGGGCACTTACTTACTTGATTCAGTTGCACTTGATGTTTTAACATTTTCTGGGGTTGGGCCCTGTTTTCACTACTAGTCTTCTCTACTTTGGAATGGGAGCCCAGCCTTGTCTGTCATAGAACCAATGCTAATCTAATTGAAAATAGGAGCCAACACTCACTTAATTCAGTTGCACTATTCACTGTACAATGTTATGTAACAAACAACATATCCTAACAGAGCACACACTGCAAATGGCTTCTATCAAACTTCCATTGAACACATTTACTTAAAAAAGAGTCGTCGTCATGGCATCAGCTAATGGGGTTCTGAATGAAGAATAAAGACTAAAGCACATTCTCTCCTGTCATCCTGATAGAACTGCTGCTGCCATGCCATCTCTCTCCCTTCATCTCTCCCTCTCATCATCATGTTTATTAATCAGTCCCTTCAGATCTCACGTCCAAGCAGCTGCATGCAGATCTAATGCAATCTGATATGATTGCATCAGTGATTACGACTATCCCTCCAAAGTGTTTAGTTTACACCATAGCCAGCCCTGTCAATCAAGCCAAGGCATAAAGACAAATTGTGTTTTCCGGACTCCATCCCAGCATGGTTAATTGGAGAGACGTCTCCGGGAGATGTCCTTTGGCACTTCCTCTCTACCAGCTTCAGCAGCTTTCTCCCGGTGCCCTGCATTCACAATTCACAAGCTACTCCTTTTGTCTGTCTGTATGCTGCCATTGCCACCCCTCCTGACCCTAAAATAGATCTAATACTACCTTAATGGTAGGCTCAGCTGATCAAGCTCCTCTCCAAGAGGGCAGAGGCGGAAGGAAGGCTCTGTTCTAGTTGTTGTATATTTCATCAAAGGAGGAGAGGCAATTCAATCTGCAGACAACCGGCAGAGCGGTAGATTACACCAACCCTAAACTACATTTATTTCCCATCGTTTTGGTGTACTGTGTTTTGAGAATGCAATTTTATCTGCAGCATTATTCACTGAACAAGATTGCTTTTAACAAGGATTTCATTTCAACACTTTGTGTTGTTTAAAGATGGGTTAGATGGAAAGATGAGCTGCCTTTTTAGAGTAACGGGGATCTGTGTTTACACTGCAGGCTTTATCCACATTATTTGGAATTCACCATTTCCCTGATGAAGACATGTTTTTTAAACACGTTGGTGGTAAGCCAATCCAATAAAGGCTTATTTTGTTGCAGGCTTCTGGCTTTACAATTTGTTTTATTTTGTTCTCAGCATTTCCCTATCCATGAATATAATCCTTGCCAACTAGTTTGAGTTCACACAAGTGAGGAATGTTTTTCGTTACATGTAATACAGCCATGAAGCTGACTGTAGTTTTGGACTATTGGGCCATTTGTCATGATCTGAGCGGTGTTCCTTTGCCTTCAGAGGAAACATATGCTGTGTCAGGAGATGCACCATCTGAGTGGGCCAGATGGCTCTTGGTTAATTTAGCATGAACCATGGACCAGCACCACCTTTCTCTGCTCATAAACAATCTACGATTACACTGTTGATCGATCACATTGTCTGGCTGCCACCGATTCTCCGTTGCTGGCCTCTGAAGGCCCGGGACAATATCTCTCAGTTAACAATTGAGACAATGAAAGCTGTGGCTGGAATAATATTCCATATTATGCAGTAGAGTGACTCAATTGAGCGTTGACATAGGATATTCCCATTAGAGATAGGAATGAATAGGACATCATGGCAGATGTGATCACAACACTGGATTGTATTTACTGTAAACTTACTGTGATACTGTATGAATATGGTGACAACTTGTATCCTATATTGTATGGATAGGGTGACACAACAGTTACATGAAGCTGGGTGTCTGACACTGTATCCCTAGTTGGGCTCTGGACGAATCCTCTGCCATCGGTGTCCTAGATGTGAAACCAAGATCTATGGGTGAGATTCAGATGAAGATAGCGGGACATTTTCAATTGGCTCTTCTAACTGTTACTCAAATCAAATCAAATCAAATCAAATTTTATTGGTCACATGCGCCGAATACAACAGGTGCAGACATTACAGTGAAATGCTTACTTACAGCCCTTAACCAACAGTGCATTTATTTTAAACAAAAAAAGTAAGAATAAAACAACAACAAAAAAAGTGTTGAGAAAAAAAGAGCAGAAGTAAAAATAAAGTGACAGTAGGGAGACTATATATACAATAGAATAAAGTGACAGTAGGGAGGCTATATATACAGGGGGGTACCGTTGCATAGTCAATGTGCGGGGGCACCGGCTAGTTGAGGTAGTTGAGGTAATATGTACATGTGGGTAGAGTTAAAGTGACTATGCATAAATACTTAACAGAGTAGCAGCAGCGTAAAAAGTATGGGGTGGGGGGGCAGTGCAAATAGTCCGGGTAGCCATGATTAGCTGTTCAGGAGTCTTATGGCTTGGGGGTAGAAGCTGTTGAGAAGTCTTTTGGACCTAGACTTGGCACTCCGGTACCGCTTGCCGTGCGGTAGCAGAGAGAACAGTCTATGACTAGGGTGACTGGAGTCTTTGACAATTTTGAGGGCCTTCCTACCGCCGTTGGAGCGCTGTGCCTCTCTTCTCATATTGGGAATCTCTCAATGTCCAGTTTCACATAACTAAATGGCTCTCTTATGACTCACCTCAGAGCAGAGGCCCCTGAATGCAGGAAGGATGAGCATGATTAGAGTGAATGAAGAAGAAGCAGCAGACAGAGGCACAGCGCTCCAACGGCGGTAGGCTGGTGCTTCATTGCTCATGCAGGGCAGGCGCCATGGGAGGTGCTTCAGGTTGGATGGTGTTGATGGATGCCGGGGCTGCAGCACATTCTTTCAACTTTTCAAAAAGCGTTTGAGATGCGGCCTGATAAAATACCACGCGGTGCCGAGCCTGAGCGCCACCCCCGCCGCTCACTGCGGAGCTTTAATGTCAGAGTCATGAGAGTGTCAGGGGAAGCGCTTTCTCTCTCCCTCTTGCTCTCTCTCGAAATTGAAATCAGAGCTTTAGGCAGTCGTCGCTCTGGCACATGGTTACGGAGAGGCTGATCAACAAATGGAGAGATTTCAGAGAGAGAGAGAGCACTAGGGAGAGAGTGAGGGAGAGTCTTGTATCCCATCTCAGATACATCAGTCTGTCTGAACTTCATTCAAATGGGATCAGAACAGCTGCGTTTCTATTTAGCTTTGACAGGGCTAACAGTCAACAAGCACTTAACATCAGTATCATCTAGGTACTGTACTGGATGATGTTGGACATTATCTATGTACTTTGTTTCTGCTGCTGCCTAAAACTGGTATCCAAAATGGCGTAGCAGTGCGGTCGTGTACTCTTGTGTGTCCGTGTAAACAGCCGTTTTTTTTTGTATTTTTCGTACATATTTCGCTATCACACTTTTCATCCTTCTACTAAATATACTTTCCTGCAACCCGCCTCACTCAATGTGGAACGGATTCTATTATTGGTTTTTCACCATTGTCCGTGGCCTGCACTACCTACCAGCCAGCTCTAGCCTGGACTATTATCGGCCAGTCTGCACTGTCTGCACAGCGCGTTATCGACCCAGAACATATCGTTTTTTCTGCCGGAATCATTGAATCACTGGACCTTTAACACTGGATCATTGCAACTAGCTAGCTGCAACCAAATGGATGTTGTTGTTGGCTAATCAGCCTTGAGCTAGCCTCGAGTCAGGCCCATCTCCCGGCTATCTACCTCTCTGTCAACCGGACGGGACCTCCTAGAGTCGACACGAAGCCCCGCCGATCCGACTGGTCTGCCGATGTAATCGTCTGTGGTTTCAACAGGCTTCCCGTTGCGATGACCACGAAGATCCATCTGCTAGCCCCGGCCCGCTAGCACACGCAAACAACAGCCGTGCTTCCTGCTCGCCTGTGCTATAGCACCAATTCGAACTGCTCTCGGACTCACATATTGCTGTTCACTGGACCTTATGATCACTCAGCTGCACAGCTGATGCCTGCTGGACTGTTCCTTTACACAGTACCCGGTCCTGTTTATCTGTTTAGCCTCAGCCCAAACTTTCATCGCCATTACCAGTTGTTGTCTTACCTCTCTCGATTAACACCTGTGATTGCTTTATGCCTCTCTCCCATGTCAATATGCCTTGCCTATTGCTGTTCCAGTTAGTTCTTATTATACAATTTCACTGTAGAGTCCAAGTCCCTCTCAAACTGCCTCAAATAGCTCCTTTGTTCCACCCCCCATACACGCGGAGAACGGCTCAATCGGTGCCTCCAGTGATATTATCTCTTTCATTGTTACCCAACGCTTAGGTTTACCTCCACTGTACTCATAACCTTCCATATCCTTGTCTGTACCATAATGCCCTGAATCTATTCTACAACACCCGGAAATCTGCCCCCTTTATTCTCTGTACCCAACGCATTAGAAGACCAGTTCTTAAAGCCTTTAGCCGTATCCTTATTCTACTCCTCCTCTGTTCCTCTGGTGATGTAGAGGTTAACCCAGGCCCTGCAGCCCCCAGTATCACTCCTACTCCCCAGGAGCTGTCATTTGTTACACCGTAAAAGCATAGTTTTTTTGCATGTTAACATCAGAAGCCTCCTCCCTAAGTTTGAGTTATTCACTGCGTTAGCACACTCCGCCAACCCTGATGTTCTAGCAGTGTCTGAATCCTGGCTTAGGAAGGCCACCAAAAATTCAGAAATGTCCATCCCCAACTACAACATTTTCCGTCTAGATAGAACTGCCAAAGGGGATGGAGTTGCAATCTACTGTAGAGATAGCCTGCAGAGCTCTATCATACTATCCAGGTCTGTGCCCAAACAGTTTGAGCTCCTACTTCTAAAAATCCACCTTTCCAGAAATAGGTCTCTCACTGTTGCCGCTTGCTACAGACCCCCCTCAGCCCCCAGCTGTGCCCTGGACACCATATGTGAATTGATTGCCCCCCATCTATCCTCAGAGTTCGTACTGCTCTGTGACCTAAACTGGGATATGCTTAACACCCCGGCCATCCTACAATCCAAACTAGATGCCCTCAATCTCACACAAATTATCAAGGAACCTACCAGGTACAACCCTAAATCCGTAAACATGGGCACCCTTACAGATATCATCCTGACTAACTTACCCTCTAAATACACCTCCGCTGTCTTCAACCAGGATCTCAGCGATCACTGCCTTATTGCCTGCGTCCGTAACGGGTCCACGGTCAAACAACCACCCCTCATCACTGTCAAACGCTCCCTAAAACACTTTAGTGAGAAGGCCTTCCTAATTGACCTGGCCCAGGTATCCTGGATGGATATCGATCTCATTCCGTCAGTAAAGGATGCCTGGTTGTTCTTTAAAAGTGCTTTCCTCTCAATCTTAAATAAGCATGCCCCATTCAAAAAATGCAGAACTAAGAACAGATATAGCCCCTGGTTCTCCTCAGACTTGACTGCCCTTGACCACCACAAAAACATCATGTGGCGTACTGCATTAGCATCGAATAGCCCCCGCGATATGCAACTTTTCAGGGAAGTTAGGAACCAAGCAGTTGGGAAAGCAAAGGCTAGCTTTTTCAAACAGAAATTTGCATAAAATCACTACTCTCGACGGGTCTGACCTAGAGTATGTGGACAACTACAAATACCTAGGTGTCTGGTTAGACTGTAAACTCTCCTTCCAGACTCACATTAAGCATCTCCAATCCAAAGTTAAATCTATAATCGGCTTCCTATCTCACAACAAAGCCTCCTTCACTCATGCTGCCAAACATGCCCTCGTAAAACTGACTATCCTACCGATCCTTGACTTCGGTGATGTCATTTACAAAATAGCCTCCAACACTCTACTCAGCAAATTGGATGTAGTCTATCACAGTGCCATCCGTTTTGTCTCCAAAGCCCCATACACTACCCACCACTGTGACCTGTACGCTCTTGTTGGCTGGTCCTCACTACATGTTCGTCGTCAAACCCACTGGCTCCAGGCCATCTATAAATCACTGCTAGGCAAATCCCCGCCTTATCTTAGCTCATTGGTCACCATAGCAGCACCCACCCGTAGTCTGCGCTCCAGCAGGTATATCTCACTGGTCATCCCCAAAGCCAACACCTCCTTTGGCTGCCATTCCTTCCAGTTCTCTGCTGCCAATGACTGGAACGAATTGCAAAAATCTCTGAAGCTGGAGACTCTTATCTCCCTCATTAACTTTAAGCATCAGTTGTCAGAGCACCTTACCGATCACTGCACCTGTACACAGCCCATCTGAAATTAGCCCACCCAACTACCTCATCCCCATATTGTTATTTATTTTGCTAATTTGCACCCCAGTATCTCTATTTGCACATAATCTCTTGCACATCTATCATTCCAGTGTTAATACTAATTGTAATTATTTTGCACTATGGCCTATTTATTGCCTTACCTCCATAACTTGCTACATTTGCACACACTGTATATATATTTTCTGTTGTATTTTTTGACTTTATGTTTTACCCCATATGTAACTCTGTGTTGTTGTTTTTATCGCACTGCTTTGCTTTATCTTGGCCAGGTCGCAGTTGTAAATGAGAAATTGTTCTCAACTGGCTTACCTGGTTAAATAAAGGTTAAATAAAAAAATGTATAAGTCTGATTTATAACCTCATTTGAGACAATCTGGGAGCCATGCTCTCTCTGTCTCTCTCTCTATGTCTCTCTCTCGCGCTCTCTCTCTGCCTCTCTATCTCTTTCTCTCTGTCTCTCTCTCTCTCTCTCTCTCTCTCTCTCTCTCTCTCTCTCTCTCTCTGTCTCTCTCTCTTTACCACTTTCTCTCTCTCTGCTGCTCCCCCCCCCCCCCCTCTTGCTGCCTCTCTTGATAAGACACAATATGTTTTAATGCTGTGATACAGAGAGAAAGGGTAAGCTCATCAACATGGGGAGACATGACCTTGGGTTGGAGGTGAGATTGGGCAATTAGATTCAATAATGGGGGAGAAATGGGGACATTTATCTTTACCTTGGCCTTTCTTACCCTCCAAACAATGTTAATAGGTTTAACTCAATTCAGAGAGATGAAGCAAGCTATTGGGCAATTTGTCATGCCACTGTGTCATGAGCCTCATCATGACAGCCATTACACTGACCACTTACTCTGTTGATGCGTACCAAATGGCACCCTATTCCCTTTATAGTGCACTACTTTTGATGGACCCTGGTCAAAAGTAGTGCACTGTCAATGGAATAGGGTGCCATTTTGGACGCATCCACAGATACAGGGTTTGTCACACTGTTAGTTGCTGATTTGGTGATCCACAGTTGCCAAAGACATCAGAAGGGGTCAGAAATAGAGTGATCGTCTCACTCAGATCTTAGTTGAATTTTGAAGTTAGCTTGTTAGCCTGTTTTATTAGCCAAAGCAATGGTATATAATAAAATACAGTCAACAGCTCAAATTTCACCCAAAGCAGAGCTCTGACTAATAAGAGCTAAGGTGTGTCTGCCCTCAAAATCCTCCAGCCTCAGTCATGGATCTTATCATTTCAATGTAATTTCATCGTGATCAATACTGACTGTGCAACATTTCAGTCTGGGCACGTCTTTAATTGATTATTTCCACTTCCCCCACCAGGAGTAGTAATCAGTAAAGTGGATAGACTAGGACACACGCTAGACTAGAGCACTGAGCACTGACCCTAGTCCGCGTCTCATATGGCACCCTATTCCCTATATAGTGCACTACTTTTGACCAGGCCCCATAGTCCCATTTGGGACATATTGCTAGTGTCTCTAACAGGCAGCTGTAGGGAAGAGATAGAAGCTTCAGTTAGTAAGAGTTATCCCATCCCGTCTAGCCTTCTACTCTATTTAGTGACAGCATGGTGACCAGGTATTTTCAATAGAACTATCGATTCCATATAGGACTTTCCAGTTGGATAGAATAGTTAATGTATACACATTAACAGCATTTGTGGTGGAACATAGAACATGCATGTATTGAACATGGGTTCCATAGTTTCAAAGTAAAATCATTTTGATTGAATCAAATAGTTAGTTAATACATACACACCTGTCTAATCCTGCTAAATCAAAAGAACATTTGGGAAATATGTTTATAAATATGTATTAATCGTGTGTGTGTGTGTGTGTGTGTGTGTGTGTGTGTGTGTGTGTGTGTGTGTGTGTGTGTGTGTGTGTGTGTGTGTGTGTGTGTGTGTGTGTGTGTGTGTGTGTGTGTGTGTGTGTGTGTGTGTGTGTGTGTGTGTATTATTATTCCAGGTCTGAAACGTAGCTATACCTGTGAAGTCTGCAGTGTCACACTGAACTCTGTGGCACAGTACCATGCACATCTGCAAGGCTCAAAGCACCAAAACAAGTGAGTATTATCCTCTGTGTACTGCAGCTAAACAGAGAATGTCACACTTTGTTTTCTTCTTGTCTGATGGTGAGTGGCCAGCGTGTAAATTATAATATAATATAATTGTATTGTGTTTGGTTTACGAATATGTATGCTATGCCATTGAAATTCAATTGGCACTTTCAAGGAGGGTTTTTACATTCATAGATGGTGTGAGGAACTTTGAAAAAACTGAGACCAAGTGAGCAAAATTTCAGAGAGGGGGGGAGTGGGAGTCTCTCTGCTGGCTTTGGGCATCTTTGAATCTTTTCCCACTTATGTTCAGTCTCATTGAAAGCAGTTATTTTTTAAGGAGGAGAAATGTGTTTAATTAAGCCATTTTTCCACTTCTTTCACATTGCTGATGCTAATTGGTGGCCATGCCGTGGTGCCTGCAGGAGCGACACCCAGATCAACAAGCGCTTGTTCTACTGTAGACACAACACCCAGAGCCCAGGCCAGCTCCACCAAGCCGCGCTCATCAGAGTGAACAAACAACTACCGCTAATACACAACCATAATGCACCCACAACCATATAACTCAAACAACTAGTGCTAATACACAACCAACACACACAACTAACACCAAGTCTTCTAACTCAAGCGGGCCATGCTGAAACACGATCAACACCCAGTGTTCAGAGTCAAACACGCAGCTTTTGTCCTGAAACAGTATGTAGAGACAGCATGCAGGATCAGTATGTAGGTATAGTATGTGGGGGACAATATGTAGGGACAGTATATAGAGACAGTATGTAGGGACAGCATATAGGGACAGTATGCAGGAACAGTATGTAGGGACAGTATGTAGGGACAGTATGTAGGGACAGTATGTAGAGACAGTATGCAGGGACAGTATGCAGGGACAGTATGCAGGGACAGTATGCAGGGACAGTATGCAGGGACAGTATGCAGGGACAGTATGTAAAGACAGTATGCAGGGACAGTATGTATATGTAGGGAGGGCAGTCAGCAGTCAGAGGATGACCTGGTTGTGGGCCGAGCTCGCACAGCTTGGCCAGTAGGTGTGAATTAATGGACTTTTTCCGTGGTGCGTGTCCTGGAATTAATTCCCCCTGTTGGGCACTCTCTGCCCGTACGTGTCCACATGGATGCAGGCATCAAGAGACGTGACACTTTAGCCCTGCACCTTAGTCACGCTCCACTGCACTGCCTCATTGGAGCTAGTGGCTTTCCACGCAGATCCACCCACCCCAGGAGCCCAAAGCAACCTCTCTTTCCTCTCGCTCTCTCTCTCGCTGGGTGTATTTAGGTCATTGTTTTATGCCAGTTTACCCAGATACTGTAGAATAGTCATATCTCCCTAGGAATTCTCTCTCTGTCTCTCTATACTACTATAGCTGACCCTGTAATACAGGGTTGCCCAACCCTGTTCCTGGACAGCTACCCTCCTGTAGGTTTTTGCTCCAACCCCAGGTGTTACTAACCTGATTCATCTTATCAACCTGCTAATTATTAGAATTAGGTGTGATAGATTAGGGTTGGAACAAAAACCTACAGGACGGTAGCTCTCCGGGAACAGGGTTGGGCAGTCCTGCTGTAAAACAACACATTTCACTGCACCTATCCGGTGTATGTGACAATAAAAAATATAAAAAATCTCTCTCGCTCTCCAGAGAGGAAAGATATGTATACAGCTGGACAAACAGAAGATGACAGTTTATATGAAAACAGTGGTGCATTTGATGATTTGGATTATATAGTTACTTTGTCATTTGATGTTATGACTTCACAGAGAAGGGTTAGGGTACAGTAAACACTCATCAACAGTTTGTCAGTCATTTATCTGAATATCATTTCCACTGAAAAGAATGGTGCACTATGAATTGCATGAGGTCAGGTTAGGTAAGGGTCATATTGACCTCCCCACTCTCATCACAAATTGATACCAGCAAGCAAAGATTCCCGAACTCAGCGTAGCTAACTTGAACCGAGTCCAAGAACTTCAGAGAGGAAATTCTATTTTGACTGAGGGTGGGGGTGGGGGACAAATTCCCCATTCACAATATGCTTACTAATGAGATGTGTGATCAATACTACACTAACAAGCCTGCCTGCTACAACAGTACAACAGCCCGGATGCCTAAATACTTAAACCCACGCCTTTGCTGCTGGCATCTGAAGCAGAAAGTATGCCACAAATCAAGGTTGTCCTTTCATTTACTAACTCAATTTGGCTGTCTGACATGTTTCTCTTTTCGCTTTCCAAGTATTTTTCCCAGTCAATCGTTGTCCTGCGCTTCATTTGAGCCCACAGTAGCACTGTACCTGTTTGTGTCTCAAATGGCACCCTATTCCCTATACAGTGCACTCCTTTTTGACGGGGGCCCATCGTTTGTCCTTCCTTGTGATGGCATAACGAGTCTTTTAGGTGGGCTTGTCTGGTCCAGGCTGCTGTGACAGAAATAGCCTGCTGGCTGTGTGAGCTGACTGAGGTCCTCTCTCCTCCCTTGTTTCAGGGTCTGACTGAGTGATAAGGGTTTATGCTGACTACAGCAAACTGACTGAGTGCACAGACAGGGATCCTAGACGTGGCTGTCGGCTGGCTGGTCAGTGTGAACGAAGGGGAAACCCGTTTGACCTCTAGTTCAGGACAGGCGAGGGAGAGGAGGAGGAGGCACTGCAGCTCTCTCTTTCTCTTCTGTCACTGGAGGTCAAGAACCATGGGACAGTGCAGGAGGCTATCTCATACTTACACATTACTTTATTTTATTGTTAAATGTTCTGCTAAGTAAGATACCGACCTCTTTGGCGATGACCCACAATGAACATTGTTTCAACCTAGTGTTGGACCATGTGAACAGGCTTAGCCTATAGATTTACATTTACATTTGAGTCATTTAGGTAACGAGGCCAGGGGGAGCGTTGCGAGGCGAGGTGGGGGCACGTTGTGTTATCCCTCAGCCGCTCCGCTCTTCCACTATTGATAGGTAAAGTCAAGCAGACAGCCTCATTACCATGCCATCACTGATCCCTCGCCCAACCATCTCCATTCCCCGCTGCTCGCCTGCACTCTTCACTTGACTGGCCTGCACAGAGCCCTGACCTCAACCCCATCGAACACCTTTGGGATGAATTGGAACACAGACTGCGAGCCAGGCCTAATCGCCCAACATCAGTGCCCAACCTCACTAATGCTCTTGTGGCTGAATGGAAGCAAGTCCCCACAGCAATATTTCAAACATCTAGGGGAAAGCCTTCCCAGAAGAGTTGAGGCTGTTATAGCAGCAAAGGGGGTACCAACTCCATAATGCCCGTGATTTTGGAATGAGATGTTCGACGAGCAGGTGTCCACATACTTTTCGTCATGTAGTGTATCTCCTTTTAGATTGAGGTTGAAATATTATTCACCTCTTCGTTTTCATTGATGATTTAATCTCTGTGCTTCTAATGTTATGCATAAACCTCAAGATTTGACTTTTGTGACCATAGCCCATCCCATCTTTCGAGATGTTGTATTTTTATTTAACCTTTAGCAAGCAGTCCCATTTAGACCAAGGCCTCTTTTTCAAGGGAGCCCTGCATGAATACAATTAATAAAATGTACAACATTCAAAAATACAACGTAATAAAAACATACAATACTACAAGCTATTTAAGATGATATGGAGATGATTATTGACAGAGTATAGCACACTCATTGGGTGTAGATTTTATGCTGGGATTGGTATTCCACTGAAGCTACTCTATGTTTGTGTGACAGGGAAAAGGGCGGTGCTGTGTGTACTCTGCTACGCACCGTGACCATAAAACCTAATTTATTCAATAGCTGAAATACAGCCGTTAAAACTGTCAGACAAAGGCAGCTTGATTTATTCTGTTTATCCTGGTGGCTGGTGCCGTGCTGAGCCTGGGACATGAAACAGAATGGAACAGTATAATGAGAGCCAGTGTTTGGATGTGCTCTCCCACCTGTTTCTCCCTAGTCACACACACTGATACTGCTGCCTTGTCTCTATCAGTCTGACCCTGTCCCCCACTGTCACAAAGAGCGAGGTAGTGGGTAGGTAGGTATGCTTTCATCCAGCCTCCCAGCACACCTGCTGCTCAGTGTACACAGACACCCCACGCACTCCCCTGGAGACAGGCCGCTAGATAATAACACAAAGTCAGGCCCATGCATTCTGCTTATTAACTGTCTGTCTGTCTCTGAATTCTATCTCTCCTCCATTTCCTCCTCTTTCTTTTCAATGTGATGACCAATTTACCACCAATATTGCCTGTGTGCCGCTTCTCTCCACTCAAACACAATCATCACTGTTTTGTCGTTTCTGATCCTCCGTTAACAAAGGAACCCTAGTCAAAAAATCCTATTTGATTCCCCCAAAAAATATCAAATTGAAAATCCTGTCATATTTTGGAACCTATCCTATAGGATATAATCCTATATGAGTCCAATAGGACTGGTTCCAAAATCTGATAGGATTTTTCTATTAGTCATACTGCAAATGAACTTGCAGCCTTGAATCACTCCCATATTGTGATAGTGTGTTGTCACTGGTGTGAGTAGGCAAAGATATGGAGATTGTACTCCGGAGAGACACAGGAGAGAGACTGTTCCTCAGTTTACTGGTCTTTAATCTTGATTACAGTTTAACATAAACGTTCCGGTGTCTGCGCCATATTTAGCTGTGAGATTGTCCAGTAAAGCTGTATTTGTCCATATAATGTGGTCTGAAATAACAATGGATAGAATAATATCAATACTATGGCTTGACAGGTTATAATAAGTAGGCAGGGCGAATGAACGAGCTGCTGCACAGTCACTATGGGAGCTCTTCCTAGAGCACCCGGTTAAATTGTGCATAAGGGCATTTTCTTAACTCTGTAAATGGTTAAACTAGTGAGAAATATATTGTAAAAAATCAGCCGAAATTGAAATGTTGATTTATTTGGACAATATGTGTTACTACATTACACAACCTCATGTTTTGACCATGTCAAATTGAGGGTAATTACACATCCTTTTACCTCCCCTAGTCAAAATATCCTATAGGATTAGTGATTTTTCCAATAGAATCCTATAGGAGTCCAACAGGACTGGTTCCAAAATCTGATAGGATTGAATCACTCCCATATTGTGGTGGTGTGTTGAAGAGGTTGAGAACCAATTATCACTGGTGTGAGTAGGCAAAGAAATTGAGATTCCGGAGAGACACGGGAGAGAGACTGTTCCTCAGTTTGCTGGGCTTTAATCTTGATTGCAGTTTAACATAAATGTTCAGGTTTCTGTGCCATATTTAGATGTGTCCAATAAAGCTACATATTAGATTATTTAAGATTATTCTTGCAAATTTCCTGTACATGGACAGTATGTGTTCTGCATTATACAACCTCATGTTTTGACCACATCGAATTCAGGGTAATTACACATCCTTTTTACCTCAGATTAGTGTTATTATTATAAACATTTATAGTAATCACAAATCACAATCACACAAAATCGATTGCTTAAAATGGATCAATATCACTGGTTTTGTACCATTGATTTTGTCATACTTGCCTATAGCAGTTTTAGGACTTAGAATTGTACAATCATTTTCAAACTGAAATGGCAAGGAAAATGTGGGGTGCTCTGTATAAAAGTCGCTGGCCTCACACAAATACATGGATTTAAGTGTCAAACTATCACTCAAATAACAGCCAACTCTAGTCACTGTTGATATCCTATGGCAGGTCATGATTCGTTAAAGTTAAATAACAAAGCAATTGATTTGTTTGCTTCCCCATTTCGGCAGCATCACAAAACTTCCGACATTCTAGAATTTAGATGACTGTCTTCAGCAACTTCTCTTTAACCAGTGATATATGAATTATTATCAGATTCACTGTGGCCTTTGAATAATGTTAATTTAAACAGTGCATACACAGCAAACGTTTGCCCCCGCTCTATTAATTTCAACGTGATATCAATATGAGTGATTGACAAATAAGTGTTGTGTTTCTCTTTCCGTTTTGGCGACCCTCAAATCAAAACGCATCACTCAAATGTAGCTGGTTGTCTTCAGACGGTTTTCCTCTAAGTGATGCAAACAATATTTCCAGTTTCCATGTGGTTTTTTAGTTGTGTTAGTTTCAACAGTGTATACAACCTGATTTCCCCCCATATCAATATGACTGATTAAATGCCACTTGTCAAAACAACATGGTTTAAGGTGCTCATTTAAAAAAATATATAAGTAATATGATTACTATTGTGGCACATGTACAGTGAGGGAAAAAAGTATTGACTGACAAAGACATGATCAGTCTATAATTTTAATGGTAGGTTTATTTGAACAGTGAGAGACAGAATAACAACCAAAAAATCCAGAAAATTTTATGAATTAATTTGCATTTTAATGAGGGAAATAAGCATTTGACCCCTCTGCAAAACATGACTTAATACTTGGTGGCAAAACCCTTGTTGGCAATCACAGAGGTCAGACGTTTCTTGTAGTTGGCCACCAGGTTTGCACACATCTCAGGAGGGATTTTGTTCCAACTCTTCTTTGCAGATCTTCTCCAAGTCATTAAGGTTTCGAGGCTGACGTTTGGCAACTCGAACCTTCAGCTCCCTCCACAGATTTTCTATGGGATTAAGGTCTGGAGACTGGCTAGGCCACTCCAGGACCTTAATGTGCTTCTTCTTGAGCCACTCCTTTGTTGCCTTGGCTGTGTGTTTTGGGTCATTGTCATGCTGGAATACACATCCACGACCCATTTTCAATGCCCTGGCTGAGGGAAGGAGGTTCTCACCCAAGATTTGACGGTACATGGCCCCATCCATCGTCCCTTTGATGCGGTGAAGTTGTCCTGTCCCCTTAGCAGAAAAACACCCCCAAAGCATAATGTTTCCACCTCCATGTTTGACGGTGGGGATGGTGTTCTTGGGGTCATAGGCAGCATTCCTCCTCCTCTTCCAAACACGGCGAGTTGAGTTGATGCCAAAGATCTCGATTTTGGTCTCATCTGACCATAACACTTTCACCCAGTTCTACTCTGAATCATTCAGATGTTCATTGGCAAACTTCAGACGGCCCTGTATATGTGCTTTCTTGAGCAGGGGGACCTTGCGGGCGCTGCAGGATTTTAGTCCTTCACGGCATAGTGTGTTACCAATTGTTTTCTTGGTGACTATGGTCCAAGCTGCCTTGAGATCATTGACAAGATCCTCCCGTGTAGTTCTGGGCTGATTCCTCACCGTTCTCATGATCATTGCAACTCCACGAGGTGAGATCTTGCATGGAGCCCCAGGCCGAGGGAGATTGACAGTTATTTTGTGTTTCTTCCATTTGCGAATAATCGCACCAACTGTTGTCACCTTCTCACCAAGCTGCTTGGCGATGGACTTGTAGCCCATTCCAGCCTTGTGTAGGTCTACAATCTTGTCCCTGACATCCTTGGAGAGCTCTTTGGTCTTGGCCATGGTGGAGAGTTTGGAATCTGATTGATTGATTGCTTCTGTGGACAGTTGTCTTTTATACAGGTAACAAACTGAGATTAGGAGCACTCCCTTTAAGAGTGTGCTCCTAATCTCAGCTCATTACCTGTATAAAAGACACCTGGGAGCCAGAAACATTTTTGACATGGGTTTTTCTGGATTTTTGTTGTTGTTATTCTGTCTCTCACTGTTCAAATAAACCTACCATTAAAATTATAGACTGATCATTTCTTTGTCAGTGGGCAAACGTACAAAATCAGCAGGGGATCAAATACTTTTTTCCCGCACTGTATGTGTAGGAAGTACATTTTATGTTTATGTTTTAATATATAATTATTGATTTGGACACTTCAAAACTGTGTTTTGACATTGGGCTATTTATCAAAAGTTATTGTCAAAGGGAAGCAGCGACAGCATCATTTTCAACTTATGTTTTAGGAATATAAATGGAACTTTCAACATTAATTCCCATTAGTATTCTACTTATTTAGGTAAAAACTGTTGAATGAGTCCAAAAACATGACGATGTGATTGATTTATTTTGATGATCTACCAGAAATCATGAAAACGATTTTGACATGCCTATAATAAGGCATATACAGTATATTTAGCAATAACGAACAAGATAAACATTTCTCATCTGCTATAACAATACAGGGACTAAAACATTATATACAAATGGCTACAACTTAGCTAGCTAGCTAACTAGTCAGCTGATGGGCAAAATGTGGCTAACAGTAGTTTCTTAGTTAGCATAATAACAAGTGTATAAAATGCTGGCCAATGAATTAAATATGACTAAAACATTGAAAACTTAATCAGAAAACATAAGGAAATACTGTACTCACAAAGTGAAGGATGAAACTGTTAGAATAATAATGTTAGAACCCAGAGATTCTATCCACAGCCACAGGCGGCAAGTTTAACTTAGTAGTTAATTAACACTGCTAGCCTGTGCTAGCTGTGACATCACCAGTCACTCTTAAAGGGACAGGTTTTCTTAAAGGTGAATAAAACAGACATAAATATAGAACAGTTGTTTATTTTTGTTTTAAAACATTTGGGGGGTAGATATACACCACTGTTCAAAAGTTTGGGGTCACTTAGAAATGTCCTTGTTTTCGAAAGAAAATAAAAAATGTTGCCCATTAAAATAACATCAAATTGACCAGAAATGCAGTGTAGACATTGTTAATTTTGTAAATGGCTATTGTAGCTGGAAACAGCTGATTTTTAATGGAATATCTACATAGGCGTACAGAGGCCCATTATCAGCAACCATCAGTCCTGTGTTCCAATGGCACGTTGTGTTTGCTAATCCAAGTTTATCATTTTAAAAGTCTAATTGATCATTAGAAAACCCTTTTGCAATTATGTTAGCACAGCTGAAAACTGTTGTGCTGATTAAAGAAGCAATAAAACTGGCCTTCTTGAGACTAGTTGAGTATCTTGAGCATCAGCAATTGTGGGTTCGATTACAGGCTCAAAATGGCCAGAAACAAATAACTTTCTTCTGAAACTCGTCAGTCTATTCTTGTTCTGAGAAATGAAGGCTATTCCATGCGAGAAATTGCCAAGAAACTGAAGATCTCATATAAAGCTTTGTACTACTCCCTTCACAGAACAGCGCAAACTGGCTCTAACCTTCACTCCCAAGAACAGTGCAAAAAGAAAGCTATTTTATTGACTTTTTATATCACAAGTCAAACAATAGAGGCTATATCCTCCTTGCTATAATATTTCCTTTTCCTATAGCCAATATATGAGAGGAAAAGTCTCTTTCGCTGATGACGCCGAGCACAAACACCCCCAAGTTATGAAGGCTTATATTTGTCTTCTAAATGGTTTCAGCTTGGCATTATTAACGTCAGTCAAGACCATCAGTCACTATATAAAGGTATTGCCACACAGACATACAGAGGTGTAGGATGAATGAAATGCATGTTTATGAAAGGTCAGTCCCATTATTTCTCTAGGAAACTTCCCCTTGGTGCATTGACTGTTCCAACCCCATCCATTATTATTTTGTATTTTTATTTATTTGCAACAAAGGGAACAAGTGATAGACAACAGTACAGATAAAAACAAATACAAATAAAAAAACGGTGTGCAGGTGTGGTTGGAAGCCCAAGGGCTTCTATCAAAACCACATCACAAAAAAAACAATATACAATATATAAGTACCAAAATAAAAGGTTTGTTAAAACTGATAACAAAACCTACTAATTATAAATGTATACAGTAAATAAATTAATCAGTAATCATGAAACAAATATTTTCTTTATTTAAATGTGTGTGTGAGAGTTAGGCTGTATGGAGGAGTAGTTTGGTTCATCAGGCTGACCCCCAGTCTTCGCTTGAAGTTATTGAGGGATGATGATGTTTTGGCAATATGAAGATAAGTATTCCAGAGTATGGTACCTCTGTATCTGATATAGAATTGACTATGTGAGGTGCGGCAGTGGGGAGGGTGAAGGTTATCGCAGTACTCGCCCAGACAATATTACAGTAAATGTGATATGGGTAATTTAAGCTATAGTATAGAGTTAGGAAGCAAGCCTGATGAACCAAACCACTAATCTTTCTGATGATACCAACAGATTTAATCACTTTGCTGCAGACAAATTGAATATGATCTTTCCAGGATAACCTTTCATCAGTTAGAACTCCGATTAATCTAGTGGATGGGACTTGTTCCATTTCATTCCCACCAATTGAGATTCTGGCTCTTCTTTTTACAATATTTCTTATTCCTACTAGTGAATACAATATAGTTGGATTTTTAAACATTTTTAAACATCAACCCTTTCTTTTTTAAAGATAATTTGTTTATCTGGAACCATTCAGAAAATTTGGCCATGCCTGAATTGGCTTCATTAATTAGTGAATCAAAATTATTGTCTGATAAAATCTAATTGGTATCATCAGCAAAGAGAATGGGAAGTACGGTAGAAGACACAGCAGCAAGGTCATTGATATAGATTAGGAATAGTAAAGTTCAAATTATTGAACCCGGTGGCATGCCACAGGATATTTTGGCCCTGGTAGATGCACAACCATTTGCATAAACACATTTGTTCTCTATCATAAACATAACTATATAGCCAATTCTATGTATAATCATGAAAACCGTAATAATGCAATTTAGAAAGTAATATTTAATGATAAACCATGTCAAACACTTTGGATAAATCTAAAATGATGCCAAAAGCATATTCATTCATTGTGATTCAGGGCTGTAAAGATTTTATCCACAAGTTGCAAAAGAGCCATATCTGTGGAGTAGTTTTTATGAAAACCATATTGGTGCTCATATAGAATACAGTGTTGAAACCATATTGGTGCTCACATAGAATACAGTGTTGATTTAAATGTTTCAACTTTCTCTTATACACCAATTTTTCTAGGATTTTAGAAAAACATGGTAGTACAGATCATTTGTAAAAGATCTTGGATCCCCAGATTTATAGAGGGGTATAACTTTGGCAATTTTCAAATCTTTAGGAACAATACCAGTTTGCATTGATTTGGTGAATATATACATTGGAGGCTCAGTAAATGAAGAAGACTCTGATTTCACCAAAGAGGTATGTGATGTTACCTTTTTTTAATTCTTCAATTAGTCGTGGCAGCAGCATTTTTTGAGACCGGTTGTAAACCAAGGTTTCCAGAACCCATCTACTGCTCTCTTACAGTATGTGGTTTAACTAAGGGAAAGCAGTGTTGAAATACAGAATTGAAATATGTGAGAAAAGTCTGGTAAGCAGACTCCACATTGACCTGATTATAAACATTTTCCCATGAATTATCATCAATCAACATCTTAAAGCACTCACAATTACTTTTGTTAAATATGTTACCCTTAATGCTACTAATCATTCCCATCTGTTGATTTCCAGTATAAAGTATGTCAGTGAGTGGTTCTCACTTTTAAACAAGTTTATGTTGTAGTCACCCAATAGAGAGAAGTCAGATAATGAACAAGGTTGTCATGATTTTTAGGAAGACTGCGACATTTCAAATGAAAGGTAGAAAATAAGCTCGTCTTGGAATTAGATAAACTGCTATGCAGGTTGTTAAATTGCTTCACATTATAGTAATCACAAGTGATAGACTCATCTCTGGTAAATCTCAGGAAATCTGAATCTGGATCACAATCATTATATGTATTGTTCGCTTCATTAATATCTAATGGGTTAAAGACCATGTTATCAGGGTGGATAACCTGCCCAACTAAGAGAGATACACAGTCAGAATCATCCAGAGAATGGAACGGAAACATAGAAGTGCATGTCTCACATGTCCAATACAACCATACGTGTGTTAGTTTTATCAATAAGGGTGCACTTCCTATGGAATGCACATTGACACAGAAGACTTCAGAGGGTAATGGCATTTAGAGCAATGTGTGTTTTTGGTCGTGAGGTTAGGTGAAACACATTAACAAAGTAGAGTAAATGTGTGTGTGTGTGTGTGTGTGTCAAATCAGTTGACTATAGCAGAGTCACTTGCCATAGGCCTATGAGAGGGGGGGTGAACGACCAGCTGATCATACTTCAGGTATGTGATGTTACCTTTTTTAATTCTTCAATTAGTCGTGGCAGCAGTTCCTTTCTTTTGATGTATACCTTTTCGGATAAGTTTTAATTAATTAAGATTTTGGTTCCCTTCAGGCACTTGGCTCTCCTGAGAATCTCCTCCTTGTCTTTGAACCTGAGTAGTTTCACCACTATAGATCTGGGCCGTCCATCGGGGAAGAAAGGGCCATTCCTATGCGGCCTCTCCATCTCCATGAGTTTAGGGTCCAGTTTGAGGTGATCTGCCAAGAGTTTCTTGGCCTTGACTTCTGTGTCATGACACAGGTTCAGTCTTTACATTCTCAATTCCATCGATTAAAATGTTATTGCGCCTCGATTGGTTTTTGAGGTAGCCTCCTTTGGAAGAGTGCTTATCAAGTGTTATTTGAAAATTGCGAAATCCTCTGACATGGTTTTGAATGCAGTCTGGCTGGTGACATTCACTCCCTTTAGCTCCTTCACCTCCGACTGTGTAAATTCTAACTGTGTTTAATATCCATTACATCCTTAAACAGATCATCAACCATTTTGTTGGTAGGATCCATAAAGAGTTGCAGGAAGGACTTAAAGTTATTTTCCTGCAGATCTATTAGATCTTTATAGAACTATTTTCGTTGATCGAGTAGTTCATGGAGTGTAGTCCTTGAAACTTTTTTATTCCGGCGTTTTTCTATCTACTATTAGCCATGCTGTAAGCTTGTTGTGAGCTAAAATGAGTTCGCAAACACAACCCACACCCCGCCTCCCGAAAACAAGCTCCGCCAGTGAAATGGCAAACACACACAAGCAACACACACTTGATCGCACATGCACCAGTACGATAAACAGAGAGAAGGCGGAGAACTAGCATAGACAGTGGTAGGAGCATTCGCTTACCCAGGAGCATTCCCTTACCTACCGAACGAGCAGCGTGAACGAGCCTGTCCCATTGACAGGGCGACATGAAAATGCAGTGTGATAGACTTATCCAGAGGCACCCTTATTCTGTCTCACTCTCTGCTTCTCCCCTTCTCTCCCCTTCTCTCTCTCTCTCTCTCTCTCTCTCTCCCCCTCTCTCTCTACCACGCTCTCTCTCCGCACTCTCTCTCTCTCTGCCGACCCCTTCTCCCTCTCTCTCTATGCCCCCCTATCTCTATTTCTCTTCTCCCTCTCTCTCTCTGCCACCCCCCTTCTCCCTCTCTCTCTTTCTATGTCCCCCTCTATCTCTCTCTCTCTCTCTCTCTCTCTCTCTCTCTCTCTCTCTCTCTCTCTCTCTCTCTCTCTCTCTCTCTATGCCCCCTCTATCAATCTCTCTCTCCCCTCTCTCTCTCTCTCTCTCTCTCTCTCTCTCTCCCCCTCTCTCTCTCTCTCCCCCCTTCTCTCTCTCTCTAGCATGTCAGCCAGTAGAGGATTGCCCAGGAAGGAACTCCCCATGAGACACAATGCTGTGTGCCACAAATCCCCCAACGCTTAGAGACTGACAGACCTGCTCCTCAAATCCTTCATGCACACACAACCATATTCACAAACATATTCACAACCATATTCACAAGAGGGATAATAGCAGCTATGTGTCTTCAAAGCATAAATGCTAATTAATCTGGCTTAACGTTCCATCTGATTACAATGCAACAGGAACATATTTCAGTCTGTTCAAAGGTTTATTGGCTGGGGGAATGGATTGTGAATCTGCTGGTTGCAGGCATTAGGCATCATTGCAGGAATATTTTAAGACCGACAGTGCAACTCTAGTGTAGTTTCAGCACTGATAAAATAGGGTGGTAAAACTGTGAGCAGTAGGATATTTGTTTGGACCGGAGCAGTCAACAGACCCTGTCTCAATGGTAGCATAAACGACCATATGGAGAGTCCTGGAGAGAACACTTTACCAACATAAATCTGGCCACTGTATCGATCTGCTGCTTAGCGGCTGCAGTAACGCCTGGAGGGGTGGCAGAGGCAATTGATTCTGAAAGTGGCTGTATGAGGCTGATGCTGATGGCCGCTTCCAGCACTGGGAAGTAGAGTAGTGACTTTGGGCTTGTTTTTTATGAAGGTGTTGGAATGCTGAAATATTGACCAACTACAATGCATTATGTGCTGGAGCAGAAAAAGCTTGCGCACCAGTGGGAAGAGGAAGAGGAGGGGTGTTTTATTTCCGAGCCCATCTTTCTCCAGTGATCATCCCCTGTGTGATGGCTTCATGATTTATAATAATGCTCAGTGGAGGCTCCGCTGAGGCACTTCCGCTCGGCACCGCCGGCCTTGGTGAGATGCACCGATTAGATGCTCAGTGGAGGGAAGTTTAGAAACCGCTTTACAGCTCTGTAGAAGTTAGATACCAACAAACAGGCGGGGGCAGCTTGAATGCAAACCATCAAACAGGAGAGGTTGCAGCACAAAGGGGGAAAGAGGCAAAGCCACACAGTCGACAGTCCAATCGGCGGGGGTTTCTCTTTTATGATAGAGCCTAATTTCCTTGTAGGTTGACTTCCTAATTAATTCCCAATGCACATTGGGAGGGAGATAGCTAGGGGCCCAGTATTGGCTACAGAATAGACACATTGTTAATCCCAAATGACATGGGTCTGTACCAGCTCACCTGCTAATCCAAGCTGACATTCTTTCTCTCCAAGCTTTATCTTTCCATCACTCTATTGTTTGGTTTAAGTCATCAGAAATATTTCAGATTGAAGCGAGCACTCCATGATGAGCACACTAGATGAGAAAAAACTCAGGCCTCTGAGGCTAGCCTTTCAACTATGTATCTTCAAAGGGCTTTTGGTCTGACATTCAGTCCCACCAGCTTCAACGACAGACACACGGCTTCTTTATATGACGTCCGGCACGTCCACTGTGATGTCCCACAGAAAGACATTCCCACAAATACACCAGAGGGGAAACATGGCGAATAACACATTAAGAACGTGTGTGTGATGTACAATGCAGACAACTGATGGGTTTATGAATATACCACTTAAAATGGTGTATAAGGAATATTTATTTTACAGCATTTAGTATGATGATAACTTGCCGGTGTACTGTACGAATCTGGAGGACTGCTGCTGTTTTGTAGACTGAAATTGTCTTGGACAGGCAACTCAATTTTACATATAACAAAACCAGGAGTATCATAAACTGCAACATAGAAAGAAGAAGGGAGGCATTTTATCACAAAGGGAGAATTAACTTCAAAGGGACTGAGAATGTCCATGTGGAATATAGGCATGAAGATAAATAATTCATGGATAATTCCTCCACCAGAGTAATGTGCTGACAGAATTTGTCACACACTGTATGAATACATAAGTTGTGTGTTCGCAATCACGTGGTTAAGGTCTCTGCACTCAGATGGTGTGGTTTCTATTTGCTGTTGCATCAAGTGAAACTGTGTAACTTACACTCACTTCACGGTAAATTAATAATAAGGCAGTTTGCCTTGAGAGGGAAAATAGAGGAGGCTTGATACTGCTGCTGGAAAATGTATATTTCCTGTCTCTGACTGACTGGAAGTAGTAGAGAGGGGGGAAGGAGAGGGGGAGGGGAGAGGGGGAGGGGGAAGGAGAGGGGAGAGGGGGAAGGAGAGGGGAGAGGGGGAAGGAGAGGGGAGAGGAGAGGGGGAGGAGAGGGGAGAGGAGAAAGGAGAGGGTGAGGGGAGTGGAGAGGGGGAAGGAGAGGGGGAGCGGGAGGGGAGAGGGGGAGGGGAGTGGAGAGGGGGAAGGAGAGGGGGAGGCGAGAGGAGAGTAGAGAGTGAGGGGGAAGGAGAGGGGGAGAGGAGAGGGAGAGGAGAGGGGGAGGAGAGGGGGAAGGAGAGGGTGAGGGGAGTGGAGAGGGGGAAGGAGAGGGGGAGGGGAGAGGGGGAGGGGAGTGGAGTGGAGAGGGGGAAGGAGAGGGGGAGGAGAGGGGAGAGTAGAGGAGAGAGTGAGGGGGAAGGAGAGGGGGAGGGGTGAGGGGAGTGGAGAGGGGGAAGGAGAGGGGGAAGAGGGCGAAGGAGAGGGGAGGGGAGGGTGAAGGGAGAGTAGAGGAGAGAGTGGGGTGGAGGGAGAGGGGGAAGGAGAGGGGTGAGGGGAGTGGAGAGACTGAAGGAGAGGGTGGGGGAGGTAGAGGGTGAGGAGAGGGTGAAGGAGAGGGTGGGGTGGGGTGGAGGGAGAGGGTGAGGGGAGAGGGTGAAGGAGAGAGTGGGGTAGAGGGAGAGGGGGAAGGAGAGGGTGAGGGGAGTGGAGAGGGTGAAGGAGAGGGGGGCGAGAGGATGAAGGAGGGAGTGGGGTGGAGGGAGAGGGGGAAGGTGAGTGGAGTGGAGTTGAGATGGTGAGGGGAGTGGAGTTGAGAGGGTGGGGGAGTGGAGAGGGGAAGGAGATTGTGAGGGGAGTGGAGAGGGTGAAGGAGAGAGTGAGGGGAGTGGAGAGGGTGAAGGAGAGGGTGAATGGGGGAGAGGGTGAGGGGGTGGAGAGTGTGATGGAGAGGTTGGATGGGGGAGAGTGTGAAGGAGAGGGTGAGGGGAGTGGAGAGTGAAGAAGAGGGTGGGGGAAGAGTGTGAAGGAGAGGGTGAGGGGAGTGGAGAGTGTGATTGAGAGGGTAGGTGGTGGGAGAGTGAAAGGGCAGTGTAGGCTGTGCAGACAGTCTCAAAGCTGTTCTAAAAGTCTGTCCTGCTGTCAGTCTTGGGAGGATGTGTCTTTAAGAGCTGTCATTTAGATGGAAAGAAAGGCAGTCAGCAGCAACAGCAATGTGGTTGTTGGAGGGCAACAGGCAACTCTATAGTAGATGTTGCCACTCTAACAATGTAGGACTCTTTTCAGACTCATCACAGCCTTGTTGTCTGAGCTTCTCTCATTGACTTACAGAAATGATGTGCTCAAGAGGAAATTATCAAATTAACTAAATTATTTGAGGATGGTACTTGGATTAGATTTTCACCTGCAGGGACAGCAGAGTTTGAAAGTGAGACTTGGTTACAATGTGTTCTCTTGGTTAACTTGGCTTGCCTCTGTTAACATCTACCTTCTGGTTGCAATGCCTCATTCAGTTGTCTCGTTGTTGTAATCATGTAGTTAATTAGACCAATTGAAATATGCTACTTAGACCTCTGGAAAAATATAATATGTGTTATACCAGACAGTGTTAAACCACCTGAGATCAGAATACATCAGTACTGAGTCCAAAGTAGGGACAACTATAATGTCTGAACATCAGGTGAAACATTTATAAAGACCTGCATGGTTTCAGATGCACACATTGTTTATTGAGTGCAACATTGTGTTTTGTACCACCAACTAACACATGAAAATCTCTGGATTTGGGTACACTGCGTTTGAACTGAACAGTTGGTGAACCAATAAATTCAAATGTATAATTTAGCCTACAAAATCACGGCTGCATGTTTTCCTGAATGTGTTGTAATTAGTGTGGTTTTATAGTGATGTAAAGTAGCAGAACAGGATCCATTCATACGAGTGAAAAAGGCTCTGTCTATGTAGAGAGCCCCTCTAATGAAAACAAAATGCTAAATACGCTTTTGAGTGGAATAAATTCAGCTCTGCTGGCGTGCTGAGAATGTGTTCATTTTCCTCCATTTTATGGAACTGTTTGCTTTCTCCAAAGGGAGGCCTCGTCTCAAGGTTGTTTTATTTCTCAACTTTACTCAGTGAATGTTGCATTAATCTTACTCTTATGTTTCAATCCCCCACCTCCCTTCTGCTTTCATTATTGTGTGTGTGTGTTTATGCGTGGCTGTGTGTGTGCCGTTGTGTGTGTGTACATGCACTTGTGTGTTTGCATGCGCTTTCATGAGTGCTTCAGTGTGTGTGTGTGTAGGCTAAGGTCTATGCAGGTCTGGTACATTAGCTTTTATGGTGGACTAATTTCAAACTAATATGGGCCCTGCTCTGCTGCTGCTGCTCTGGCCACATCCTCTAGGGACTGCCTCAGCAGGATGGGGACTAACTCATGGGGACTAACTCATGGGGACTACCTCAGCAGGATGGGGACTAACTCATGGGGACTAACTCAGCAGGATGGGGACTAACTCATGGGGACTACCTCAGCAGGATGGGGACTAACTCATGGGGACTAACTCAGCAGGATGGGGACTTACTCATGGGGACTAACTCAGCAGGATGGAGACTAACTCATGGGGACTAACTCAGCGGGATGGAGACTAACTCGTGGGGACTAATTCAGCAGGATGGGGACTAACTCATGGGGACCAACTCAGCAGGATGGGGACTACCTCATGGGGACTACCTCATGGGAACTAACTCAGCAGGATGGGGACTAACTCATGGCTACTAACTCATGGGGACTAACTCAGCAGGATGGGGACTAACTCAATGGGACTAACTCAGCAGGATGGGGAATACCTCATGGGAACTAACTCAGCAGGATGGGGACTACCTCATGGGGACTACCTCATGGGAACTAACTCAGCAGGATGGGGACTAACTCATGGCTACTAACTCATGGGGACTAACTCAGCAGGATGGGGACTAACTCATGGCTACTAACTCATGGGGACTAACTCAGCAGGATGGGGACTAACTCATGGGGACTAACTCAGCAGGATGGGGACTACCTCATGGGGACTAACTCAGCAGGATGGGGACTACCTCATGGGGACTAACTCATGGGGACTAACTCAGCAGGATGGGGACTAACTCATGGGGACTACCTCATAGGGGACTAACTCAGCAGGATGTTAATTTTACAATGTAAACAGTGATTACTCTCTCTCTGCTAAATTTACCTGGAGTCAACATAGAAACCCCGGACTAAATGCAAGTCAGGGAATCGATTAATTTTACAAATAATGTTTGTACATTAACTACTGTTAATGTGGCGGGACTTACAGTGCATGAACCAATGAGGGTTAAGAATTCTATTTTAGTAGTCTATTGGCTCAAAATAAGATGTGATATACCTGCACATTAACTATTGTATGTTCCCACAAACTGCACACCTGTGTACTGTCCTCAGTAAATTGCCTTAAAGGAATCCAATCTTACAAACACATCGGCAGGTAGTCTGACGGGTAGGAGATTTGGCCCATTAACCGAAAGGTTGCTGGATCGAATGCCCAAGCAGACAAGGTAAAAATCTGTCGATCTGCCTCTGAGCAAGGCAGTTAACCCCCAACAACAACAACTACGTCCCGTTCACCAATGACGTGGATGTCGATTAAGGCAGCCCCCTCTCTGATTCAGAGGGGTTGGATGCATTCAGTTGTACAACTGGCTAGTTACCCTCCTTTCCTACCCCCCTCTTTTTCTCTACTGTAAGACTATCTGTGGCACGGCAGAATATCATATTAGATGTGGATTGGTTGTCATGCTGTGAGAACAGTCATACCATATTAAGTGAGAGGGCCTTTAAGTATGATTTCTCCTAGACGGGGAGAGAACAGGGAGAGGCGTCTCCAACAGTGATTGTGTGTTGATAAACCATTCGGTAAGGCCTTCAGTCGATGTGGCGATGTCGTGGATATGCTATTAAACCTGGCTTTCCTCTTAAATCACATCACAAGTGGGATTAGATGTTGGCCACTCTAAGTGTCATAAGCGAGCTCCGAGGGCTTTGTTGAGGACATGACAAACGAGCGCATAAAGTCAAGTGGTGCGTGAAGTACGGGAGACAGAGATGAGAAAGTGTCCTGAGGAGGGTTTTGTATCCAGTCTAGAGGAGACAAGGCTGTTTAGACCTTCTACTTGAACTGCCCTCTGCTGCTGCTTGTGATGGACTCCTTATTGTGGACACTTTATTATTGATCAGGATCATTTAATCTTTACCTGTTTTATTTGATTGGTTGAGATATATTTTACTTTTGCTGTCTCATAACAATAACATATTTCTCTCTTTCTTTCTTTCTTTCTTTCTTTCTTTCTTTCTTTCTTTCTTTCTTTCTTTCTTTCTTTCTTTCTTTCTTTCTTTCTTTCTTTCTTTCTTTCTTTCTTTCTTTCTTTCTTTCTTTCTTTCTTTCTTTCTTTCTCCTGCAGCCTGAAGAATCAGATATGTGTCCAGTGAATCTTGAAGAACAAAATAATCCATTGGATTGATGTCAGACAAGCTGTGGTCAGCTTGCCCCGCTTTTTCTGCCTCTGCTCTGCTTTCTCTCTCTACCACACACACATACATACACACACACACTCTTTCTCTCTCTCGGTCTGTCTCTCTCTCTCTGTCTCTCTCTCTGTGTCTCTCTCAGTGGCCCTGCTGGCATACAGTAGGAGAAAGAGGGGTTTTTGTAACACTCCAGCTCCACAGCATCTGTCTCACCTGTCAACGTAAAGCTTCTGCAGAACTCTTCTCATTTTAGCTGTGTGATCATCAACATTCCACATTCCGCATTCCACATTAACAGATTTTCAGTACGTTTAAAGACAATTGTCCAAGAGCATAAAGGTTGATCGGGCAAAGGGGTGGTCTTCTCAATGCATGATGAAACAAACAACCTGCAACTTCATGCTAACTATGCTTTTTGCTTTAGTTGTGTTAGAGAGAGGAAGACTCTCAGTGGCATTTTGACTTGAGGAATAAATCGTTTTTTTTTTTTTTATTTACCTCTGAAATAGAATATGTATAAGAGATAACTTATATGTAAGTAATATATTGTTTTTAGATTTATTTATGAATCATTTATTTTAAAATTTGTATTTGGTTTGCCCTCAGAATACGTTTTTTTCTTTCAGAATAATGTATAACATTATAATAATGGTTTAATAATTGGGTCTATGCTATATATTCCCATCCAATCTTACAATAACATAATATCCCTGGTGGACAAAAGGTTTTGTTGGCAATAATAATGACAATTTGAGAAATGCCTTTGAACATAATGGTATCGTGCACAAGTTGCTTTATAAATACTACAGTCAAAGTTTTTTTAAATATTTGTATTTATTTTGGGAATTGATCTTTCTGCGTCTCTAGCAGTCATGGAAGGAGAACCTAGATAGGGATCTATGTTGTCAGTGTTCCAGATCTCAACATGTGTTCTCTGTTCCTCCATGTGGTTTTGAGGTTCAAATGTGGTCTTCGTCTCAGGGAGGTCCCATTGATTAGTATTGTTCAGATTCATGATTCATGATTCAGATTCATGATTCAGATTCAACAGAACTGTTTTAAAATGTTACTACGTTCATGTTCACTGAATTCATTCCAAAAAAGCCTTTTAGAATGTGTAAGAAATACAGCCAATTACAGTCAATTTGAATCAAACCATGTTATTCTGTAATGGTGTTATGATGATGTCTTATTCAGAGATGGAGAGTATTTAAAAAGCAATCCAACTTTAATATACAACCTTATTTCAACCTTCTGTAGCAACTCTTTCATTCTAATATGTTATTAGAACATCAAAGCTACGTTATAACAGTGGTTCCTGTTGCCATAGCAGGTGTTTTATTAGGAATGTATATTTGTTCTTACTGTTGTGGATTAAACAGTTTATTGGTAATTGGGAAAGCAGATGTATCTGTATACTGATAGAAGAGGTTTTTATTATCCTGTCAGTACAGTGCAGTCAGTGTCTGTCGACAGCAAAGATGTGTTTAATCAATAGCCTTGATAAATAACTTTAAAGGTATTTTTGTGCAAATTTATAAATAACTGATCTGTTTGTTTTGAAATTACCAATGTCTAGAATTGTTACACCAATTGAAACCAAGCCTTTTTCCTTTTTTGATAAGACTTCAACCGTTTTAATTTACTGCTTACGCAAAGAAAACCACACCACAGCATGTTCATGGGCATTAGAGGGATGGAGAGAGAAATTTAAAAACATACAACAAAACATCCTGAATTGAACACCAACTGAAGCTGGCTCAACTGAGAGCCATCCGCCTTGTGAGATGCCACAGGCAAAAAACAACAACTAATGTACAAAGTGTTTTTAATATTACAAGCAACTTAAGATGTACTCTGTGGACGTATGATTTACTAATTAATGCAACTCTGCGATCCATTGAATTGCTTTGCTCAGCCCCAAGTCACATTCTGCCCAACTTTTGCATTGGATCTAATGTCTCTCCCTTGATCTCCAGAGGAACACCACCTCTCATACACCCTACTCTCTTTGTGCTATCTCTGGGTTATGTACTCTACTGTGTCTGAAAAACAATAAAAAGACACTTGCAACTATACCATACCACCTGTCCAGTCGTGTTGCTTTGTTCCGCCTATGTTTTCCTCCGAGCTGGCATTCTCATCGCCAAAGTTAACATGCTCCATTTCTCAAAGGAAAGTCGATAGTTCACAGTTGACTGAAGATAGAGATTTCCTGACTACTGTTGTCATCCTCTGCTGTATTCCATATCAGTATCAGGAGACTTATAGCAGTGGGCAATAAGAGTTACTACCCATCACATGCTTTTTGCTGAGTAAGATACAGCTCTTCTATATGGAGGTGGTTGCATTACGCAGAGGAAAGGTCATCTTTCGGCCAGAAAAACCAGACATTTTCAGTTAGCTCTACAATGACATGACTAACACTTGCTTCCCATTGCCTGTCAGAGTCTAGACACCTCTGGGGAATATCATGTGCCCAGCAACCTATGTTCCTATCTAACCCTAGAGCTGAGCTGAGTCTTTTGTCTGAAGGAGTAGCGCAGGTTAACCATTCCTCTATCTGCCATTCCCCTGGAATCAAAGTCAACCAACTACACCATATATACAAAAGTATGTGGACACCCATTCAAATGAGAGGATTCGGCTATTTCAGCCACACCTGACAGGTGTATAAAATCGAGCACACAGCCATGCAAACTCCATAGACAAACATTGACAGTAGAATGGCCTTACTGAAGAGCTCAGTGACTTTCAATGTGGCACCGTCATAGGATGTCACCTTTCCAACAAGTCAGTTCATCAAATTTCGGCCCTGCTAGAGCTGCCCCGGTCAACTGTAAGTGCTGTTATTGTGAAGTGAAAGTCTAGGCGCAACAATGGCTCAGCCACAAAGTGGTAGGTCACACATGCTCACAGAATCGGACTGCCGAGTGCTGAAGCGCGTAGAGCATAAAAATCTTCTGTCCTCGGTTGCAACACTCACTACCGAGTTCCAAACTTCCTATGGAAGCAACGTCAGCACAATAACTGTTCGTCGGGAGCTTCATGAAATGGGTTTCCATGGCCGAGCAGCCGCACACAAGCCTAAGATCACCATGCGCAATGCCAAGCGTCGGCTGGAGTGGTGTAAAGCTTGCTACAATTGGACTCTGGAGCAGTGGGAACACGTTCTCTGGAGTGATGAATCATACTTCACCCTCTGGCAGTCCGATAGACAAATCTTGGTTTGGCTGATGCCAGGAGAACGCTTCCTGCTCCAATGCATAGTGCCAACTGTAAAGTTTGGTGGAGGAGGAATAATAGTCTGCATCTGTTTTTCATGGTTCGGGGTAGGCCCCTTAGTTCCAGTGAAGGGAAATCTTAACACTACAGTATACAACGACATTCTAGATGATTCTGTGCTTCCAACTTTGTGGCAACAGTTTGGGGAAGGCCCTTTCCTGTTTCAGCATGACAATGCCCCTGTGCACAAAGCGAGGTCCATACAGAAATTATGTGGAAGAACTTGACTGGCCTGCACAGAGCCCTGACCTCAACCCCATCGAACACCTTGGAATGCCGACTACGAGCCAGGCCTAATATCAGTGCCCCGACCTCACTAATGCTTTTGTGGCTGAATGGACGCAAGTCCCCGCAGCAATGTTCCAACATCTATTGGAAAGCCTTCCCAGAAGAGTGGAGGCTGTTATAGCAGCAAATGGGGGACCAACTCCATATTAATGCCCATGATTTTGGAATGAGATGTTTGACGAGCAGATGTCCACATACTTTTGGTCATGTAGTGTATTTCTTTGATGATTAACTTTTCTAATGAAATGTGCACTACTTCTGACCAGGGCCCACAGGGCTCTGGTCAAAAGTAGTGCACCATAAAGGGAATAGGGTGCTATTTGGGATGAAGATTTCTGTGTCCTGACCCATCCAGATGGATTATAATAATACTCATTAAGCCACACAGACAACGACAGCTCATCAGTAAAGCCCAAAGTCATTAATTCACTCTTTTAAAATTTAAATAATAGGATGTAATTGGGAAAGGTCCCAAATGGCTTAGCATGAGGAGGCGTGCTGGAGAAAAGAAGAGCATGGATGGGTGCGTTAGGTACTTTTGTTGACTTTTTAGTCAGTACTTCTGAAGGAAACACTCACGAGCAAAAAGTGGTCCCCGAAAAGTGTGTACTACATCATATATGTGCAGATATGTGCACCGCCTCATTGCTCCCTCTTTTCTCTCTGCTGTGTCCACAGAGCTGTTGGGAAACCTCATTGGGTAACACTGGGCTAGAATTCAAATTGCTAGGGGGCTGGCCCACTTGGGGGGGGGGAATGTAGGGAAAATGGTGCGGCACAGCTTCAAGAAAACAAAAGCTTTCAAACTATGGATTTTGTGGCTAATTGAGGTAAGACAGTAATTCTGCTCATAGATTGTACATGTATGAACTACATATTGACACATCCAGCCCAAAGCGGGAGGTTTAAAAAATACTTTCTTAGTCGCCAAAGTACCAGAGCATGTCTTTAAGGGATCTTTATTGACATCAGAGGGGCCTGGCCATTAGTTAAGACTCTCTCAAAATAACTTTATATCTCAATTATTACAGACAGTTGCAAGCATAAAATATATGTGTATGCCCGTAGATAGTAAAGATGGGTTTAGGAACCGATTTGAATAGAGCTGAAAAAGCACACAGTCAGTCCACTGTCAGTTCAACGTCTAGTTTTGCTTTTGGTTGTCAACTAATGTGAATTCAACGTGAAATCACCAAAACAATTCACCATGTTATTGGAATTAGATTAAAAGTTGGGTTACAAAAAAAGTTCTGATACGTTGATGACTTTTTGCAAATCTAATCAGTTTTCCACATTCATTCAATATCATCACATGTCATTTTTGTTGTTGAAATGACTTGGAAACAATATTGATTCAACAAGTTTTTTTTAAAGAGGAGACTTCCTCTTAGTACAGTTCACTAAGAATTGTGATTGATTGTAATCAACCACTTGTAGTGCCTAAACTATGTGACATAGATATTCCTCAGATAACAATGAACTGGACTCAATTAAAATAATAAAGTCATCTGTGATGGGTATGCATATCTAGTAATCAGATCTGTGCAGATGTGAGAGAATGGGACTCATTGGATCGATGTAAAGCCAGTCAGTCAGTGTAGCTACCAGAAATCACAAGCAATGAAACGTAATTTACTAGAGAATGCACTAATATTGTCAGACTGTAGTCTACATGGGTAAGTAGTAACACATGGGTAAATAGAGCAGTATCATTTCATGCTGTTGTTTGTTTCTCTCTGGGACAGTGCTGCCTGGATGATCTCGTATTTTCCTCTTTTGAGTAATGATTGGGAAGGAAGAGGGAGGAGGAGAGGTGAGCAGAGGAGAGAGAAGGAAGAGCCTGCCTGGAGGCTAGATGCAGGATGATCAGAGCTGGGAGGGAGTGTTGAGGTTGGTTTCTATAGTTGGCTCCCATTCAGGCCTCTCCTTGGGAGAATAAGACTGAGTGTGCGTCCCAAATGGCACCCTGTGCTTTAGTACATTGGTAGTGCACTATATAGGGGACATAAGTAGTTCACTATAAAGGGAATAGCTAGGGTGCCATTTGGAACTGGGACAGAGTTATTTTGAGGATTGGGGCCGAGGTGAGAATGAGCTCAGTTTCCCATTGTGAGCTTAGCTTCCACCTACACATCTCTGGATCCTCCTACTGAGAAAGAACAACAGAGAGAAGAAAGAAAGATAATAAACAATCTCATCTGATAGCAGAAATATCAACAATAAGAAGGAAAGAGGCTCCTTTGATTTGAATTCCAGGATCTGCATGTGAAGGAAGCCAAAATGTAATGCTAAATCCACCACGAGCCAGATACAGACTCCTCTATCCATAGCCAATAGGAATAATTGGACTTGTTCCAAAGCAAGGGAATTAGAGAGTGATTTAGAAAGCTTAGCAGAATCTTCTTAACTATGCCAATGGCTGAGATTTCATGATTTGAGGGAAAATGTGAATCCCGCCTATGCTTTTAAGTTATGCACACATCATCTTTGTGATTACATAGATAAATCTTCCTTCCAGGACCATGCAGTATTAAAAATACTGAGGAGAGATTTGATTCACAGAAATCACAGAGACGTATTGGAAAAATCTAAATCACAACATAAAACGTTTTAAATCAAATGTTCTATATGTATGCATCATGCATCTATCTGAAGTATGTGAAAGGCCTAGATGTAACTAAGAATCATAAGTATCCTTTCCTCCACAACTTTATATAAGGTTGTTCAATAATTATCCAATAAAGTATTATTCATAAACAGTCATAGCTACAGTCCCAGTCGGTATTAGATGGACCCGCCTGTTGGGAAAATAACCTGTGGTTACCTAGGATACCCCATTGGCTCACAGCAAATAGCTGACCTTTTTCAAACAAAATTTTCTTGTTGTCTGCTTGTCAATTACAAACTTTAAGAAAAGTACAATATGTCTAAAGATGACTTCTCAACCTTGCCTGCTCCTGAGCTTTCTCGCTAAAACATAATATTGTAGGGCTTCCCTCATGCCCCTTTTCATGGAGGTGTTAGCAGCCGAGTGAGTGAGTGGAACATTAAGCTAGCCAAGACTAACAACACAAACAAATGGACTATACAGCAGTGGTGTGTACTCATGGTTGCCAAGGAAAGAAATTCTAAGAGAGAGGCTGAATGTATCTCACTGGCGAAAGCAAAACAGCGCCACTCTATCTCTGTATGTGTACCCCATCTATCTGATGCTGTCTGGTCCAAAAGAGTATAACGTTGTTGCTGCCCGTAGCATTGAATGCAAGGGAAGCCAGCTAGCATTTGGCCGCCCTTGATAAAAAAGTATAAAATAATAGCCAAACAGCGTTGAGCTAAACTGAGCGAGCTCAACTGTGAATGGGCCTGGTGCACCCAAAACAAGTGTCAAGGGAATCCAGTTTGGATTTGGCTTCAGACCAATCACATCACATCGAGAGCAAACCGTCATTGACAGAAAACTTGAATTGTTGCATCTCGTTGTGTTGTCCTCCGGTGGATGGCTAGCTAGCTCAAATTGGCCCTTTCCTAAATTAGCCATGGATGGAGATAGGGATCATTGGCCAGTGCTTAATTCTCAGTATTGGCCAATGATTATAACTGCGATTCTGATTCAACCATAAATTCATACATTGTGCCCCTTGCCTGAGATGATGGAAGTTCAATATGTAGCTAGATGTAGTAGGCTAATGTTAACTAGCCGTTGCCCATGAAAGGAAGTTAGGCTAGCGAGCAAGCATTTTAGCCAGGTAGCTTAGGACAACAAAACAGTCAACATGTTTTTTCTACTTGCATGAACGCACACACACACACACGCACAGAAATCTGAACCATGGTCAGCCACATCATATTTAGCTTACGTTGATTGGACTAAATAGTTTTTGGTAACATTTAGTTGTAACTGTATTAGACTAAGCATAGGTGATTTGATGATGTTTAAATGTTGAATTTGAAATGGTGCTGGAATAGTGGCGGTAGCTCCTGTTTTCTTTGCAACTTTCGGTAACTCTCCGTGGTTCTAAATGAATAGTTGTTTAGTAGCGCGAAAATGTCGCAAACTGTCACACCCTGATCTGTTTCACCTGTCTTTGTGATTGTCTCCACCCCCCTCCAGGTGTCACCCATCTTCCCCATTATCCCCAGTGTATTTATACCTGTGTTCTCTGTTTGTCTGTTGCCAGTTCGTTTTGTTTTGTCAAGCCTACCAGCGTTTTCCCCCTTGCTCCTGTCTTTCTCAAGTTCCTGTTTTCTAGTTTTCCCGGTTTTGACCATTCTGCCTGCCCTGACCCTGAGCCTGCCTGCCATTCTGTACCTTGTCACACCACCCTGGATTATTGACCTCTGACTGCCCTGACCCTGAGACTGCCTGCCGTTCTGTACCTTTTGGACTCTGATCTGGATTACTGACCTCTGCCTGCCCTTGACCTGTCGTTTGCCTGCCCCCTGTTTTTGTAATAAACTTTTGTTACTTTGACACTGTCTGCATCTGGGTCTTCTCCTGAAACATGATAGCAAACATTAACTTGCTTGACCATGCTGTAGGTCATGTAACTGTTTGTTACATGCAATATGCTTTGTGGACTTCATCGGACAGAGGTTGCTCTCCAGTTTTGTGATGAAACAAAGGTGTTGTTGAATTTATTCTGCCACTGTGTCTTCTTATTGTCTCGGCCTTAGGCCTATAAATCACGGTGTCAAGGCATATGAACTAACATGTTAATTATCACAACACATAGGTTGTAATATGGCTTTTTTTCTGGCTTGGCTTCCCCAGTGATTTTACCCACACACCGCTACTAGTAGTGAGTGGAGTTACAAACATATTATACTAAACAAGTTAAATGTCTTACTTGTGATGAAATGTTTTCCACATACATAGCTATGTGTAGCCTACTTGGACACCGGGTCCCCACATTTCCTAGTCTCCCATGCCGAAATAGCCTGAAGCCACAGGGCTCTTCTTGCAGGCTCTATTTCCCTTAGTGGGAGTATTGCGAACCGTAGGTTGGGAGTTTTGCCCTGGTACATGTACATTGTACAACACAGCAGCTTTTCAGCATATTTTGTTATTTCTGTACAACAAAGAATCAACGACGAAGTTGGCTCTTTTACAATAGGGGTCAATAGAAAATAATGTTTGTTTTCACCAATTTGTGGGAGTGGTCGAGGGGAATTCCTTATTATTACGTGAATATTGACTCAGAGTGTATAAGCATGGCCAGTGTAAACCAGTAAACACTTTATAAGCATGTCCCTTTTGTTGAGATGGATGGTGACTTTATATCTATGACAGCTGAAGCATAACATTTTAACTGTAGAGTTATTAATTTACAATAGGCAAGTGCTGTTAAAATCTAAATGGTGATATGATGAGTGTAGAGCATATTAAAGCTTAATTGTTTGATTGGTGGGTCGTTAACTCTGGTCATGGCTCAACTGACTTTGGATGGGGAAAATGTAGCACTTATCTCGGCATTGTAATGCTTGCTCTTTGAGGGAAATGAAATTCTCGCTCTACATACAAATTGGATGAAAGTCATCAGAGAAAGTAATGAACATGAATCCATTTTTAATGGGCATTAATAAAATATGTTTTGCCTCATAGTTTCCTGAGGCAGAAAAAGTAAGCTCTCTAAATTTCCCAGAGCAGACCACAACTTCTGCTCTCATAATCTAAGCGTATTTCACAGACTAGAGCAACATAGGAAGGGAATGCACAAGCATGAGAAAACCCAACACACTACTCGCATACTGTACACACACACACACACACACACACACTTGAAAGAACACAAACCCACACACACTTGCAAGAACTCGCACGCACGCCACACACACACCTGCCTAAAATCCCATCATCAGGAAATGTAAAACAGTTGGCAGACTGAGAACGAAAACAAATGCTTACTGTAATGTGAAGTAGTTTTTGGCACAGTGTTGATGTGCAGGGAAATACTCAGACATGATGTTTGTTTACCTACTGTTCGTACCTTCATATAAAGCCTTATGTTTTAATATGACATAGCAAACTAGTATTGCCATATCCAGGGATGTTAAAGCTTCAACTGCAATATGTAACTTTTTGGGTGACCTGGCCAAATTCACATAGAAATGTGTTATAGATCTGTCATTTGTATTGAAAACAAGTCTAAGAAGCGGTAGATCTGTTCTCTGTGCGCTATTTCTATGCTTCCCGTTTTTGCGTCTTTTACTTTCGGTTTTGTACACCAGCTTCAAATAGCTGAAAATACAATATTTTTGGTGATTGAAAATATTTTCACAATCGTTTAGATCGTACAATGATTCTCTACACTATGCATTGCTTGTGTTGTCACATAAACTGAAATTTGTCATGGGCCTCTCACTCCACCGGGTTACCACCTTAATTTTCTTCCACTCTGCTCACCACTCTCTCTACTCAGCCTAACTAGCTCCACCTGTCCCTGCTCTGCTCTGCTCTAATTACTCTGCCAGCTGCGCTGCATTACCCACTACCTCTCCCAGTATTTAAGGCCCTGTCTTTCAGCTCTCCGGTGTCAGATCGTCTGCAAAGCTCACACCCGGAACCTGTTTGCTCGCGCTTCTGGCTCACCCTGGTTTTGTGACCCCGGACCTGCCTGTTTTTTGGATACTCTTCTGCCTCAGGAGATCCAGACCTGCTTCTGCCATTACGACTCCTGACTACTCTTCAATCCCGGTAACTCTGACCAGCCTTCTGCCTTGCTACTACGTATTTTGGATTTCCCTTGAACTGTACTGCTGCCTTGTTTCATTCCGCCCTGTTGTGTCTGTGTCTCCCCCCCCCAGGACTTCTGGACCACCCACCACCGGCTTCATAGGACGCATCGCTGCCACTGGGGGGGGCACAGACCCAGCACATTGGACGGGATCCCTGTTACCCCTGGAGCCTTCATTCACTCCCTACTTCCCTTTTCCCTTAAGTTTAATAAACTTTCTGGTGTGACGCAATTGTGGTCCTCTGGTCGTCTGTCTGAACCGTGACAGTACGATCTGACCATTATGGACTCAGCGCACACTTTCCCCGACATGGAAACCGATGAGCATGAGCAGCAGTTCCAGCAGCAGCAACAACAACTCGCCATGATCATTCAACTCCTCACCAACCTTACCCCAGCCAGTCTGCCCACCAGCCCTGCCCCCGAGTTACCTGCCCCGGTCATTGCAGCCGCTGCTCCGGAACCCAAGATTGGAAACCCCGAGCGGTTCAACGGCGATTCAACCCAGGTCCGGCCATTCCTGACTAGCTGCCGACTTCAGTTCTCCTTGCAGCCAAGGACCTTCGCCACGGAGGGGGCTAAAGTTGGGTATGCCATCACTCACCTGACGGGCCGAGCTCGACTCTGGGGAACAGCAGAGTTCGAACGTCAAACCCCCGCATGTGCAACCTTCGACCTGTTTGCTGAGGAGATGCTGAAGGTGTTTGACCTGGATTCACCCACCGCAGAGGCGTCTCGTGAACTGTTCAGTATTCGACAAGGCAGACGTACAGTCGCAGACCATTCCATCGACTTCCGAACCCTGGCTAGACGAAGTTCTTGGAACACACCATCGTTGGTGGACGCGTTCTTCCATAGTTTGGCTGACTATATCAAGGACGAGTTGGTCTCCCATGAACTGCCTTCCACTCTTGATGAAGCCATCGCACTGACTGTCAGGATCGACAGAAGGATACAGACCCGTCGTCGTGAGAGGGGGCGCCAAGGTCCACCTACTACCGGCATTCGGAGAGATCCGACTGGGCTCCTGTCATCTACTGCCACTCACCCAGGTCAGCTTGATCAGTCTGAGCCTATGGAGATTGGGCGAGCCTCTCTCACTCCTGCAGAGCGCCAGCGCCGCTTCACCTCAAACCTCTGCCTCTATTGTGGAGGTGATGGACATCGTGTGGTAACCTGCCCTTTAAAGGGCCGAAGCTCACCGGGCATAGGGGGAGTCCGGTTGAGTTCAATGACCATCCAGTCCTCCGACCGCAAACCCCTGCTGCAAGTTCACCTCCGCCTTTCTGACTCAACTCACACCCTGGCTGCTCTGGTGGATTCTGGCGCCGAAGCCAACATAATGGACATCAAGCTGGCACGCCAACTGGGACTGGAGAACCTCCGTTTGACACCTCCTATTCCTGCCCGGGCACTGGACGGACACTTACTCGGATCAGTCACTCATGTCACGGCCCCGGTCTCGATGGGTCTGTCCGGAAACCATCAAGAAACTATCCAGTTTCACCTGCTCCCCTCTCCAGGCCAACCCCTCATCCTGGGTTACCCATGGCTCCGCCGGCACAACCCTCAGCTCGACTGGGTGACCGGGGTGATCAGGGAGTGGGGAGAGGACTGCCACCGAACCTGCCTGCTTGCTGCCGCACTACCCCCTCGGCCAGTACCTACTAACTCCGCTCCTGACCTCTCCAATGTCCCAGAATGCTACCATGGTCTCAGAGAGGTGTTTAACAAAGCAAGAGCCACATCTCTGCCCCCTCACCGACCGTACGACTGTGCCATCGACCTCCTCCCTGGAACAGCTCCTCCAAAGGGTCGTCTTTATTCGTTGTCTGCTCCTGAAAGAAAGTCCATGGAGGACTACATCAATGGCTCTCTGTCCGCAGGATTAATCCGTTCATCTTCATCTCCTGCTGGTGCTGGCTTCTTCTTTGTGGGGAAGAAGGACGGATCTCTTCGCCCCTGCATCGACTACAGGGGACTCAACGACATCACAGTGAAAAACCGTTACCCTCTGCCTCTGCTCACCTCTGCTTTTGAGTTGCTCCAGGGAGCCACTGTTTTTACCAAGTTGGATCTCAGAAACGCTTACCACCTAGTGCGGATCCGGGAGGGAGATGAATGGAAAACCGCATTCAATACACCAACAGGCCACTACGAGTATCTGGTTATGCCTTTTGGCCTCACCAATGCTCCTGCTGTGTTCCAGGCTCTAGTGAATGATGTACTGCGGGACATGTTAAACAAGTTTGTCTTCGTTTACCTGGATGACATCTTAATCTACTCCAGAAACCTGTCTGAACACACCCGCCATGTCCAGCAAGTCCTTCATCGTCTTCTGGAGAATTCCCTCTACGCCAAGGCAGAGAAATGTGAGTTTCACGTCAAGACAGTGGCCTTCCTGGGGTACATAGTGGCAGAGGGAAGTATCCAAATGGATCCTGCCAAAGTATCAGCAGTCACTTCATGGCCAGTTCCGGAGAACAGAAAGAAGCTGCAACAGTTTCTGGGGTTTGCTAACTTCTATAGGAAGTTTATCCGGAACTACAGTACCGTTGCTGCCCCTCTCACTGCTCTAACCAGCACCAAGCAACCCTTCACCTGGACCCCAGCAGCCGACAAAGCCTTCAGTACCCTCAAGGTGAGGTTCACCTCCGCTCCCATCCTCCAGATGCCTGATGTGGACCGGCAATTCATTGTGGAGGTGGACGCCTCGGATGTGGGAGTTGGTGCTGTGATTTCTCAGTGGGCTGCGGAGGATAGGAAGCTCCATCCCTGTGCCTTTTTCTCACGTCGGTTGTCCCCCTCTGAGTGCAATTACGACATAGGGAACCGTGAGCTGCTGGCTGTGAAGCTTGCCTTGGAGGAGTGGCGTCACTGGCTGGAGGGGTCCACCATTCCATTTCTCGTTTGGACCGATCATAAGAACTTGGAGTACATCCGCACGGCCAAACGGTTGAACTCCAGGCAGTCCCGCTGGGCCCTGTTCTTCACCAGGTTTAATTTCACTCTGTCATACCGGCCTGGATCACGCAACACCAAGCCAGACGCCCTCTCCCGTCAATTCCAGAAGGATGACACCCCCTCCAAGGACCCTGTGTCGATTCTGCCAAGTCCCTGCATCGTTGCAGCTCTGACCTGGGCTGTTGAGGAACAGGTGCTGGAGGCTCTCCGTAACCAGCCAGGTCCCAGCACTTGCCCAGCTGACCGCCTTTTTGTCCCCGAAGACCTGAGGTCCCAGGTCGTTCAGTGGGGACATGACTCCCGCCTAGCTTGTCACCCTGGCTCCACCCGCACTTACAACCTGCTCGCCCAGAGGTTCTGGTGGCCCTCTCTGAGGAGGGATGTACGGGAATTCGTCCAAGCCTGCCCCATCTGCAACCAACACAAGTCGTCCTGCCAGCCCCCAGCCGGATTGCTGCAGCCCCTGCCTGTGCCCAGACGTCCCTGGTCTCACATCGCCCTTGACTTTGTCACGGGGCTGCCCCCTTCAAGTGGCATGACCGTCATTCTCACCATCGTTGACCGTTTCAGCAAGATGGCACACTTCATTCCCCTCCCCAAGCTCCCAACCGCCAAGGAGACCGCCCAGGTGGTCCTGGAACACGTCTTCCGGATCCATGGACTGCCCAAGGATGTAGTTTCTGACCGTGGTCCACAATTCTCCTCCGCTTTTTGGAAGGAGTTCTGTCACCTGCTGGGAGCCACAGTCAGTCTGACTTCCGGATTCCATCCCCAATCCAATGGGCAGTCAGAGCGGGCTAATCAGGAGCTCGAGAAGGCACTGCGATGCATGACTTCACGCAACCCCCACTCCTGGTCGCAGCAATTGACATGGGTGGAGTACGCACACAATTCTCTGACCTGCTCTGCCATCGGTATGTCCCCTTTCCAATGTGTTTATGGATACCAGCCTCCTCTATTTGCCAGCCAGGAAGAGGAGGTTACTTGCCCATCTGCACTTGCTTTTGCCCGTCGATGTCGCCGCACCTGGTCACAAGCCCGAGCCACACTCCTCAGATCCGTTGCCAGCTACACTACCGGGGCCAACCGTCGGAGAATTCCTGCTCCCACCTACCATGTTGGTCAAAGGGTGTGGTTGTCATCGAAGAACCTGCCACTCAGGGTGGAGTCGCAGAAGCTGGCACCTCGGTTCATTGGCCCATTCCCTATCATAAGAGTGATTAGCCCAACTGCTGTCCGGCTCCAACTGCCTAATTCCCTGAGGGTGCACCCCACTTTCCATGTGTCTAAGATTAAGCCCATCCATGAGAGTCCGCTGGTCCCTGCTGCGCCTGGTCCTCCTCCTCCACGGCTCGTCGATGGTGGTCTGGTTTACACCGTCCGCCGCCTGCTTCGGTCCAGACGGAGGGGTAGGGGTCTCCAGTACCTCATTGACTGGGAGGGCTATGGACCTGAGGAAAGGACCTGGGTGCCAGCTAGTCGGATTGTGGATAGGACTCTCATCACCGCTTTCCACCAACGGCATCCTGATCAACCTGCAATCCGTAGGGGCCGCCCCAGAGGGGTCCCTAACCGTCCTGCCCGCTCGGCTTCCTGTCCTGTGCCTGATCCTGTCTCGGGACCTGTCCCATCTCCCGACCACGGCCCTCCGGCTTCCTCCGAGGATGAGGACGTTCACTCGGACCGTTCGGAGGAGTTCTAGCCCTCCTCCGGCTCCCCTCCTCCCGCCCGGCGTGGTGTTGCTCTTGGGACTTCTGGGGCCGTCCCTTGGGGGGGGGGTTCTGTCATGGGCCTCTCACTCCACCGGGTTACCACCTTAATTTTCTTCCACTCTGCTCACCACTCTCTCTACTCAGCCTAACTAGCTCCACCTGTCCCTGCTCTGCTCTGCTCTAATTACTCTGCCAGCTGCGCTGCATTACCCACTACCTCTCCCAGTATTTAAGGCCCTGTCTTTCAGCTCTCCGGTGTCAGATCGTCTGCAAAGCTCACACCCGGAACCTGTTTGCTCGCGCTTCTGGCTCACCCTGGTTTTGTGACCCCGGACCTGCCTGTTTTTTGGATACTCTTCTGCCTCAGGAGATCCAGACCTGCTTCTGCCATTACGACTCCTGACTACTCTTCAATCCCGGTAACTCTGACCAGCCTTCTGCCTTGCTACTACGTATTTTGGATTTCCCTTGAACTGTACTGCTGCCTTGTTTCATTCCGCCCTGTTGTGTCTGTGTCTCCCCCCCCCAGGACTTCTGGACCACCCACCACCGGCTTCATAGGACGCATCGCTGCCACTGGGGGGGGCACAGACCCAGCACATTGGACGGGATCCCTGTTACCCCTGGAGCCTTCATTCACTCCCTACTTCCCTTTTCCCTTAAGTTTAATAAACTTTCTGGTGTGACGCAATTGTGGTCCTCTGGTCGTCTGTCTGAACCGTGACAAAATTAGGCTAACTATTACAATTTCAGCAACCAGGAAATGGCGGAGTGATTTCTGCATATTGCACCTTTAAAATCAACATCCATTACGATTTATAATGTCCCCTTACTGTAGTTTGTGGAGGCAAATTCCTCCACAACTTCAGTGTACATTAAACATGAAGCATCTTTATTCCATTTCATGTGAGTCATATGTCACTGATGAGCGGCCAGAAAGGGGGAATAGATTAGCGTCTTTCTGATCCAGTTTGCCCTCGCATTGATGCTCCCCAGATTCAACCCTGGGGGGAGTCCGGGTTGTCACGGTATATCTGTCCAGCCGTCACATTTCCTATACTTTTATATCTGTCTAGACGTCACATTTCCTGTACTTGTATATCTGTCTAGACGTCACATTGCCTGTACTTGTATAGCTGTCCAGACGTCACATTGCCTGTACTTGTACATTGCTCAAAAAAATTAAGGGAACACTTAAACAACACAATGTAACTCCAAATCAATCACACTTCTGTGAAATCAAACTGTCCACTTAGGAAGCAACACTGATTGACAATACATTTCACATGCTGTTGTGCAAATGGAATAGACAACAGGTGGAAATTATAGGCAATTAGCAAGACACCCCCAATAAAGGACTGGTTTTGGACAGTTCCTATGCTTCCTGGCTGATGTTTTGGTCACTTTTGAATGCTGGCGGTGCTTTCACTCTAGTGGTAGCATGAGACGGAGTCTACAACCCACACAAGTGGCTCAGGTAGTGCAGCTCATCCAGGATGGCACATCAATGCGAGCTGTGGCAAGAAGGTTTGCTGTGTCTGTCAGCGTAGTGTCCAGAGCATGGAGGCGCTACCAGGAGACAGGCCAATACATCAGGAGACGTGGAGGAGGCCATAGGAGGGCAACAACCCAGCAGCAGGACTGCTACCTCCGCCTTTGTGCAAGGAGGAGCAGGAGGAGCACTGCCAGAGCCCTGCAAAATGACCTCCAGCAGGCCACAAATGTGCATGTGTCTGCTCAAACGGTCAGAAACAGACTCCAAGAGGGTGGTATGAGGGCCCGACGTCCACAGGTGGGGGTTGTGCTTACAGCCCAACACCGTGCAGGACGTTTGGCATTTGCCAGAGAACACCAAGATTGGCAAATTCGCCACTGGCGCCCTGTGCTCTTCACAGATGAAAGCAGGTTCACACTGAGCACATGTGACAGATGTGACAGAGTCTGGAGACGCCGTGGAGAATGTTCTGCTGCCTGCAACATCCTCCAGCATGACCGGTTTGGCGGTGGGTCAGTCATGGTGTGGGGTGGCATTTCTTTGGGGGGCCGCACAGCCATGTGCTCGCCAGAGGTAGCCTGACTGCCATTAGGTACCGAGATGAGATCCTCAGACCCCTTGTGAGACCATATGCTGGTGCGGTTGGCCCTGGGTTCCTCCTAATGCAAGATAATGCTAGACCTCATGTGGCTGGAGTGTGTCAGCAGTTCCTGCAAGAGGAAGGCATTGATGCTATGGACTGGCCCGCCCGTTCCCCAGACCTGAATCCAATTGAGCACATCTGGGACATCATGTCTCGCTCCATCCACCAACGCCACGTTGCACCACAGACTGTCCAGGAGTTGGCGGATGCTTTAGTCCAGGTCTGGGAGGAGATCCCTCAGGAGACCATCCGCCACCTCATCGGGAGCATGCCCAGGCGTTGTAGGGAGGTCATACAGGCACGTGGAGGCCACACACACTACTGAGCTTCATTTTGACTTGTTTTAAGGACATTACATCAAAGTTGGATCAGCCTGTAGTGTGGTTTTCCACTTTAATTTTGAGGGTGACTCCAAATCCAGACCTCCATGGGTTGATACATTTGATTTCCATTGATAATTTTTGTGTGATTTTGTTGTCAGCACATTCAACTATGTAAAGAAAAAAGTATTTAATAAGATTATTTCATTCATTCAGATCTAGGATGTGTTATTTTAGTGTTCCCTTAATTTTTTTGAGCAGTGTACAGTGAGGGAAAAAAGTATTTGATCCCCTGCTGATTTTGTACGTTTTCCCACTGACAAAGAAATGATCAGTCTATAATTTTAATGGTAGGTTTATTTGAACAGTGAGAGACAGAATAACAACAAAAAAATCCAGAAAAACGCATGTCAAAAATGTTATAAATTGATTTGCATTTTAATGAGGGAAATAAGTATTTGACCCCCTCTCAATTAGAAAGATTTCTGGCTCCCAGGTGTCTTTTATACAGGTAACGAGCTGAGATTAGGAGCACACTCTTAAAGGGAGTGCTGCTAATCTCAGCTTGTTACCTGTATAAAACACACCTGTCCACAGAAGCAATCTGTCACGCCCTGGCTCTGGGGACTATGTTATGTTGAGCCAGGGTGTGTAAGTCTATGTTTTGTATATCTATGTTGGCCTGAGTGACTCCCAATCAGAGGCAACGAGTGTCAGCTGGTTGTCTCTGATTGGGAGCCATATTTAACTATCGGTCTTTTCACTTTGTGTTGTGGTTTCTTGTTCCTTTTGGTTTGTGTGTATCGAAGGACTTCACGTTTCGTTCGTTGTTTTGATCGGGTGATCTGTTTAATAAATAATATGTACGCATTCAACGCTGCGCATTGGTCCTCCTCCTTAAGCGAACGTGACAGAAGAAACCACCAAGACAGGACCAAGCAGCGTGAAGAGGAGAGTGGATGGACCTGGGATCAGTGGAGTAGGAGTCTCAACTGGGCCCAGCCAAGCGAAGAGCAGAAAGGTTGGACTTTGAAGCAGTGGAGTGAGAGTCTGGCGAGAACTAGGGAGGCCTGGTCCACGGGGAGGAGAGAACCCCAGAAAATTTTTAGGGGGGGGCTCACGACGTGGACGACGGGGCAGCCGGAGGCCGCGATGGAGCGGTCCAGCGGGTGTGCAGAGGAGGCCGCCAGGTTAAGGGGGCCACTGGTCACAGAGGAGAGGGAAAGTGTGGAGGCACGGCGAGAGGTACTGGGGTGTATTACCAGTCCGGTCCGGCCCGTTCCTGATCCCTGCATAGGGCCAGTGGCGTGTGTCCCCAGTACGGTTCGGCCTGTTCCTGCCTCTCGCACCGAGCCTGTGGTGCGCGTCGTCAGCCCTGTCCGGCCTGTTCCTGCTCTCCGTACCAAGTCGGTGGTGCGCGTCGCCAGCCCGGTCCGGCCCATTCCTGCTCTCCGCACCAAGTCTATGGTGCGTTTCGTCAGCCCTGTCCGGCCCGTTCCTGCTCTCCGCACCAAGTCTGTGGTGCGCGTCGCCAGCCCAGTCCGGCCCATCCAAGCTCCCCGCACCAGGTCAGTGGTGCGCGTCGTCAGCCCGGTCCGGCTCATTCCTGCTCCCCACACCAAGTCAGGGGTGCGCTTCGTCAGCCCGGTCCGGCCCGTTCCTCCTCCACGCATCAAGCCAGGGGTGTGCGTCGTCAGTCCAGCACAACCCGTGCCTGGATCATGTCCGGAGCCGGATCCGCCGCCGAGGCGGAGTGCCCACCCGGTCCCTCCCCTGTTGTGGTTGTTTGGCGCGGCCGGAGTCCGCGCCTTTGGGGGGGGGGGTACTGTCACGCCCTGGCTCTGGGGACTATGTTATGTTGAGCCAGGGTGTGTAAGTCTATGTTTTGTATATCTATGTTGGCCTGAGTGACTCCCAATCAGAGGCAACGAGTGTCAGCTGGTTGTCTCTGATTGGGAGCCATATTTAACTATCGGTCTTTTCACTTTGTGTTGTGGTTTCTTGTTCCTTTTGGTTTGTGTGTATCGAAGGACTTCACGTTTCGTTCGTTGTTTTGATCGGGTGATCTGTTTAATAAATAATATGTACGCATTCAACGCTGCGCATTGGTCCTCCTCCTTAAGCGAACGTGACACAATCAATCAATCAGATTCCAAACTCTCCACCATGGCCAAGACCAAAGAGCTCTCCAAGTATGTCAGGGACAAGATTGTAGACCTACACAAGGCTGGAATGGGCTACAAGACCATCGCCAAGCAGCTTGGTGAGAAGGTGACAACAGTTGGTGCGATTATTCGCAAATGGAAGAAACACAAAAGACCTGTCAATCTCCCTCGGCCTGGGGCTCCATGCAAGATCTCACCTTGTGGAGTTGCAATGATCATGAGAACGGTGAGGAATCAGCCCAGAACTACACGGGAGGATCTTGTCAATGATCTCAAGGCAGCTGGGACCATAGTCACCAAGAAAACAATTGGTAACACACTACGCCGTGAAGGACTGAAGTCCTGCAGCGCCCGTAAGGTCCCCCTGCTCAAGAAAGCACATATACAGGCCCGTCTGAAGTTTGCCAATGAACATCTGAATGATTCAGAGGAGAACTGGGTGAAAGTGTTGTGGTCAGATGAGACCAAAATCGAGCTCTTTGGCATCAACTCAACTCGCTGTGTTTGGAGGAGGAGGATTGCTGCCTATGACCCCAAGAACACCATCCCCACTGTCAAACATGGAGGTGGAAACATTATGCTTTGGGGGTGTTTTTCTGCTAAGGGGACAGGACAACTTCACCGCATCAAAGGGACGATGGACGGGGCCATGTACCGTCAAATCTTGGGAGAGAACCTCCTTCCCTCAGCCAGGGCATTGAAAATGGGTCGTGGATGGGTATTCCAGCATGACAATGACCCAAAACACACAGCCAAGGCAACAAAGGAGTGGCTCAAGAAGAAGCACATTAAGGTCCTGGAGTGGCCTAGCCAGTCTCCAGACCTTAATCCCATAGAAAATCTGTGGCAACTCAAACCTTCAGCTCCCTCCAAACGTCAGCCTTGAAACCTTAATGACTTGGAGAAGATCTGCAAAGAGGAGTGGGACAAAATCCCTCCTGAGATGTGTGCAAACATGGTGGCCAACTACAAGAAACGTCTGACCTCTGTGATTGCCAACAAGGGTTTTGCCATCAAGTACTAAGTCATGTTTTGCAGAGGGGTCAAATACTTATTTCCCTCATTAAAATGAAAATCAATTAATAACATTTTTGACATGCGTTTTTCTGGATTTTTTTGTTGTTATTCTGTCTCTCACTGTTCAAATAATCCTACCATTAAAATTATAGACTGATCATGTCTTTGTCAGTGGGCAAACGTACAAAATCAGCAGGGGATCAAATACTTTTTTCCCTCACTGTATATCTGTCTAGACGTCACATTGCCTGTACTTGTATAGCTGTCCAGACGTCACATTGCCTGTACTTGTATATCTGCGTGTTATTGTTGCTGTTCTCTCTGCCTTTTTCCCCCCATTAATAAACACTCATCCCATCCTGCGGCCGGTGTTGTCCTAGGGGGTCTGGCTGTCACTGTCCATTAGGGTAGCAGGGTAGGCCAGGGTAGTGCAGGCAGGGCCGCGAGTCAGGGGGTAAACTGGAGCAGATCATGGTTCCTTCCTGTGGCTGGCTGGAGTGCCGCTAATCGTTACACACACACACACACACACACACACTGACCCTATACAGGTCTGCAGGGATGCTGCTCCTGTTCTTGGAAAGACTGTAAATGTAATCCTCTGCACCTCATGACTGGTGGGAAAGCACATCACAACACTGCTTACAGTATCAAGGGAGTGTGCTGCACTGGGGGCTCTGGTCAAAAGCAGTGCACCTTATAGGGAAAAGGGTGCCAGTTGGGATGTACTCCATGTCTTTATCACTCAAAGTCGATGAACGGATGGGGACTGGTTGGTTGCTTGATCAGATAAGGGAGGCATTGTTACATGCATTGTACTGTAGCTTTGTTTTACTTGTATTCTAGAGCAGTGGAAGTTTATGTAGGGTGACTGGCTAATACGCTCCTAGATATCGTTGTCCTTCAAATGCATACATACACTACATGGCCAGAAGTATTTAGACACCCCTTCAAATTAGTGGATTCGGCTAATTCAGCCACACCGTTGCTGACAGGTGTATAAAATCGAGCACACAGCCATGCAATCTCCATAGACAAACATTGGCAGTAGAATGGCCCATACTAAAGAGCTCAGTGACTTTCAACGTAGCACCGTCATAGGATGCCACCTTTCCAACAAGTTAGTTCATCAAATTTCTGCCCTGCTAGAGCTGCCCTGGTCAACTGTAAGTGCTGTTATTATGATGTGGAAACATCTAGGAACAACGACAGCTCAGCCACGAAGTGATAGGCCACACAAGTTCACAGAACAGGACCACCGAGTGCTGAAGCGCGTAGCTCGTAAAAATCGTCTGTCCTCAGTTGCAACACTCACAACAGAGTTCCAAACTGCCTATGGAAGCAACGTCAGCACAATAACTGTTTGTCGGGAGATTCATGAAATGGGTTTCCATTGTCTAGCAGCCACACACAAGCCTAAGATCACCATGTGCAATGCCAAGGGTCGGCTGGAGTATTGTAAAGATCGCCGCTATTGGACTCTGGGGCAGTGGAAATGCGTTCTCTGGAGTGATCAATCACGCTTCACCATCTGGCATTCCAACAGACGAATCTAGTTTGGAGGATGCCAGGTGAACGCTACCTGCCCGAATGCATAGTGCCAACTGTAAAGTTTGATGGAGGAGGAATAATGGTCTGTGGCTGTTTTCCATGGTTCGGGCTCCAGTGAAGGGACATTTTAACGCTTCAGCATACAATGACATTCTAGACGATTCTGTGCTTCCAACTTTGTGCCAAACGTTTGGGGATGGCCCTTTCCTATTTCAGCATGATAATGCCCCCGTGCACAAGGCGAGGTCCATACAGAAATGTTTTGTCGAGATCGGTGTGGAAGAACTTGACTGGCCTGCACAGAGCTCTAACCTCTGTCGAACACCTTTGGGATGAATTGGAACGCCGACTGCGAACCAGGCTTAATCGTCCAACATCAGTGCCCAACCTCACTAATGCTCTTGTGGCTGGATGGAAGCAAGTCCAACATCTAGTGGAAAGCCTTCCCAGAAGAGTAGAGGCTGTTATAGCAGCAAATTGGGGACCAACTCCATATTAATGCCCATGATTTCGGAATGAGATGTGCGACAAGCAGGTGTCCACATACCTTTGGCCATGTAGTGTACTGACATGAGGGAAAGGGATAGGAGGATACCTAATCAGTTGTACAACTGAATGCATTCAACTGAAATGTGTCTTCCGCATTTAACCAGAGGGAATTATTGATGAAGTCTGCATTACTCTAATAGTTCCCATACTGCCTACTATAGGCAATATGGTATACCCCATAATCCAATGTGTTTATTTAAATTTCTGTCTAAAGGTTATCCTCTTAGGGATGCTTTATTTGTTTTAGCACATATTCCCACTACTTCTCCCGGGTCCTGGTACTAGTGATTGTCTCTTTAATTATTTATGGAAATCTGGTATGGGTTTGTATGTCAAGCTGCAATGATTTGAAGAAAATGTTCCCTGCCGCAATACAATCGAAGGCAGATTTCAGCAAACCCTGGAAACCATTAAGCAACACACTCTTGTTAATAAGTCTGCAACAAATGCTACCTATTTATTGTTGATAGCCCTAAAGGTCACCAGAGTTCCTCCTCCTGCTGTCATCGCTTGTCATGCAGGGAATTACAGCCCTGAAATTGACATTGTAGAAAACATTCAAATAACTCCTGATATGTTAAAGTTAGAGTTAGATATAGAAACATGTATTTAAGTGTCACTCCACAATGATACTATAATACAACATACATATTTATTCAAACCACATTGTGGACCACTCAAATTGAGTTTTGAGACACTAAAAACAATTATGGTCAAACATGGAACAGGCGTCATCTATAACATTTTGTCATCTATAATACATATTGTGTGTGCAGGAATTTTAATTTTTATATAAATGATCTGAATGGAGACATTGAAAATGTTCATGTTGTATTCCTTTTTTAAAGTGCATTGCTGCTGCTGTTGCAACGGTTGTTGTTGTTCTTCAGTGCTCTGTCAGGTGGTTGGTGATTGGTTGTTGATGTGAATCTGAACTATACAACCATTGCTCTTTTTGTCCCCTAAAGGAAAAACGTATCAAGTATTTTATCTCACTCAGCTCAGATGACATGCTTATAAAGCAATTACATTTCTGTTGTACATGTACAATAGATTTGGGTGAATGTTCTCTCATTTACTCAGACTTAAAGCTTGACATGTTTAATTACATTGTATCTTCCATGCAGCTGAGTCAGCAACACCTACAGGCTGCATGCTAATGTATGAAAATAAGCCAGCCTTTCCATATGCGAAGCCATGTATTTTTTATGAACATTTCTCCCTTATGTTCCCTTTTAGGCCCCATTTGAATGATCCTTCACGGTGGTGGTTGTTGATATGGAGATAGTCAGTGTGTGGCGGATAAATCTGAGGGTATGCATGTCCTTGCATGCAGTGTTTTCAAGCTGTGTACATTAGGAAGACTGTGGTGTTCCTCACTGAACTGGCAGGAGAAATACTCTTAAACCATTCCAATTATAGACTAATTTACTGCACTGCTCTTATTAGACCTCAGTCTATCCCTACTTCTCACATCTCTCTCATACCATTTTTTCCCATAGGAAAGACAGAAGCCTACTACTCTCTCTATTGGAAAAGGGCTCCATTTGAGCTGCTGTTTGGATTAACAATTTCAATAATAATATAATATGCCATTTAGCAGACTCTTTTATCCAAAGCGACTTACAGTCATGCGTGCATACATTTTTTCAACAATTGTATCTCAGAAATGTCATTGTCTATGAACTCATTCTGGGTAATTTTGTAGGGCGTCCCAGTTTGAAGCTTCTGGCCATTGCAATGCTAAACTGGTCTGGAACAACTTCAGTAAACCATGCTATATTTGCTGACTATGTACAGTATGTGCTGTTTGTCTACTAATTGAATTAGGTTAAACTCAGTTTACTGACTTGCATTTACAAACACTAAATAAAGCCAATGATCAGTGAGTGGTCAGTTCCATTGGAATCCTGTAATTACCGCCAACGGAATAACAGCCATGGGAACGACAGCCATGGGAATGACAGCCAAGATGGACTAGCACAGTATGTTGTGGTGTGTGTGTGCATGTGAGTGTGCAGTGCTTGATGTGGACTGAAATAAGTTCTGTTACTCATTTTGGGTGCCGGTAGCCTACTGTTTATATTTAGGTGCAGGAGCTGTACAATACTTTTGAGCTAATATTCTATAAGAGGAACAGAAGCTCTAGCAGTAGAAAATTGGAGGTGCCGGTACTCAGCTCCGGTGAGCTCCTGCCCAAGTCAAGCACTGTGCGTGCGTGCGTGTCTATGTCTGTCTCTGTCTGTCTCTCTGTCTGTCTGTGTGTCTGTTTGTCTGTCTGTGTGTGTGTGTGCGTGCACGTGCGCTCGCGTCTGCTTGTGTGTGTGTGTGTGTGCGTGCGTGCATGTGTTGTCTGTGGACAAAGAAACAGTCCACAGAGACCTAGGTTCCTCTCCGGCATAATTACTGCCAGGAGATTTACTGGGCCAGATTTATGCAGCATGTTATCTTCATCTGATTTGGCTCTCAGTCAAATGGGAGAGAGAGCATGCTGCTTGAATCCCTATTTGCATTTTAAGCTGGAGGTCATGCTTCCCTTTACAAAATAGTAACAGTGACAAATGATTTGCATTCTCATGTTTATTTTCACTTTGTGTCTATAAAGGTGTTACAGGCTTTGTTTTTTCCCATTTATATTCAAAGTTGGACGTTAGCACATTAGCATGTTGGGCGCACCGATTGGTGTCAACTCATTAGTCAGTATATGTTTCACCTGTGCTGGCTTGTCTTTCTGTTAGTCAGTAGGTGTTTCAACTGTGTTGGCCCAGTGCTCCAGTTGTCTTGAGAGATGTGGAGAGTTAACACCTTTAGTTGGCTCTCTCTTTTTAAACAATCCTTTATCTGATCTTCCCTGTGTTTTGCACCACTTCTTGGTTTGCTTCCTGTCTTTATGTTTGGTTTGAGTTTTAATTTTGTTTGACTCTTCTTGTGAAAATGTTGTGGCCGATCATTGTGGGTGTCTTTAAGGTCAACTTTCAGTGGACACACCCATGAATGTCTTTCAGAACCCCTCCTGGAACCCCTCCTGGAACCCCACCTGGAACCCCTCCTGTAACCCCACCTGGAACCCCTCCTGGAACCCCACCTGGAACCCCTCCTGGAACCCTTCCTGGAACCCTCCTGGAACCCCTCCTGGAACCCCACCTGGAACCCCTCCTGGAACCCCACCTGGAACCCCTCCTGGAACCCCTCCTGTAACCCCACCTGGAACCCCTCCTGGAACCCCACCTGGAACCCCTCCTGGAACCCCTCCTGTAACCCTCCTGGAACCCCTCCTGGAACCCCTCCTGGAACCCCACCTGGAACCCCACCTGGAACCCCTCCTGGAACCCCACCTGGAACCCCTCCTGTAACCCCACCTGGAACCCCTCCTGGAACCCCTCCTGGAACCCCACCTGGAACCCCTCCTGGAACCCCTCCTGGAACCCCTCCTGGAACCCCACCGGTTTAATTTTGGTTGTTGTTAGTGACTGTTTGTTAGGTCCCCCTTCTGTTTGAGCAACAATTTTGGGTTTCTTGCTTGGGAATGTAACAAAATGGGGGCTCATCCGGGATCCTGTTTCCCATGGTAGTCGCTCTAATCAACTACTCTGAAGCTCTGCTGTGCCCAGATATGAGTGTTCAAAAGACACTTTTGTGGTAGTTTCTGTCACTGACATCCACCCAGAGGATAAGACTGGTGGAATAATTTAGAAAGTTGCATAAACACAAAAAAAAAGCCATGGACTGATTTTAAGTTGCATTTGTGGAAGACGCTACATGGGAGATGCTAGATAAATGTACAAAGGCGAATCTGCTCATCATTGCAAAGCATTATGACATCAAAGTTGCATATGCTGAATCAAAATCAATAGTCAAAGAGTTAGTCTATACTGCTTTGGTGGAGGAGGAGAGGGAGGATGTTGAAAACGGTCCTATGGGTGGTAGAGTACACCCCATAGACGTGCAACTGCAAGAGGTAGAACTACAGGCAAAATGGGAACAACAGAAATTAGAGCTCGAGCACAAGGAGAGAAAACGTGCAGACAGAGAACAAGAACAGGAATGTGAGCATGCCATTCCATTAAAAGAGATAGAGCTGGAAGCAAGACAAAGAGAGATAAATCTGGAAGTACTCCGAATCAAGTCAGGCCATCCTGCACCCTCAGAGTTTGAGCCTGGTCGGAACAGCCGGCTTGTACTGCCTTTTCAACGAAAAGGAGGTGGGGCAATATTTTACTCTGTTTGGACGGATTGCAACATCCCTAAAATGGCTGCGAGATATTTGGTCACTGCTCCTCCAAAGTGTTCTTCTGGGAAAAGCTCAAAGTGTACACCGCTTTCTCTTGACCAGAGTTCAGATTATGACACTGTTAAAGCTGCTATCCTTCGGGCTTACGAGTTGGTCCCAGAGGCATACAGACAACAGTTCCATAAATTACGAAAGACAGAATCACAAAGCCTGTTGAATTCACAAGGGAACAAGCATGTCTTTTTGATCGGTGGTGTGGTTCTCAAGAGGTCAAGGACCTTGAGGATTTAAAGACACTCATACTTCTAGAGCAGTTCAATAATTGCCTTCACGAAAAGGTTGCTACCTACATCTATGAGCAAAAGGATCTCACTCAAATCAAATCAAATTGTATTTGTCACGTACACGTGTTTAGCAGATGTTATTGCGGGTGTAGCGAAATGCTTGTGCTTCTAGCTCCGACAGTGCAGTAATATCTAACAAGTAATATCTAACAATTTCACAACATATACCCAGTACACACAAATCTAAGTAAGGAATGGAATTTAAGAATATATACATAATTTATATGGACAAGCAATTACAGAGTGGCATGGACTAAGATACAGTAGAATATTATAGAATACAGTATATACATATGAGATGAGTAATGCAAGATATGTAAACATTATTAAAGTGACTAGTGTTCCATTTCTTAAAGTGGCCAGTGATTTCAATAGGCCGCAGCAGCCTCTAGTGTGCTAGTGATGGCTATTTAACAGTCTGATGGCCTTGAGATAGAAGCTGTTTTTCATTCTCTCGGTCCCAGCTTTGATGCACCTGTACTGACCTCACCTTCTGGATGATAGCGGGGTGAACAGGCAGTGGCTCAGGTGGTTGATGTACTTGATTATCTTTTTGGCCTTCCTGTGACATTGGGTGCTATAGGTGTCCTGGAGGGCAGGTAGTTTGCTCCTTGTAATGCGTTCGGCAGACCGCACCACCCTCTGGAGATCCCTGCGGGCGGTGCAGTTAACGTACCTGGCGGTGAAACAGCCCGACAGGATGCTCTCAATTGTGCATCTGTAAAAGTTTTTGAGGGTTTTAGGTGCCAAGACAAATTTCTTCAGCCTCCTGAGGTTGAAGAGGCTCTGTTGCACCTTCTTCAACACACTGTCTGCGTGGGTGGACCACTCTTGAGAAAGCTGCAGTCCTTGCAGATGAGTTTGTGTTGACACATAAAACTACCTTCACAAACAAAGCACCCAGTTGTTATCTCTACTCAAAAAGCAATCCAGGGAAGTCACCTCCTACTACAAGATTTCAGTCTTTTTCTATGGTGCCCAAAGATAAGGATCGGCAGAATTTTTTTTGTATCCGCCAGTTTGTTATGACTGCCGTGAGAAACGACACATTGTCTCTCCATGTCCTAAGTTGAAACAGAAAAATGTGAGAAAAAAAAGCTGTGTCTTCTTGTGGGAGCACTCCAGCCAGTCAAGTCTATGGTTGGGACTTGTGTATCTCCTAAACAAGATTTTGGAATAGATGTGTATGAACCCTTTGTTTCAGACGTGTTCGTTTCTCTGCAGAGTGGCGATTCTGTTAAGCAGCCAGTGAAGATACTGCGAGACACTGGGACAGCCCAATCCTTCATTTTGGAGGGTGTTTTGCCTTTGTCTGACATTTCAGCAACTGGTTACATACAAGGTGTGGAGATGGGTTGCATGGAAGTTCCTTTGTATAATGTGGAACTCGAGTCTGATCTTGTCTGGTTCCATTGTCAGTGAAGGGGGGTTTCATTCATTTTAGGCAACGATAGGGCTGGAGGGAAGGTTGTTTGTAAGGAACCCAGAGAAGAGGAACCTGACGGGTTATCAGAAAAGTACCCTAGAGTTTACCCAGCGTGTGCTGTTACACGTGCTATGTCTAAGAAAGTCGCCGGGAGCAAGTCTAGTGTTGAGGAGGATGTCTGCGATCCCACCATGTTCGATCTGTCTGAGACATTTATGTGTGATCCTGAATTCGGCAAACCTCCTAAGTTGATCTCTTCTTTGAAAACCCCAAAGGTGAGCGAGTTTGTAGAACCACTTAAGAAAGAGAGGTTTCCTACAGTTGACACTTCGATGTTGCTGAACAGTGTAAAGATGCTTCCCTCTCCCCTCTTTTTGCTGAGATACGTCCACAGGAGGAGTTTGAAGTTTGTGTGGGTTACTTTGACAGAGATAATTTTCTGATGAGGAAGAGTGGTAACCACCCCCATGAGTGTCTTTCAGAACCCCTCCTAGAACCCCACCTGTTTCGTTTTGGTTATTGTTAGTGACTCTTTGTTAGTTCCCCCTTCTATTTGAATGACAATTTTTGGTTTCTTTCTGGGGAACGTAACAAAGGGAATACTTAGTTGGTCTTCTTCATTCCCTAAGCATTTTACTGTAGGCTTACATATATTTTTGTTGCATATTTCCTAGAAGCATTAGGAAATTGTGTTTCTATTAACTTTTAATTCAATTCAGTCTATATCTAGAGAAATACTACTTAACAGTAAACTCATTAGGAAAGCTCATCTTGTGATTCAATGTTCATCAAAACATATCAGAATTGGCTGAGAACTGTCCATTTGCTAGCTCGGGTATCCAGTGTCCCCATGGAGTGTGCAATAATCAGAGTTCTCTACAGTTTCCAACGTGTAAATTAATCTGTCACTTCCATCTGAGCTGAGCAGTGTGACAGAGAGGAAATAGATCATTTGTAACTGCACGTGGATGCTCCTGCTGTACACTCAAACTGTCATCAGGGCGGCAGATAGCCAAGCGGTTAAGACCGTTGGCCCAGTAACCGAAAGGTTAGAGCAGACTCTGTGAAAACTCTGTCGCTGTGCCCCTGAGCAATGCACTTAACCCTAATTGCTCTGGATAAGAGCATCTGCTAAATGACTAAAAAAAAAAAACTTGGGACCTCCATGTTTACGTTGGTAAGGTGAGTGTGTTTTTTCTATGCGGCAGTTAAGTAAAAGGCAACTGTACTTCTTCTCTGTAGTCTAGATTTGGGAAATCCTCCAATCCTCCTTTCACCAGTGGTTCAATAGAGCCAGAAACACCGGAAGCCAGGCTCCTTTACCTTGGGTTAAAGAGAGAGCCAACCAGGAGACGAGCTCCTTTACCTTGGGTTAAAGAGAGCCAACCAGGAGCCGAGCTCCTTTACCTTGGGTTAAAGAGAGCCAAACGTGAGCCGGGCTCCTTTACCTTTGGTCAAAGAGAGCCAGGCCGAGTTCCAGCACCTTAGAGGAGTAGGATAGATAGAAATGTTCTTAAAAGTACTACTACTTACCCCAGTGGTTCCCAAATTAGGGGTTGTGACCCCATGTTGGGTCGCCTGATATGAAATTGGGGTTTATATTATAACATCATCTTTGTATCTCAAAATAATTGTATTGTGGTTAACCTTATAAATCTACATGAAAATTATTCCCATGCATTGACTTTTGTTTGCTATACAGGTTGTGGGATGCTATTCACATGGACATATTGTTCTGTCTCTCGATTCCTGAGCATGAAACGGCACAGGGGATGTTCAGTGCGCTGCGTGGCTATGTTGACAAAAAACAGATTCCATGGGATCGAATGGTGGGCTTTTGCACAGATGGGGCTCCATCTACAGCGGGACGGCGAGCAGGCCTCTGCACTCTAGTTATGAATGTCTCCCTCTGCCATATGGACGCATTGTATGATACACCGATAGTAACTGGTGGCAAAAGAGCTGACCACAGAACTCGGAGATATGCTGCAGCAAGTAACTTCGATTGTAAACTACATCAAACCATATCCACTGCGCGCACGCCTGTTCGCAAAACTATGTGGAGATATGGGATGAGTGCATGACAATATTCAATTTCACACCAAGGCTTGGTGGTTATCCAGAGGGAGGGTTGGAAGGATTTTTTGCATTGAGAGAGGAACTGTTGTCATTCACAATGGATGTAAAAAAAAACTGACTTGGTTGACTTTCTGTGTAATGAAAAGAAAATGTGTCTCCTTGCCTATGTAAGAGATATATTTGGGAAATTGAACGAACTGAACGCAAGCATGAAGGAGAAATACAAAAACATTCTACAGATGAGTGACCGAATCAGTGGATTCAGAGGAAATCATTCTTATTGGAGAGAGTCTTTCAAAAGCGAACCATGCCCCCTTCCCTCGGCTGTGCATGTTTCTAACAGAAAGCATCAGTAAGTGTCCCATCACAAGTGATGACTGCTCACCTCCAACGCTTGGAAGAGCACTTTGGGACCTACTTCCCAATCCATTTGACTGTGATCCTGGCTCAGTTGATATGCCGGTAAGTGAAATCGAACAACTGATCGAGCTGTCAGGAGTTTTGGTTCCTGACTCAAAGGGAATACCCTGCCATCGGCACTGAGCATTAATGCCGCGTTCAAAACAACTGAGAACTCGGAACTGGGAACTCGGAAATCTCAGACTTTCGACATTAGTGCATTCAAGACAACTGTGAACCCGAAAAACATGAGCTCCGACTGGGAAAAATAGTTTTGAACGGTCATCCAACTCGGAATTCCAACTCGGGAAATCTTTCTTGAGCTCCGACTTTCGACCTGAAGATCATTGACGTCATGATTTGACCTCATATTTTTCAGTTCCCAGTTGTCTTGACAGCACCATACAACTCATGGCTAGCTCATATCTGTGTGAAGCTTGATTCAGTGCTCTCGTCTACATTAAAACCAAATATTGATCCAGGTTGGATGTGACAGCAGAGATGAGGTGCACACTGTCTACCATGCCCCCTGACTTTGAGAAGCTCTGACGCGACATGCATCAAGCCACACCCATCTCATTAGTGGTGGTGAGATAATATACAGTTGAAGTCGGAAGTTTACATACACCTTAGCAAAATACATTTAAACTCAGTTTTTCACAATTCCTGACATTTAATCCTAGTAATAATACTCTGTCTTAGGTCAGTTAGGATCATCACTTTATTTTAAGAACGTGAAATGTCAGAATATTGGTAGAGAGAATGATTTATTTCAGCTTTTATTTCTTTCATCACATTCCCAGTGGGTCAAAAGTTTACATACAATCAATTAGTATTTGGTAGCATTGCCTTTAAATTATTTAACTTGGGTCAAACATTTCGGGTAGCCTTCCACAAGTTTCCCACAATAAGTTGGGTGAATTTTGGCCCATTCCTCCTGACAGAGCTGGTGTAACTGAGTCAGGTTTGTAGTCCTCCTTGCTCGCAGACGCTTTTTCAGTTCTGCCCACATATTTTCTATAGGATTAAGGTCAGGGCTTTGTGATGGCCACTCCAATACGTTGACTTTGTTGTCCTTAAGCCATTCTGCCACAACATTGGAAGTATGTTTGGGGTCATTGTCCAGTTGAAAGACCCATTTGCGACCAAGCTTTAACTTCCTGACTGATGTCTTGAGATGTTGCTTCAATATATCCTCATAATTTCCTTCCTCATGATGCCATCTATTTTGTGAAGTGCACCAGTCCCTCCTGCAGCAAAGCACCCCCACAGCATGATGCTTCCACCCCCGTGCTTCACGGTTGGGATGGTGTTCTTCGGCTTGCAAGCCTTCCCCTTTTTCCTCCAAACATAACGATGGTCATTATGGCCAAACAGTTCTATTTTTGTTTAATCAGACCAGAGGACATTTCTCAAAAAAGTACAAACTTTGTCCCCATGTGCAGTTGCAAACCGTAGTCTGACTTTTTTATGGCGGTTTTGGAGCAGTGGCTTCTTTCTTGCTAAGCGGCCTTTCAGGTTATGTCGATATAGGACTTGTTTTACTGTGGATATAGATACTTTGTACCCATTTCCTCCAGCATCTTCACAAGGTCCTTTGCTATTGTTCTGGAATTGATTTGCACTTTTCGCACCAAAGTACGTTAATCTCTAGGAGACAGAACGCATCTCCTTCCTGAGCGGTATGATGGCTGCGTGGTCCCATGGTGTATATACTTGCGTACTATTGTTTGTACAAATAAACGTGGTACCTTCAGGCATTTGGAAATTGCTCCCAAGGATGAACCAGACTTGTGGAGGTCTACAAAAACATTTCTGAGGTCTTGGCTGATTTCTTTAGATTTTCCCATGATGTCAAGCAAAGAGGCACTGAGGTTGAAGGTATGCCTTGAAATACATCCACAGGTACACCTCCAATTTACGCAAATTATGTCAATTAGCCTATTAGAAGCTTCTAAAGCCATGACATCATTTTCTGGAATTTTTCAAGCTGTTTAAAGGCACCGTCAACTTCGTGTATGTAAACTTCTGACCCACTGGAATTGTGATACAGTGAATTATAAGTGAAATAATCTGTCTGTAAACAATTGTTGGAAAAATTAATTGTGTAATGCACAAAGTAGATGTCCTAACCGACTTGCCAAAACTCCGCTCAGCAAGGAAGAAGCCACTGCTCCAAAACCGCCATAGAAAAGCCAGACTACGGTTTGCAACTGCACATGGGGACAAAGATCAGACTTTTTGGAGAAATGTCCTCTGGTCTGAAACTGTTTGGCCATAATGACCATCATTATGTTTGGAGGAAAAATGGGGTTGCTTGCAAGTCGAAGAACACCATACCAACCGTAAAGCACGGGGGTGGCAGCATCATGCTGTGGGGGTGCTTTGCTGCAGGACGGACTGGTGCACTTCACAAAATAGATGGCATCATGAGGAAGGAAAATGATGTGGTTATATTGAAGCAACATCTCAAGACATCAGTCAGGATGTTTAAGCTTGGTCGCAAATGGGTCTTCCAAATGGACAATGACCCCAAGCATACTTCCAAAGTTGTGGCAAAATTGCTTAAGGACAACAAAGTCAAGGTATTGGAGTGGCCATCACAAAGCCCTGACCTCAAACCTATAGAAAATGTGTGGGCAGAACTGAAAAAGCGTGTGCGAGCAAGGAGGCTTACAAACCTGACTCAGTTAAACCAGCTCTGTCATGAGGAATGGGCCAAAATTCACCCAACTTATTGTGGGAAGCTTGTGGAAGGCTACCTGAATCGTTTGACCCAAGTTAAACAATTGAAAGGCAATGCTACCAAATACTAATTGAGTGTATGTAAACTTCTGACCCACTGGGAATGTGATGAAAGCTGAAATAAATCATTCTCTCTACTATTATTCTGACATTTCACATTCTTAAAATAAAGTGGTGATCCTAAAACAGGGAATTTTTACTAGGATTAAATGTCAGGAATTGTGAAAAACTGAGTTTAAATGTATTTGGCTAAGGTGTATGTAAACTTCCGACTTCAACTGTAATTGATTCCAAAATGTTAAATTGACATCAGGAGGAAAACCATCCCATCCAGGTGATTTGCCATTATCCAATGCCCTTTTAAGTTAATTGAGAGAGATTTGTGCTCCCTGCGAGGTGGCTTCCTCTGGTGAGAGAAGAGGAGTTCTTAATTCTACAGACCCCCCTCAGCCCCGAGCTGTGCCCTGGACACCATATGTGAACTGATTGCCCCCGATCTATCGTCAGAGTTCGTACTGCTTGGTGACCTAAACTGGGATATGCTTAACACCCTGACCAACCTACAATCTAAACTAGATGCCCTCAATCTCACACATATTATCAACGAACCTACCAGGTACAACCCTAAATCTGTAAACATGGGCACCCTCATAGATATCATCCTGACAAATTTACCCTCTAAATACACCTCAGATGTCTTCAACCAGGATCTCAGCGATCACTGCCTTATTGCCTGCGTCCGTAATGGGTCAAACGACCACCCCTCATCAGTGTCAAACGCTCCCTAAAACACTTTAGCGAGCAGGCCTTTCTTATTGACCTGGTCCGGGTATCCTGGATGGATATTGACCTCATTCCGTCAGTAAAGGATGCCTGGTTGTTCTTTAAAAGTGCTTTCCTCTCAATCTTAAATAAGCATGCCCCATTCAAAAAATTCAGAACAAAGAACAGATATAGCCCCTGGTTCTCCTCAGACTTGACTTCCCTTGACCAGCACAAAAACATCCTGTGGCGTACTGCATTAGCATCGAACAGCCCCCGCGATATGCAACTTTTCAGGGAAGTCAGGAACCAATATACACAATCAGTTAGGAAAGCAAAGGCTAGCTTTTTCAAACAGAAATTTGCATCCTGTAGCACTAACTCCAAATAGTTTTGGGATGCTGTAAAGTCCATGGAAAATAAGAGCACCTCCTCCCAACTGCCCACTGCACTGAGGCTAGGAAACACTGTCACTACCGATAAATCTACAATAATCGAGAATTTCAACAAGCATTTTGCTACGGCTGGCCATGCTTTCCACCTGGCTACCACTACCCCGGCCACCAGCTCTGCACCTTCCGCTGCAACTTGCCCATGCCCCCCCCCCCCCCTTCACACAAATTCAGACAGCTGATGTTCTGAAAGAGCTGAAAAATCTGGACCCCTACAAATCGTCTGGGCTAGACAATCTGGACCCTTTCTTTCTAAAATTGTTGCCGAAATTGTCGCAACCCCTATTTCTAGCCTGTTCAACCTCTCTTTTGTAACGTCTGAGATCCCCAGAGATTGGAAAGCTGCCGCGGTCATCCCTCTCTTCAAAGGGGGTGACACTCTAGATCCAAACTGTTACAGACCTATATCTATCCTGCCCTGCCTTTCGAAAGTATTTGAAAGCCAAGTTAACAAATCACCGACCATTTCAAATCCCACCGTACCTTCTCCGCTATGCAATCCGGTTTCCGAGCTGGTCATGGGTGCACCTCAGCCACGCTCAAGGTCCTAAACGATATTATATCCGCGATCGATAAAAGACAGTACTGCGCAGCCGTCTTCATCGACCTGGCCAAGGCTTTCGACTCTGTCAACCACCGCATTCTTATTGGCAGACTAAATAGCCTTGGTTTCTCTAATGACTGCCTCACCTCACTCAGATAGAGTTCAATGTGTCAAATCGGAGGGCCTGTTGTCTGGACCTCTGGCCGTCTCTATGGGGGTGCCACAGGGTTAAATTCTCGGGCCGACTCTATTCTCGGTGTATATCAATGATGTTGCTCTTGCTGCTGGTGAAGCTTGGATCCACCTCTATGCGGACGACACCATTTTGTATACATCTGGCCCTTCATTTGACACTGTGTTAACAAACCTCCAAACGAGCTTCAACGCTATACAACACTCCTTTCGTAGCCTCCAACTGCTCTTAAACACTAGTAAAACTAAATGCATGCTCTTCAACCGAACACTGCTTGCACCCGCCCACCCGACTAGAATCACTACTCTCGGCGGGTCTGACCTAGAGTATGTGGATAACTACAAATATCTAGGTGTCTGGTTAGACTATAAACTCTCCTTCCAGACTCACATTAAGCATCTCCAATCAAAAGTTAGATCTAGAATCGGCTTCCTATTTCGCAACAAAGCCTCCTTCACTCATGCTGCCAAACATGCCCTCGTAAAACTGACTATCCTACCGATCCTTGACTTCGGCGATGTCATTTTCAGAATAGCCTCCAACACTCTACTCAGCAAATTGGATGCAGTCTATCACAGTGCCAAACGTTTTGTCACCAAAGCCCCATATACTACCCACCATTGTGACCTGTACACTCTTGTTGGCTGGCCCTCACTACATATTCGTCGCAAAACCCACTGGCTCCAGGTCATCTATAAATCACTGCTAGGCAAATCCCCGTCTTACCTTAGCTCACTGGTCACCATAGCAACACCCACCCGTAGTCTGCGCTCCAGCAGGTATATCTCACTGGTCATCCCCAAAGCCAACACCTCCTTTGGCCGCCATTCCTTCCAGTTCTCTGCTGCCAATGACTGGAACGAACTGCAAAAATCTCTGAAGCTGGAGACTCTTCTCTCCCTCACTAACTTTAAGCGTCAGTTGTCAGAGCACCTTACCGATCACTGCACCTGTACACAGCCATTCTGAAATTAGCCCACCCAACTACCTCATCCCCATATTGTTATTTATTTTGCTAATTTGCACCCCAGTATCTCTATTTGCACATCATCTTTTGCACATCTATCATTCCAGTGTTAATACAAAATTGTAACCATTTTGCACTATGGCCTATTTATTGCCTTACCTCCATAACTTACTACATTCGCACACACTGTATATATATTTTCTGTTTGTATTTTTGACTTTGTTTTGTTTACCCCCATATGTAACTCTGTTGTTGTTTTTATCGCACTGCTTTGCTTTGTTGTTCTCAACTGACTTACCTGGTTAAATAAAGGTGAAATAAAAATAAAATAAAAAAATCCTTTAGAAAGGACTTGCCTGGCTTGGTGTGGATTTACAATGAGAGGTGTTTAGTTCTTTATAGAAACGGGAGAATCTTTGATTGATTTGGGTTCTGATAGTAATTCCCCTGTTTCAGATGTAATAGTTGCTATAATAGCTAATTGAGCATTACTGCATAGCTTGTTGGCCAGTAGATGACTGGGACAATTAACATGGAAGTAATAGTTGAGTCTTACTCGATGGATGGCAAATTTTGCTCTCTGAATTATCAATAAATTAAGTTCTGTCTTGACTTTGGAAAGGGCAATCCCTACCTGGTCTGAAAATGCTGTTTGTTGAGAACGCTCTAACACAGTTAACAACATTTCCAAATCTGATATCTTGCTTAATTGTGATTTATTCAACCCAGATGCAAATCATGCAAATGCAGTTGCATAATTTTTTGTATAAAACCTTTGGTGGCATCCCATTGAGTCAAGGGGTCATCGACTTAATTTTTATTGATCATTATGAATTAATTTAGTTCAATTTCAAATGGATAACAGAATGTAGGATTTTGTAGTACTGAAACGTTGAAACACCATCTTGTGGCTCTTTTAGGAGATTCTGAATTTTGACGTTGGCCATGGTAAGCGTGGGGGTCAGATAAGCTCCTATTTTGAATTTCTATTTTCTTAATTAAAGAAAATAGATGTAGATAATAGTATGAAATCGATTCGTGAAAATGGTTTATGCCTGTTTGAGTAGGAAGTTTGCTCTTTTGCTTTAGGATTATGTGCTTGCCAGGCATCAATGAGGTTGTAATTAGAGAGAGTATATGCTGGAGTGCCTTGGTTGCGTGTGGATTGTAATTGGTCTTATTAGATATGTCCAAAATAGCATTCATGTCGGTCCCAATAACCAGATGGAATTCAATTAATTCTAACAAGACGCTGTTCAGAGAATCCAAAAAAAGTAGGATCATATGAATTTGTAGTGTACACATTAATAAAAGACAATTTTCTTTGCGTATGGATACATTTAAGGAAAGTGATTCTGCCTTCTTGGTCTTCGCCTTTACCAAAAATGGTACTTTTGAGTTACCTATGTATCATTATGATTACACCTTTAGTTTTGTTTGGGGCTGATGAAAAAGCAGTCAGTTTGTACTAATGGTTCTTTATTCTATGTGTGTATTTTTGGAGCAGGTGTGTTTCTTGGAGCATTGTTAGGATATCAAGACAGCTGGAACATTTAATAGGACAGTTTAGGCCTTTCAAAAACCAAGAGAGAGTAGCTAGCGTTGCCATTGCTTATCAGTAGTGTTAGTAAGTCCATGAATGTGAAACAAAAACGCAGGACCCACAGGGAAACCCACTCATTGGTCGATCCCGACCCAGAGGTAGGCTAAATATAACAGAAATGCTAGCCTAAACAGTCAAACAGGATGCCTGTAGGAGCAATAACTCCTGATCCATAATCATTAACAATATGGTCTAACTTACCCTAAACATAATGTACCCTCAATTTGTATTAAGCATGTACAGTTGAAGTCGGAAGTTTACATACACCTTAGCCAAATACATTTAAATTCAGTTTTTCACAATTCTTGACATTTAATCCTAGTCAAAATTCCCTGTCTTAGGTCAGTTAGGATCACCACTTTATTTTAAGAATGTGAAATGTCAGAATAATTGTAGAGAAAATGATTTATTTCAGCTTTTATTTCTTTCATCACATTCCCAGTGAGTCAGAATGTCACGATCGTCTGAAGGAGGAGACCAATGCGCAGCGTTGTGAGTGAACATGATGACTTTATTTATCAAAGCGACCACGAAAAAACAACAAAAGACGATACGTGAAGTTCTCTATGACACCGACTGAACATAGCACAAGGAAACAAAAACCCACAAACACAAGGAGAAAACACACAGAATATATATGGCTCCCAATCAGAGATAACGAGCCGACAGCTGACACTCGTTACCTCCGATTGGGAGTCATTAACCAATCACCAAAAACACAAACAAATGAAACTCACCCAACCCAACCCCACCAAATGAAATACACCCTGGCTCTAACACACAGTCCCGGAGCCAGAGTGTGACAGTACCCCCCCCTAAAGGTGCGCACTCCGGGCGCACCATCATACAGTCTCGGGGAGGGTCTGGGTGGGCGTCTGTCCACGGTGGCGGTTCTGGCCCTGGTCGTGGTCCCCACCCCACCTTAGTCACCACCCGCTTCCCTAGCCTCCTCCACATGACCACCCCCCAATTAAACCCCACTGGATTAAGGGGCGGCACCGGACTAAGGGGCAGCACCGGACTAAGGGGCAGCACCGGACTAAGGGGCAGCACCGGACTAAGGGGCAGCACCGGACTAAGGGACAGTACCTGACTAGCTGGTTCTGGCGGATCCTGGCTGGACGGCTCTGGCGGATCCTGGCTGGAGGAAGGCTCTGGCTGATCCCGGCTGGAAGGCTCTGGCGGATCCCGGCTGGACGGCTCTGGCGGATCCCGGCTGGACGGCTCTGGCGGATCCCGGCTGGACGGCTCTGGCGGATCCCGGCTGGACGGCTCTGGCGGATCCTGGCTGGACGGCTCTGGCGGATCCTGGCTGGCGGAAGGCTCTGGCTGATCCTGGCTGGCGGAAGGCTCTGGCTGATCCTGTCTGGCGGAAGGCTCTGGCTGATCCTGTCTGGCGGAAGGCTCTGGCTGATCCTGTCTGGCGGAAGGCTCTGGCTGATCCTGTCTGGCGGAAGGCTCTGGCTGCTCCTGTCTGGCGGAAGGCTCTGGCTGATCCTGTTTGGCGGAAGGCTCTGGCTGCTCCTGTCTGGCGGAGAGCTCTAGCGGCTCCGGTCTGGCGGACGGCTCTGAAGGCTCATGGCAGACGGGCGGCTTTGCAGGCTCAGTACAGACGGGCAGTTCCTGCGGCGCTTGGCAGACGGACAGTTCAGACGGCGTTGGGCAGACGGGCAGTTCAGGCGCCGTTGGGCAGACGGACATTTCAGACGGCGTTGGGCAGACGGACAGTTCAGGCCCCGTTGGGCAGACGGCAGACTCTGGCCGTCTGAGGCGCATCGTAGGCCTGGTGCGTGGTGCCGGAACAGGAGGTACCGGGCTGAGGACACGCATCTCAGGGCTAGTGCGGGGAGAAGCAACAGGGCATGCTTGGCCCTGGGGACGCACCGTAGGCCTGATGCGTGGTGCCGGAACTGGAGGTACCGGGCTGAGGACACGCATCTCAGGGCTAGTGCGGGAAGCAGCAACAGGACGCACAGGACTCTGGGGACACACAGGAGGCTTGGTGCGTGGTGTCTGCACTGGTGGTAAAGGGCTGGAGACACGCACCATAGAGCCAGTGCGTGGAGGAGACACAGGGCTCTGAAGACGCACTGGAAACCTGGTGCTTGGTGTAGGTACTGGAGGTACTGGGCTGGAGCGAGGAGGTGGTACCGGAAATACCGGACCGTGCAGGCGTACTGGCTCCCTTGAGCACTGAGCCTGCCCAACCTTCCCTGGGTTGATGCTCCCCGTCGCCCGACCAGTACGGGGAGGTGTAATAACCCGCACCGGCCTATGTGGGCGAACCGGGAACACCATGCGTAAGGCTGGTGCCATGTACGCCGGCCCGAGGAGACGCACTGGTGACCTGCTGCGTGGGACCGGCTTCATGACATCCGGCTCAACACTCAATCTGGCCCGGCCGATACGTGGAGCTGGACTGTACCGAACCGGGCTATGCCTGCGTACAGGAGACACCATGCGCTCAACTGCGTAACACGGTGTCTGCCCGTACTCTCGCTCTCCACGGTCAGTCCAGGGAGTAGGCGCAGGTCTCCTACCTGACTTCGCCACACTCCCTCTTAGCCCCCCCCCAAGAAATTCTTGGGTAGTACCCACAGGCTTCCAGTCTTGCCTCCGTGCTGCCTCCTCATATCGCCGCCTCTCGGCTTTAGCTGCCTCCAGCTCTTCACGAGGACGGCGATATTCTCCCGGTTGTGCCCAAGGCCCCTTACCATCCAGAATCTCCTCCCATGTCCATGAATCCTTTATGGGTGGATATAAATCCTGTGTAGGTGGATCCTGTTGCCGCTTGACACGCCGCTTGGTCCTTTTGTGGTGGGTTATTCTGTCACGATCGTCTGAAGGAGGAGACCAATGCGCAGCGTTGTGAGTGAACATGATGACTTTATTTATCAAAGCGACCACGAAAAAACAACAAAAGACGATACGTGAAGTTCTCTATGACACCGACTGAACATAGCACAAGGAAACAAAAACCCACAAACACAAGGAGAAAACACACAGAATATATATGGCTCCCAATCAGAGATAACGAGCCGACAGCTGACACTCGTTACCTCCGATTGGGAGTCATTAACCAATCACCAAAAACACAAACAAATGAAACTCACCCAACCCAACCCCACCAAATGAAATACACCCTGGCTCTAACACACAGTCCCGGAGCCAGAGTGTGACACAGAAGTTTACATACACTCAATTAGTATTTTGTTGCATTGCCTTTAAATTGTTTAACTTGGGTCAAACGTTTCGGGTAGCCTTCCACAAGATTCCCACAATAAATTGGGTGAATTTTGGCCCATTCCTCCTGACAGAGCTGGTGTAACTGAGTCAGGTTTGTAGGCCTCCTTGCTCACACATGCTTTTTCAGTTCTGCCCACATATTTTCTACAGGATTAAGATCAGGGCTTTGTGATGGCCACTCCAATACCTTGACTTTGTTGTCCTTAAGCCATTTTGCCACAACTTAGTCCATTTTTTTTTTTTCACCTTTATTTAACCAGGTAAGCCAGTTGAGAACAAGTTCTCATTTACAACTGCGACCTGGCCTAGATAAAGCAAAGCAGTGCGATAAAAACAACAACACAGAGTTACATATGGGGTAAAAAAAACATAAGGTCATAAAATACAACAGAAAATATATATACAGTGTATGCAAATGTAGCAAGTTATGGAGGTAAGGCAATAAATAGGTTATAGTGCAAAATAATTACAATTAGTAATAACACTGGAATGCTAGATGTGCAAGAGATTATGTGCAAGTAGAGATACTGGGGTGCAAAAGAGCAAAATAAATAACAATATAGGGATGAGGTAGTTGGGTGGGCTAATTTCAGATGGGCTGTGTACATGTGCAGTGATCGGTAAGGTGCTCTGACAACTGATGCTTAAAGTTAGTGAGGGAGATAAGAGTCTCCAGCTTCAGAGATTTTTGCAATTCGTTCCAGTCATTGGCAGCAGAGAACTGGAAGGAATGGCGGCCAAAGGAGGTGTTGGCTTTGGGAATGACCAGTGAGATATACCTGCTGGAGCGCAGACTACGGGTGGGTGCTGCTATTTGGAAGACCCATTTGCGACCAAGCTTTAACTTCCTGACTGATGTCTTTAGATGTTTCTTCAATATATCCACATAATTTCCTTCCTCATGATGCCATCTAATTTGTGAAGTGCACCAGTCCCTCCTGCAGCAAAGCACCCCCACAGCATGATGCTGTCACCCCCGTACTTCACGGTTAGGATGGTGTTCTTCTGCTTGCAAGCTACCCCCTTTTTCCTCCAAACATAACGATGGTCATTATGGCCAAACAGTTCTATTTTTGTTTCATCAGACCAGAGGACATTTCTCCAAAAAGTACAATCTTTGTCCCCATGTGCAGTTGCAAACTGTAGTTTTGTTATGAACACGCCATCTGCCTCAATGAAAGATGGAGCCGAGTTTGCTTTCTTGCGTATAATTTCATTTAAAGTGCTCCAGAGATTTTTTACTATCATTCTTTATATAATTTATCTTTGTTAAATAGTGTAGATTCTTCTTCTTTTTGTTTAGTTTAGTTACGTGATTTCTCAATTTCCTGTATGTTTGCCAGTCTGCTGTGTTGTCAGACTTATTTGCTATTCCCTTTGCCCCATCCCTCTCAGCCATACAGTTTTTTAACTCATCATTTATCCATAAGGATTTGGCAGGTCTAACAGTCAGTTTCTTGATGGGTGCATGTCTATCAGTAACCGGAAGAAGCAGTTTCATAATTGCTTCAAGTGCAGCGTCCGGATGATCCTCATTACACACATCAGACCAACAAATAGTTTATTTATACAGTGGGGAGAACAAGTATTTGATACACTGCCGATTTTGCAGGTTTTCCTACTTACAAAGCATGTAGAGGTCTGTAATTTTTATCATATGTACACTTCAACTGTGAGAGGCGGAATCTAAAACAAAAATCCAGAAAATCACATTGTATGATTTTTAAGTAAGTAATTTGCATTTTATTGCATGACATAAGTATTTGATCACCTACCAACCAGTAAGAATTCCGGCTCTCACAGACCTGTTAGTTTATCTTTAAGAAGCCCTCCTATTCTCCACTCATTACTTGAATTAACTGCACCTGTTTGAACTCGTTACCTGTATAAAAGACACCTGTCCACACACTCAATCAAACAGATTCCAACCTCTCCACAATGGCCAAGACCAGAGAGCTGTGTAAGGACATCAGGGATAAAATTGTAGACCTGCACAAGGCTGGGATGGGCTACAGGACAATAGGCAAGCAGCTTGGTGAGAAGGCAACAACTGTTGGCGCAATTATTAGAAAATGGAAGAAGTTCAAGATGACGGTCAATCACCCTCGGTCTGGGGCTCCATGCAAGATCTAACCTCGTGGGGTATCAATGATCATGAGGAAGGTGAGGGATCAGCCCAGAACTACACAGCAGGACCTGGTCAATGACCTGAAGAGAGCTGGGACCACAGTCTCAAAGAAAACCATTAGTAACACACTACGCCGCCATGGATTAAAATCCTGCAGCGCACGCAAGGTCCCCCTGCTCAAGCCAGCGAATGTCCAGGCCCGTCTGAAGTTTGCCAATGACCATCTGGATGATTCAGAGGAGGAATGGGAGAAGGTCATGTGGTCTTAAGAGACAAAAATAGAGCTTTTTGGTCTAAACTCCACTCGCCGTGTTTGGAGGAAGAAGAAGGATGAGTACAACCCCAAGAACACCATCCCAACCGTGAAGCATGGAGATGGAAACATCATTCTTTGGGGATGCTTTTCTGCAAAGGGGACAGGACGACTGCACTGTATTGAGGGGAGGATGGATGGGGCCATGTATCGCGAGATCTTGGCCAACAACCTCCTTCCCTCAGTAAGAGCATTGAAGATGGGTCGTGGCTGGGTCTTCCAGCATGACAACGACCCGAAACACACAGCCAGGGCAACTAAGGAGTGGCTCCGTAAGAAGCATCTCAAGGTCTTGGAGTGGCCTAGCCAGTCTCCAGACCTGAACCCAATAGAAAATCTTTGGAGGGAGCTGAAAGTCTGTATTGCCCAGCGACAGCCCCGAAACCTGAAGGATCTGGAGAAGGTCTGTATGGAGGAGTGGGCCAAAATCCCTGCTGCAGTGTGTGCAAACCTGGTCAAGACCTACAGGAAACGTATGATCTCTGTAATTGCAAACAAAGGTCTCTGTACCAAATATTAAGTTCTGCTTTTCTGATGTATCAAATATTTATGTCATGCAATAAAATGCAAATTAATTACTTAAAAATCATACAATGTGATTTTCTGGATTTTTGTTTTAGATTCCGTCTCTCACATTTGAAGTGTACCTATGATACAAATTACAGACCTCTACATGCTTTGTAAGTAGGAAAACCTGCAAAATCGGCAGTGTATCAAATACTTGTTCTCCCCACTGTATATAGGAATCATTGCAAAACCTCTTGTAGGATCGTCTATACACAATTTTAGGTCCAGTCTTTGGAACTTTTTGTAGATATGGCTATTATATTATGATCACTACATCCAATGGGTGTGGATACTGCTTTAGAGCAGATTTCTGCAACATTAGTAAAGATGTGATCAATACATGTGGATGATTTAGTTAAAAAAGTCAAATGTTCAGCAATAATAATAATAATAATATTGTTTTACACAATTGAGGGGGTGTCCTCATCATTGACTTATGTTGAGGGAAGCATCACAGCCATAGGCTACTTGATTGTGTGGGGATAGAATAACTGAATATTGAGCCAGTCAAATTGGGGTTAGCCTAGATCTGTCGGCTCGTCCCCTTGTGTGTTGGGCTTGATGTGCTTCTCGAAGAAGTATTGAGCCTCCTTGGTAGTGGAAAACGTGGAAGGTCAAGATGAGTTTTGCCAGGTGGATGAAGCTGCATCTCAGGTTTAGCTTGTGTAGCTGTGATCTCACCTCGTTGTAGGTCGCACTCTGTTCCAGCAGTTCGGCACTCAGATCTGGGTAGATGCTGATCGTCTTCCCGGCATAGGTCCCAATTCCGCTGCAAGGCGAACAATTTGCGCTTTGACTTCAAAACTGCGGATTCTTACAATCATACACCGAAATCCGTTCCGGTCGCTGTGCACAGTGTTTATCAGCACAGCATCAGACCTAGCTTCTCCTGCCCAAACTGACCTGCACATTGAATTTACGGGAATGATTTTCGAGTGATTCTGTTTTCTTTTTTAGGAGATTGATTTCCCCTTCTAACTTAGTTTGCGCTGTTTCCAGGTCATGGAGTCGCCCATCTGTCACATTGGCCGCTGTCTCCAAACGTTCCACTTTAGTTGTGTAGGTATCCACTTTAGAAGTGAGCAGTGCAAGAGATTCATTTATCGGTTTAATTGCAAGTCCAGGGCAGAGGTAATTTCCTCACGAACAATCTCTTGGACAGTAGTGGCCAACTCTTTCTGTTGTCGGGTGTTGAGAGCCGCCATGTTCCCACAGGTGAATTGTGAACGGACAGAATATGCCAGCTGGGGGAGCGAAATAGACCTGCTATTGTTCCTTGTAAAACAATTAATGCCCCACACCTTAATGTGATGTTATACGTTGACAATTATTTGAAAATAAGTCTGTTAATTTATTTAGCAAAAGAAAGCCACGAGAAAGTGTTGATGATCACAAGTTTACTGGAGAACGGAGACCAAGTAGAGACTTTCGGACAAGGTGGATAATTGTATAATATAAGGCAGTTTATTCAGAGGTAAAGATATCTGTAAATAGCGTGCACGGACCCGTTCGTCAATCTCGTAGGGAGATATCTGAGAGAGCGAGCCCCTAAACATTGTGTGCTGACATTTTATACAATAAAATGAAGTAGGTTGATTCTAGTAGTTCTGATCTTCTGATTGGTCCTGATGAGTTGGGCGAGGTCACCTCCAGGCTAGTGTCACTGTTGCATTGGCTCTGAGTCGGGTTCTCTGTCTTCAGATGTTCAGCCTAAGAGAAGGGGGTTTTTGTGTGTGTGTGTGTTTGTGTTTAACAATGATGATGTGTGTGTGTGTGTGTGTGCGTGTGTGTGTTTAACAATGATGATGTGTGTGTGTGTGTGTGTGTGTGTGTGTGTATGTGTGTGTGTGCGTGTGTGTGTGTGTATGTGTGTGTGTGTGTGTGTGTGTGTATGTGTGTGTATGTGTGTGTGTGTGTGTGTGTGTGTATGTGTGTGTGTGTGTGGGGGTGTGTGTGTGTGTGTCCTCAGAGCAAGAACTCGTGAGTTGGAAGAACTGAGAGACCTATGGCGTGGGTGTTGTCCATAGCCACCTGCTGATAAGGCTGACAAGATAGAAGTCTCTTGTGCATTGTATTAAATACAAAGGCCCAACACAAGATGGGTCATGCACAAGATTTTAGTCAGACCAAGCTATAACATTATATATTTACTACGACAAAAGCCACGCATTTCAGTGCATGCCACCAGAACCTGCACTCATAGTGTATTGTAGTGTATTTTAGGTTTATTGTAGTGTATTTGAGGTTTAAAAAAGCTTCTGAAGTTTGTAATTTCCACTTTGAATGATTTCCCCTTGCATCAAAATGTATCAACCCCTACAAAAATGTCCTGTTACTGCAGGATTATTTTCCTGCTGTAGCAAATTGGCTGAAATGAAGATCCTGCATCTGTACCTCTTATTGGAGGCTTGCACCGTATAATAAGCCTAATTCATATCTTAATCATGTATTCCTCTCAACACTGAGTTTTATAGTATAATGCTCAATGGTTTAACATTGGCATCCATCAATGTGATGTAACGCTCCACCTCTACATTTACAGCACAGTGATGGTAGCAGCTGCCTCCCTCTGTTATTAAGTCAGGAGATCCTATTCCCATTATCCCAATACATTATTCATGCCTGAAGTCTCAGCTTTGATCATCTGAATATTTAGCAAATACACAGTAAATATATAGGGTGAAGCCAGCAATAATTTATTAAACTGTCAGTGAAGGCGTTGCGGTGGGATTACGAATTTTTAATTGACAAGAGCAACGTATTATTATGTTTTATGCAAAGATGGCAAATCCTATAGCCAAGGGGAATACTGTACATGCCATGAATTAATGGCAGTTCACTCCAATCCATGCAATGTAATGTAATTCTATCAAATAAGGAATTTCAGCTCCACGTAACGTCATTTTATCACCCCAAAAATGCTGCTGAAAATTCCATGTCAAGATTCTAATTTCGATGCTAAACCGTTGAATAGATAGATTATTGATATTTCATTCCATAACTAGCAGTCGTATACTATCCTTTTAGAGGTGCAGATGAAAGAGTGAGTAATGGGTACAACATTATGATTCACATCCATCACATAACTCCATGCTAATACTAACGCCTAAATTACAATATATGGCACCATAGAAAGGTAAGAGGCACGAGGCAAAAGCCCTCGAGAGTGAGATGGAGAGCCATGGTGGATTCCCTATGCTTCCAAGGGGGCCAAGAGGATTAGGTCAAGTCGGGTATAAAAAGGTAGACTGAGGTGTTATATGTCAAAGTTAGTGCTACACATGCATGGTGTCTGACACATAGTGTGTTTGTAAATGGTTTCTAATCACAGTACAGTTGGGCTCTGAGGGCTCTTAATTACTAATCTAGTCCTGTTGTATTGGCAGGATCAATCCTATCATCATTATGGTGGCATGCTGCCAAGACCCAAAGTCAGAAGTTAACTCAATTGGTCTTTACTAGAATTAGGGGAAAGACCCCTGGCCATCATTAACAGTTACAGTGAGGGAAAAAAGTATTTGATCCCCTGCTGATTTTGTACGTTTGCCCACTGAAAAAGACATGATCAGTCTATAATTTTAATGGTAGGTTTATTTGAACAGTGAGAGACAGAATAACAACAAAAAAATCCAGAAAAACGCATGTAAAAAATGTTATAAATTGATTTGCATTTTAATGAGGGAAATAAGTATTTGACACCCTCTCAATCAGAAAGATTTCTGGCTCTCAGGTGTCTTTTATACAGGTAACGAGCTGAGATTAGGAGCACACTCTTAAAGGGAGTGCTCCTAATCTCAGTTTGTTACCTGTATAAAAGACACCTGTCCACAGAAGCAATCAATCAATCAGATTCCAAACTCTCCACCATGGCCAAGACCAAAGAGCTCTCCAAGGATGTCTGGAACAAGATTGTAGACCTACACAAGGCTGGAATGGGCTACAAGACCATCGCCAAGCAGCTTGGTGAGAAGGTGACAACAGTTGGTGTGATTATTCGCAAATGGAAGAAACACAAAAGAACTGTCAATCTCCCTCGGCCCGGGGCTCCATGCAAGATCTCACCTCGTGGAGTTGCAATGATCATGAGAACGGTGAGGAATCAGCCCAGAACTACACGGGAGGATCTTGTCAATGATCTCAAGGCTGCTGGGACCATATTCACCAAGAAAACAATTGGTAACACACTACGCCGTGAAGGACTGAAATCATGCAGCGCCCGCAAGGTCCCCCTGCTCAAGAAAGCACATATACAGGCCCGTCTGAAGTTTGCCAATGAATATCTGAATGATTCAGAGGAGAACTGGGTGAAAGTGTTGTGGTCAGATGAGACTAAAATGGAGCTCTTTGGCATCAACTCAACTCGCTGTGTTTGGAGGAGGAGGAATGCTGCCTATGACCCCAAGAACACCATCCCCACCGTCAAACTTGGAGGTGGAAACATTATGCTTTGGGGGTGTTTTTCTGCTAAGGGGACAGGACAACTTTACCGCATCAAAGGGACGATGGACAGGGCCATGTACCGTCAAATCTTGGGTGAGAACCTCCTTCCCTCAGCCAGGTCATTGAAAATGGGTCGTGGATTGGTATTCCAGCATGACAATGACCCAAAACACACAGCCAAGGCAACAAAGGAGTGGCTCAAGAAGAAGCACATTAAGGTCCTGGAGTGGCCTAGCCAGTCTCCAGACCTTAATCCCATAGAAAATCTGTGGAGGGAGCTGAAGGTTCGAGTTGCCAAACGTCAGCCTCAAAACCTTAATGACTTGGAGAAGATATGGGGGGACAAAATGTGGGACAAAATCCCTCCTGAGATGTGTGCAAACCTGGTGGCCAACTACAAGAAACGTCTGACCTCTGTGATTGCCAACAAGGGTTTTGCCACCAAGTACTAAGTCATGTTTTGCAGAGGGGTCAAATACTTATTTCCCTCATTAAAATGCTAATCAATGTATAACATTTTTGACCTGTGTTTTTCTGGATTGTTTTGTTGTTATTCTGTCTCTCACTGTTCAAATAAACCTACCATTAAAATTATAGACTGATCATTTCTTTGTCAGTGGGCAAACATACAAAATCAGCAGGGGATCAAATACTTTTTTCCCTCACTGTATAGTTTGCTAATCTCATCTGATTGATGCCCATTTATGGGACTTCATCTTTAAGGTCAATGAAACCAGCTGTTGCATCCAGGGCACAGACAATGTTCTTAATAGAATAAAATGGTCATTCATTAATGGCATGGCAGAGTAGCTGTTGCTGCCACCCAACTCTTTAGTTGACAATTAACAGAGAAGGACTCCTATCTGCATACTTTGTTTCCCAGATTCGACTTCTGTTGAGCTGGGAGTTCAATGACTGGAGGTTCATCCCATGTAGCCAATCATGTCTTCACCACCAACTTTTCTGGTTGGGGATTGACTTCAAAAATTGTGATACCGGCATGTTGCTTCTGGGCTTCAACGCTAGTCTACAGTACACACCTTGTTCAGTGAGTTGTGTTTATGGGCTGTAGTGCACTGCAGCAGCTTATAGTTATCCGCCTCTTTTAGTTGTTCCCAAATGAATTGTACACCAAAGGGAGGTGGTGTCAGCCAACACACAAGCGCTATATCAGAATAGAAAACGTCAGATAATGAAGACAGATTTGATACAAATTGAGCATTAGACTCCACCATGTGGTTTTTCATTACTCCTAAGCCCTTGATTGTTCTATTACACTAATGAGTTAGTGAAAAGACGCTGCTTCACCCAGACACCTCCTGAGTATGGAATAAGGCCTGGTCCTTTAGAATAAACCTCCCTCTGACTGCACCCTGCACCAGCCATCCTCTCCTCATTCTAGCAGTACACTGTCACTAAGAAAGTGAGCACTGCTATTACCATCGCACAAGTCTCAATGGAATGAAATGGAACCCCAAACACATGTTAATATCAAGTCAGGGATCTCCTCAACTTTCCCCTAACAAAAAGACAAGCCACAATGTAATGTATGAGACAAAGGGCCCAGTGCAATGACCAGTGAATGTGCCGTGATGAGGGTGCCATGATGAGGGTGCCGTGATGAGGGTGCCGTGTTACGCTCCCCAGTGTCGTGTTACACTCCCCTCTGAACCATATCAGGTTGTCCTAATCAATAAAAGTGAGACTGTCTGTGTCTGTGTCTGTGTCTGTGTCTGTGTCTGTGTCTGTGTCTGTGTCTGTGTCTGTGCGTGTGCATGTGCATGTGTGTGTGCGCGTGCGTGACAGTTCAATAGAATGTCAGCCTTGTTTGTTGGCCAACTCCGGCCGCTCACATTACATCCTGACTCATATCAAATCATATCAATTGAATCCAATCTCTTTTATTAAATTCTCCGCCATGTACCCCCCCCCCCCCCCCCCCCTTCCTCTTGGGGGGAATCTTTTGGAAAATGTCATACAGCAAATGAAAATAATATTGTATGGTAGTGTAGACGAGGGGACACTTTCATTGCATATGCCTTTCATTTCAAGTCTGAGAGCAAATGAGGTAGATAGATGGAAAGTGTAAACGATTGGCTACACTACACATCACTTTAACATGAGGCCTCTGATTGGACCTTACCTACCCCTACCTATATGTACAGTACATATCTACCTCATACCCATCCTCATCGACTCGGTACTGGTGCTCCCTATATATAGCCATGTTCTTTTCTACTCCCTATATATGGTGCATTCGGAAAGTATTCATACCCCTTGACTTTTTCCCCCAAAACATTACGTTACAGCCTTATTATTAAATTGATAAAATTGTTTTTTTCCTCATCAATCTACACACAATACCCCATAATAACAAAGCAAAAACAGGTTTTTAGAAATGTTTGCAAATGTATAAAAAATCTAAAACTGAAATATCACTTTCAGACCCTTTATCACATTTAGACCCTTTACTCAGTACTTTGTTGAAGCACCTTTGGCAGCGATTACAGCCTTGAGTCTTCTTGGGTATGACGCCACTCCTCTATTGTCTTGGCTGTGTCCTTTTGGAAAGTGAACCTTCGCCCCAGTCTGAGGTCCTGAGCGCTCTGGAGCAGGTTTTCATCAATGATCTCTCTGTACTTTGCTCCATTCATCTTTCCCTCGATCCTTACTAGTCTCCCTGTCCCTTCCGTTGAAAAACATCCCCACAGCACGATGCTGCCACCACCATGCTTCACCGTAGGGATGGTGCCAGGTTTTCTCCAGATGTGACGCTTGGCATTCAGGCCAAAGAGTTCAATCTTGGTTTCATCAGACCAGAGAATCTTCTTTCTCATGGTCTGAGAGTCGTTTACGTGCATTTTGGCAAACTCCAGGCGGGCTGTCATGTGCCTTTTACTGAGGAGTGGCTTCTGTCTGGCCACTCTACCATAAAGGCCTGATTGGTGGAGTGCTGCAGAGATGGTTGTCCTTCTGGAAGGTTCTCCCATCTCCACAGAGGAACTCTGGAGCTCTGTCAGAGTGACCATCGGGTTCTTGGTCACCTTCCTGACCAAGGCCCTTCTCCCCCGATTGCTCAGACTGGCCAGGCGGCCAGCTCTAGGAAGAGTCTTGGTGGTTGCAAACTTCTTGAATTTAAGAATGATGGAGGCCACTGTGTTCTTGTGGACCTTCAATGCAGCAGAAATGTTTGTGCACCTTTCCCCAGATCTGTGCCTCAACACAATCCTGTCTCGTAGCTCTACGGACAATTCCTTCGACCTCATGGCTTGGTTTTTGCTCTGACATGCACTGTCAACTGTGGGACCTTATATAGACAGGTGTGTGCCTTTCCAAATCATGTCCAATCAATTGAATTTACCACAGGTGGTCTCCAATCATGTTGTAGAAACATTTCAAGGATGATCAATGGAAACAGGATGCACCTGAGCTAAATTTTGAGTGTCATAGCAAAGGGTCTTAATACTTATGTAAATATGTTAATTTTTTAGATTTTTTTGGATTTGCAAAAATTCTGAAAAAACTGTTTTCGCTTTGCCATTATGGGGTATTATGTGTAGGTTGATGAGGGAAAAAAATATTTTAATCAATTTTAGAATAAGGCTGTAACATAACAAAATGTGAAAAAAGTCAAGGGGTCTGAATACTTTCCGAATGCAATGTATAGCCATGTTGTTTTCTACTCCCTATATATAGCCATGTTGTTTTCTACTCCCTGTATATAGCCATGTTGTTTTCTACTCCCTGTATATAGCCATGTTGTTTTCTACTCCCTATATATAGCCATGTTGTTTTCTACTCCCTATATATAGCCATGTTGTTTTCTACTCCCTGTATATAGCCATGTTGTTTTCTACTCCCTGTATATAGCCATGTTGTTTTCTACTCCCTATATATAGCCATGTTGTTTTCTACTCCCTATATATAGCCATGTTGTTTTCTACCCCCTTTATATAGCCATGTTGTTTTCTACTCCCTGTATATAGCCATGTTGTTTTCTACTCCCTGTATATAGCCATGTTGTTTTCTACTCCCTATATATAGCCATGTTGTTTTCTACTCCCTGTATATAGCCATGTTGTTTTCTACTCCCTGTATATAGCCATGTTGTTTTCTACTCCCTATATATAGCCATGTTATTTTCTACTCCCTATATATAGCCATGTTGTTTTCTACTCCCTGTATATAGCCATGTTGTTTTCTACTCCCTGTATATTGCCATGTTGTTTTCTACTCCCTGTATATTGCCATGTTGTTTTCTACTCCCTATATATAGCCATGTTGTTTTCTACTCCCTATATATAGCCATGTTGTTTTCTACTCCCTGTATATAGCCATGTTATTTTCTACTCCCTATATATAGCCATGTTATTTTCTACTCCCTGTATATAGCCATGTCGTTTTCTACTCCCTGTATATATCCATGTTGTTTTCTACTCCCTATATATGGCCATGTTGTTTTCTACTCCCTATATATAGCCATGTTGTTTTCTACTCCCTATATATAGCCATGTTATTTTCTACTCCCTATATATAGCCATGTTGTTTTCTACTCCCTATATATAGCCATGTTGTTTTCTACTCCCTGTATATATCCATGTTATTTTATACTCCCTGTATATAGCCATGTTGTTTTCTACTCCCTGTATATATCCATGTTATTTTCTACTCCCTGTATATAGCCATGTTGTTTTCTACTCCCTATATATAGCCATGTTATTTTCTACTCCCTATATATAGCCATGTTGTTTTCTACTCCCTATATATAGCAATGTTGTTTTCTACTCCCTGTATATATCCATGTTATTTTCTACTCCCTGTATATAGCCATGTTGTTTTCTACTCCCTGTATATAGCCATGTTATTTTCTACTCCCTATATATAGCCATGTTGTTTTCTACTCCCTGTATATAGCCATGTTGTTTTCTACTCCCTGTATATAGCCATGTTGTTTTCTACTCCCTATATATAGCCATGTTGTTTTCTACTCCCTATATATAGCCATGTTGTTTTCTACTCCCTATATATAGCCATGTTGTTTTCTACTCCCTATATATAGCCATGTTGTTTTCTACTCCCTGTATATAGCCATGTTGTTTTCTACTCCCTGTATATAGCCATGTTATAATAATAATAATAATAATAATAATAATAATAACATGCCATTTAGCAGATTTTCTACTCCCTATATAAAGCAATGTTGTTTTTACTGATTATGTTATTCTTTATTCACTGTGTATTTATTTTGTGGCACTATTTCTGTTTTATATAAAAAAAATATATATATATTATCTTTAATACTGCATTGTTAGAAAAGTACCCGTAAGTAAGCATATCACTGTTAGTGTGTGTGTGTGTTACCTGTTGTCTACGAAGCATATGACAAATACAATTTGATTGCTTGATTTGATTCCAGGCTTACTGATACAACACAGTGACATATGTAAACACTTTATTTTGATTGTCCCCTAATGACACATTTATAAATTCTGAAAATAAACTACCGTACACTGAGACTTTAAGCATTGTTAGAAATGGAGGGCCAGTTGTTGATGATTATATTTCCATCAATTATTGTGACATCAAAATAATGCAAATTACAGTTTATAAAACACTTAATTTCTCCGGGGAAATCAATGAATACATGTTTATTGTCAATAATAATATCTAGCTGTTCTTTGTGGCCTAGTCTTCACCTTGGAAAATATTTAAGTGGAACTCACATTAATTCAACTCACATGAGTGATATTGATTGTCTGAAATGTATTTTGGCAATTGAAACCATAGTCGACAGCATGAAGCCAGAGGGAACAGATTTGTTTTGATGAATTATGGTCCTCCAGTACATTTTTGCAATAATTTAGACACATTTTTCTGAGGGATTTCACACACATGCCGGCACACACACGTACTGTACATGCAAATGCACTTTCACACGCATACACACAGCCACACACACACACACACACACACACAGTTTGAGTTGCATTTATTCTGGGAATAACATGTTGCAGTATTATCATTCTGAAATGCCACCTGTTTGAATCGACAAATTGCTCCTGGAGTGAGAAAAACCTTGACAAATAATCTCTGAAAACATTTCCACCCATATAATACCTGTCTATCTCCCCCTAGGCATGCATTCCAGAGACAGCAGCATGTTCAATAATTCAGCAGGCATTTAGTTGAACCTGCTTTGTAAAGTTATAACTTCCTTACAGTATGTGAAATCATTGTCATTTCACAGTGGCATTTTCCAGGCCATTATTTCAGGAAGCAGATGATATGGCATCATCTCTAGTCTGACAGACGGAAGGATCACCACACTCTTGAATTCTGCAGAGAAAGCTTTACAAACACCCAAAGTTTTACTCAATAATTTGATCCTGCTTCTAAAAGCTGGAAAATAATCCTGCAGCAACAGGAAATGTGAATTATTACGTGGATCATAATTAATGGACATTTTTGTAGGGGTTGATACATTTTTTGTTAGGGCAAATCAGGTCTGAAATTACAAACTTTAGAAGCCTTTTTAAACCTTGAATACACGTTACAATTTGCATTTCCTGCTGTGCAGGAACATTCTCTACAACAGAGTGATCAAATTAATTTAGCAGTTCTGTAACAGTAACATCTTTGTTGGTGTATCTGATGCTACAGTGGTGGAACTAGAAGTGTCATTCACAGGGTAGTAGCAAATCATCTGATCCCCAATCACTGCAGGCTAGGAACAAACATGTCTCCTCCTCCACAAGAGTGAAACTAATGGGATATGGAGATGATGAGTGTTTCTGTGTGTGAGCCATATGGCTCCAGACTGCTTCAGCCCCTCACTGATGCAAGAGGAGGCACTTTGGCACCAAGGAGAAAGAGACTGAATGAACTTAAATCCCTTTTTGAGAAGATTTAATACATCTCCTCATGAATATTTGACGTGTCTTTGCTATACTTAGTCTCTGAACCACGCATCCATCATCTTGTGCAACAGATGTTCTTGCTAGACCGGTAAATGGATTATCATGTTCCACAATACAACTGAACCGGCAGTGTGGGATGGGAAGCTATGTGTTCACCATCGTTGGCATAGATTTGCTGTCGTCATAGTCTTATTGTCTGAATCTGAGCTTGACCAAAAAGGATCTGAAACATTCTGTTCTTAGAAGGTTATGTGGCTCTATGACAAGATGATGACATCTTGGAGACACTATGCCTGTAGGCCTACAAAAAAAACTAGTTCTTCATGTTGACTGGCTGCTAATTAATTCACCAGGGATTGCTATTGCAACATGGTCTCATTAGAAAATGTGCTATACAATTAAGCAATAAGGCACAACGGGGTGTGGTATATGGCCAATATACCACAGCTAAAAGGCTGTTCTTGTGCACAACGCAACGCGGAGTGCCTGGATACAGCCCTTAGCCGTGGTATATTGGCCATATACCACAAACCCCCGAGGTGCCTTATTGCTATTATAAACTTGTTACCAACGTAAAAATACATGTTTTTTCATACCTGTGGTATACGGTCTGATTTACCATGGCGTCAGCCAATCAGCATTCAGGGCTCAAACCACCCAGTTTATAACTGTAATGTTATACCTCTGAAAGAGGGGAAAATATGAGAAATGATTCACACTGACACGTATCATCAACTCTTTACATGGATATCTCTTTTCAAATTACATAGCGTTCACATTTGTATTACTAGGCATTAGTAATCAAGTTCCACACAAGCAGACATCAATGGAGCACACAGATTATCATATTATCACATTCACATGAATTATTAAAATATTACTTACAATTCTGTATTAATATCAGTGATGTAGTGGTAAAAAACATGGGTAATGGGTAAACTATAAACTCCAGTGGGCGATTGAGATAAGACGAACAACCACAGATATAAACAAAAAGGTATGACATTTGTAGAACTGTTTTGTTTGCATTTTTATTGCATTTTAATGTAGGCCTATGGGGAAGATAGGCCATGTGGAGATGTTCATATTGACACAAGGTGTCGAAAGAGTTCCACAGGGATGCTGGCCCATGTTGACTCCAATGCTTTCCACAGTTGTGTCAAGTTGGCTGGATGTCCTTTGAGTGGTGGACCATTCTTGATACACATCGGAAGATGTTGAGCGTGAAAAACCATGCTGCGTTGCAGTTCTTGACACAAACCGGTACACCTGGCACCTACGGCCATACCCCGTTCAAAGGCACTTAAATATTTTGTCTTGCCCATTCACCCTCTGAATGGTACACATACACAATCCATGTCTCAATCATCTCAAGGCTTAAAAATCCTTCTTTAACCTGTCTCCTCCCCTTCATCTACACTAATTGAAGTGGATGTAACAGGTGACATCAATAAGGGATCATAGCTTTTACCTGGTCTGTCTATGTCATGGAAAGAGTAGGTGTTCCTAATGTGTTGTACACTCAGTGGATAAGTGACCAATTTACCAGTTGTGCACTCATTCACCGAGAGTCAGTTTTTGTTTGTTTGTGAGATGTCTTTAGACACGGCAGGAGTCGCAGGACGGTTCTAAAATTACCTTTTGTCCGGCATCTTTCAAATACACTGTCAGCAGCGTCTCTAGTTGCCTACTTAAGCCGACTCTCTTGAGCTGGGATAGTTCATTTCACGTCTCAGTCCCTCGGCCTGTGCCACGAGAAGGCGGAGTTAGCCGTTTGAGAGAGTGGTGAATGTGCTGCTAAAAAGGGATATGCGGGGGACGCAGGCGAACACAACGAACAAACCACTGTTCATTATTCCACTCGTTCGCAAAGAGGCAGGGGCAATTAGTACTCAATCAGATCAAGAAATAAGCGTTCTGAGCTTTGATCAACGCTGGGAGCTATATTTAGATGTTGACCCATAATTGATTTTCTTTATTGTGAAGAAAATATATTTTCCAGTATTTCTTTATAAATTGCTTTGAAAGAATTACTGACATCGGCCCTCATATGTAGTTACAGCCCTGCCGACACCTGCCATTGCACACTTTCATATGTTCATTACTCTTAGTCCCAAATTTGTGGGATAGTTTATTGTATCTTAGTGAGGCACTGTCCTTATATAGAGGTCAGACATTATAGAGGTTTTCAAATGGCTCCTGGGTTTTTTCACCCCAAACGCATTCCATCTTCCTATAGAATTTTGCAGGCTAGTGAACGTTCCATTTATAGGTTCCGTTGATTCTCCTGTAATCGTATTATCATTTTTCACTGGTTTGTAGTAAAAACGGAGTGATTTAGAACACCTAATAACTTTCAGATGTGTTGCAGCGACGCACGGCCGCATAGATCAGACCCACAACACTGTGGATATTGAATGAGCCCGGCTGAAGAGGCACTTTATTTGTAGGCAGACGATTCCATTATTCATATCTGAAATCAATCAGTGCGCCAGCCGGGCACAGACCCATATCAAACATCCAGCTGCATCATTTAACGCTTAGGCCTGGATAAATGACCCTTTAAGCACATTAGGCAAACAAATTGGATGTTGCTTATGTTCCCCTCAACATCAGCAACACCGCTGGTGTCAGTTACTTGTGAACAAGGGATCTGCAATTAGAATTGTATCATTTTCTCTCCTCAACTGCAGTACCTTTCCCCTATCTATTTTGCAAATTATGATTCTTTGTTCTTGGTTTGTTGGCTGTAATATGTGTTTTCCTGTGACTTATTTACATTCACAGTATCACAATGTTCCACATATTGTCTATCTGCTTTAGGTAAGAATGATTGAAGATTGTACATAAATGTAATTTGGGGCTCGACTACCAGAACCTAATCAGCTAAGGAAGTCACCAGAGACTACTGTAGATGTAATGCACATCATGAGTTCCACAGAGCAGGAAGTTACAGAGGGCAGGTATATCTCACTGGTCATCCCCAAAGTCAACACCTCCTTTGGCCGCCATTCCTTCCAGTTCTCTGCTGCCAATGACTGGAACGAATTGCAACAATCTCTGAAGCTGGAGACACTTATCTCCATCACTAACTTTAAGCATCAGTTGTCAGAGCACCTTACCGATCACTGCACCTGTACACAGCCCATCTGAAATTAGCCCACCCAACTACCTCATCCCTATATTGTTATTTATTTTTGCTCATTTGCACCCCAGTATCTCTATTTGCACATCATCTCTTGCACATCTATCATTCCAGTGTTAATACTAATTGTAATTATTTTGCACTATAGCCTATTTATTGCCTTACCTCCATAACTTGCTATATTTGCACACACTGTATATATATTTTCTGTTGTATTTTTGACTTTATGTTTTGTTTACCCCATATGTAACTCTGTGTTGTTGTTTTTATCGCACTGTTTTGCTTTATCTTGGCCAGGTCGCAGTTGTAAATGAGAACTTGTTCTCAACTGGCTTACCTGGGTAAATAAAGGTGAAATAATTTTTTTTAATAAAAAATAATTGTTGCTCACCATATAGGCTAGGCTGCTGAAGGCTGGACAAGTCACTCACGATAATGTCTGACCAATGACATCAAAGGTCAAAAAGAGCTTCAGGGGATCTATTTTTGACTTTATGTTTTGTTTACCCCATATGTAACTCTGTGTTGTTGTTTTTATCGCACTGTTTTGCTTTATCTTGGCCAGGTCGCAGTTGTAAATGAGAACTTGTTCTCAACTGGCTTACCTGGGTAAATAAAGGTGAAATAATTTTTTTTAATAAAAAATAATTGTTGCTCACCATATAGGCTAGGCTGCTGAAGGCTGGACAAGTCACTCACGATAATGTCTGACCAATGACATCAAAGGTCAAAAAGAGCTTCAGGGGATCTGTGTGACAGATATGGAAACCTATTTAATGGTACTCTCCCTTTAAAGGACTTTATCAAGGACATTATTTACAATCAAACCAAAGTTGTCCGTCCCAAATGGCACCCTATTCCCTATATAGTGCTCTACTTTTTACCAGACCCCTATGGACCCTGGTCAAGTAGTGCACTACAGTGCCTATAGAAAGTCCCCCCCCCCCCCCCCCCCCTTGAGTTAATACTTGGTGGAAGAACCTTTGGCAGCCATTACAGCTGTGAATCATTTTCATTAATACCAACTTTGCACAACTCTTGGGGCAACATGTATCCATTGTTTTTGTAATTGCATCAAACATTATTGATGACCCTCTATCAGAATATTATATGAAAGAACAGACTGGTGTGCGGAGATACAATATCTTAGTTGCATACCTTATGAGGAAGAAGCATGGTATGGTGTATGGTGGAGTTTCAAGGATTTTCTTCCTATCTCCTACTTCCCTTTTAACCTTTTAAGGGCACCAGGACATTTCCTTTCCGAGCTAAAAACGAATAGTTGAGAGATATTGGAGAGCTTCCAGGGTTCTATCAAGGGGAATATAAGGTCTATAGATTGTGTCTGTGCATGTTACATCTTACTTAACACCTCTGTTGATTTCCCATACTGTAAGTAATTGCTCCAGAAAGGAAAGCAAGGTGCTTTATCTACCAGTCTGTATTCTCTGTCAAAGATAGATGAGGGTGAGGCCGTAATACGTTCATCATTAAAATATATTAGATAAAAGGACAAACACAATGTTGGTGAGTGCCTTATCTGACAAAGCCCCACTTGCTTTAATGTGCCAAATGATGCACTACAGAAGATTCAAATGGCCTTTCTACATCCTGATGAGGGAAATGTATTGTTCTAGATTGTTCCACAGTCAGGGCGAGATACTGCAGCTGGTCACTAGGATTGAATCTACTCCTGGCAACTTGGCTGTTTGCTGAAACAAGGCAGGCAATAACCTCTGATTGCTTTATTCAGCCTAATGAGAATACAAGACTGTTTTCAGTTTCTCTGAATCTCTGTTGTCCTGAGATTACTCAGGTTAAAAATGTAATACAGTGCCTTGCAAAGTGTTCATATCCCTTGGATTTCTTCACATTTTATTGTGCTACAAAGTGGGATTAAAATTGATTTAATTCAATTTTTTTGTCAACAATCTACACAAAATGCTCTGTCAAAGTGGAAGAAATGTTTTATTTTATTTATTTTTTATTAATAGATAAAATATCTAACATGTAGTCGTTGCATAAGTATTCAGCTCCCTGAGTCAATACATGTTAGAAAAACCTTTGGCAGTGATTACAGCTGTGAGTCTTATTTGGTAAGTCTCTAACAGCTTTACACAGACTGGATGTAAGGATAGGAAATCAGCACAACTAAATCCTATGACTGTTGTCATCCTTCCCTGTACTAGCTGGACTGGAAGAGAAGCAGCGTGCACCTCTACATCTCCACCTCATCTGTCTTGAAAGGATATAATAACATAAGAACTTCAAGCCGTTCCGCCTGGCCTTTCTCTCCTCCTCATCACACACAGATCTGAAAGAGAGGACCTATCCATCACCTGCAGACTATGACTACGTCCCAAATGGCACCCTATTCCCTTTATAGTGCACTACGTTTGACCAGATCCCTGGTCAAAAGTAGTGCACTATATAGGGAATGGGGTACCATTTGGGATTCACACTTATGTGAGATGACCTACAGGTGTAGGGTCTTAAGTTGATCACTCTTTTGCTGCTCTCTTTTGTTGCACTCTTTTGTTGCTGTCGTGATTTACATAAATTCACTGAAAACCCACATTAACACACCTTTATATTAACAGTATTTCACTTTTCATGTAGTCTATTTTTGGCCAACTGAATGTTCAAATCCTGTTGCATCAGGATTATTTTGCTGTGACAATATAGGTCAAATTAAGATCCTGCATCTGTATTCATCAGCTGCAGACTATGAGATATGACCTGATATAGCCTCCCCCACCATCACCACCATGACATACTATGTCTATTATACAGAGATATAGAGAGACTGAGAGAAAGGATTCCAGAGTCTAATGAACCCATGTATCAGAGAGCAATGAGAGAGCAATCAGACTTTGTTATAGAGTAAAATCCCCACTCCCAAGGTTTTGCTGCCAATTAATAGCATATAAGATGTTTAAGATTATAATATTTTTTCTGATATCTGACTTTTTGGCTGCTTGCTCGTGAGAATGTTTCACTGATTTTGTCCAGCCATAAAATAAGATTGCCAACATGAACAATTTTGCATTAATGCCCATATTTTGAATGTGGTTTCAAGAAAAGTAATGAAAAAAGAGTGAAGAGTATGCATTTCATTATAAACGGAGATAGCTGCCTGCCTCATATGGAAATTCTTCTGTACTCTTTCCAATAGATGTAATTTAAAAACGCTATCGCTCCCACGATGACCCAGAGAAAGTGTAGACCAAGCATATCTGTACACTCTGATGGAATGAAGCAAAATAAATTCCCTATAGAAAATAGATATTGCTCATGATATAATTTTTAAATTGCTAAGGTTGCATTCAACAGCGCCCCTGTTGTCACGATTAAGCTCCAATAAGCATTTTTCACACGTAGTTGTTTTCAAAATCACTTTTTGACTTTAAGACTCAGGGCTGGATTCAATCCATATCGTAGAAGTAGCCTATCATGGAAGATCCACGTTATAAGCTTGATTTAAATTTAAAGGCAATGTTCCCATGTTCAGGGAGACTGCATTCACGGTGATAGCTGCATATGTCAGCTCAATCGGAAATTACCTTAAAAATGTTACGCGGATCTTCCGCGATACTTCTGCGATATGGATTGAATCCAGCCCTCAGTCTAGGAGAATGAACATTGTATAATTACACATTACTGCACTGTGCCGTTGTCTCATCACTGGCAACAAGCATCACAGCCTCTCTCAATGTCATACCATAGTTCTAAGTGACCTTCATGGAAGTCACAGAGGATGTAATCCTGTTACAGCTGCATTAGTGGTGATGAGTGCTGCTGGGTTCCTGATAGAGAACCATGTCTAATGGGTTCCTTTGTTTGGGGGGGATGTTTAATTCTGTATTAATCACCATGTGTGGATTCTATAGGACTCATAATTAATTTAACTTAAAAAATATGTTCCGGTATATTGTTTTTGTGAGAAAAAAAAGGTTCATTGGAATTTAACAATGTTCAATGGATATGCATGCATGCACCAGTTGTCTTATTTCAGAGCCAGCCATTCATAAACAAACATTTCCCGTGAAGTGTAAACCTCCATCACAGAGATCCAGGGGTCTTCTCCAGGGCTACTAGACCTATTTATTCACTGAGAAAAACCTATCATCCAGACAGATCAAGAGTAGCCAACAGGCATAGGTACTGCATGTTTATCAAACTATGAAACAAAAGCACTTTTTTCTTCTGCGCTAGGGGTTTTTCCTCATGGCTGCGGTACATAACAAATATATCTTTAAAGTCTCTGAGCGATGCTCTTTTGAAAATCGATCAGATCATTGTTTTCTGGAAATTGGGGGTTGCAGGCAACACATATGATTTCTAGTATGGAGAGATCATTGCCCGGGTGACATTGACCCAATTAACAGCTAACATGTTTCTGCAACATGGTTTGTGCCGCCATGTACAACATAGCTGAATAAATGTTATTCATCTGACTAATGATAGAAAGATAGAATGGAGGAGTTGTATCTGTCTGTCTCTCTCTCTCTCTCTCTCTCTCTCTCTCTCTCTCTCTCTCTCTCTCTCTCTCTCTCTCTCTCTCTCTCTCTCTCTCTCTCTCTCTCTCTCTCTCTCTCTCTCCCCCCCTCTGTCTGTCTCTCTCCCTCTCTCTCTCTCTCTCTCTCTCTCTCTCTCTCTCTCTCTATCTCAATCTCAATTAAATTCAATTTCAATTCAATTCAATTTAAGGGCTTTATTGGCATGGGAAACGTGTGTTAACATTGCCAAAGCAAGTGAAGTAGATAGTAAACAAAAGTGAAATAAACAATAAATGTTAACAGTAAACATTACACTCAGAAGTTCCAAAAGAATAAAGACATTTCAAATGTCATATTATGTATATATACAGTGTTGTAACAATGTGCAAATAGTTAAAGTACAAATGGGAAAATATATAAACATAAATATGGGTTGTTTTTACAATGGTGTTTGTTCTTCGCTGGTTGCCCTTTTCTTGTGGCAACAGGTCACAAATCTTGCAGCTGTGATGGCACACTATGGTTTTTCACCCAGTAGATAAGGGAGTTTATCAAAATTGGGTTTGTTTTCGAATTCTTTGTGGATCGCTGTAATCTGAGGGAAATATGTGTCTCTAATATGGTCATACATTTGGCAGGAGGTTAGGAAGTGCAGCTCAGTTTCCACCTCATTTTGTGGGCAGTGTGCACATAGCCTGTCTTCTCTTGAGAGCCAGGTCTGCCTACGGCTGCCTTTCTCAATAGCAAGGCTATGCTCACTGAGTCTGTACATAGTCAAACCTTTCCTTAAGTTTGGGTCAGTCACAGTGGTCAGGTATTCTGCCACTGTGTAGTCTCTGTTTAGGGCCAAATAGCATTCTAGTTTGCTCTGTTTTTTTGTTTGTTCTTTCCAATGTGTCAAGTAATTCTCTTTTTGTTTTCTCATTATTTGGTTGGGTCTAATTGTGCTGTTGTTGTTGTTGTCCTGGGGCTCTGTGGGGTCTGTTTGTGTTTGTGAACAGAGCCCCAGGACCAGCTTACTTAGGGGACTCTTCTCCAAGTTCATCTCTCTGTAGGTGATGGCTTTGTTATGGAAGGTTTGGGAATCGCTTCCTTTTAAGTGGTTATAGAATTTAACGGCTCTTTTCTGGATTTTGATAATTAGCGGGTATTGGCCTAATTCTGTTCTGCATGCATTATTTGGTGTTTTTCATTGTACACTGAGGATATTTTTGCAGAATTCTGCATGCAGAGTCTCAATTTGGTGTTTGTCCCATTTTGTGAATTCTTGGTTGGTGAGCGGACCCCAGACCTCACAACCATAAAGGGCAATGGGTTCTATAACTGATTCAAGTATTTTTAGCCAGATCCTAATTGGTATGTCAAATTTTATGTTCCTTTTGATGGCATAGAAGGCCCATCTTGCCTTGTCTCTCAAGTCATTCACAGCTTTGTGGAAGTTAACTGTGGCGCTGATGTTTAGGCCAACGTATGTATAGTTTTTTGTGTGCTCTAGGGCAAATGTGTCTGGATGGAATTTGTATTTGTGGTCCTGGCAACTGGACCTTTTGTGGAACACCATTCTTTTTGTCTTACTGAGATTTACTGTCAGGGCCCAGGTCTGACAGAATCTGTGCAGAAGATCTAGGTGCTGCTGTAGGCCCTCCTTGGTTGGTGACAGAAGCACCAGATCATCAGCAAACAGTAGACATTTGACTTCAGATTCTAGTAGGGTGAGGCCGGGTGCTTCAGACTGTTCTAGTGCCCTCGCCAATTTGTTGATATATATGTTGAAGAGGGTGGGGCTTAAACTGCATCCCTGTCTCACCCCACAGCCCTGTGGAAAGAAATGTGTGTGTTTTTTGCCAATTTTAACCGCACACTTGTTGTTTGTGTACATGGATTTTATAATGTCATATGTTTTTCCCCCAACCCCACTTTCCATCAATTTGTATAGTAGACCCTCATGCCAAATTGAGTCAAAAGCTTTTTTGAAATCAACAAAGCATGAGAAGACTTTGCCTTTGTTTTGGTTTGTTTGTTTGTCAATTAGGGTGTGCAGGGTGAATACGTGGTCTGTCGTACAGTAATTTGGTAAAAAGCCAATTTGACATTTGCTCAGTACATTGTTTTCACGGAGGAAATGAACTAGTCTGCTGTTAATGATAATGCAGAGGATTTTCCCAAGGTTGCTGTTGAACCATATCCCACGGTAGTTATTGGGGTCAAATTTGTGTCCACTTTTGTGGATTGGGGTGATCAGTCCTTGGTTCCAAATATTGGGTAAGATGCCAGAGATAAGGATGATGTTAAAGAGTTTAAGTATAGCTAATTGGAATTTGTGGTCTGTATATTTTATCATTTCATTGAGGATACCATCAACACCACAGGCCTCTTGGGTTGGAGGGTTTGTATTTTGTCCTGTAGTTCATTCAATGTAATTGGAGAATCCAGTGGGTTCTGGTAGTCTTTAATAGTTGATTCTAAGATTTGCATTTGATCATGTATATTTTTTTGCTGTTTGTTCTCTGTTATAGGGCCAAAAAGATTGGAGAAGTGGTTTACCCATACATCTCTGTTTTGGATAGATAGCTCTTCGTGTTGTTGTTTGTTTAGTGTTTTCCAATTTTCCCAGAAGTGGTTAGAGTCTATGGATTCTTCAATTACATTGAGCTGATTTCTGACATGCTGTTCCTTCTTTTTCCGTAGTGTATTTCTGTATTGTTTTAGTGATTCACCATAGTGAAGGCGTAGGCTCAGGTTTTCTGGGTCTCTATGTTTTTGGTTGGATAGGTTTCTCAATTTCTTTCTTAGGTTTTTGCATTGTTCATCAAACCATTTATCACTGTTACTTTTCTTCGGTTTTCTGTTAGAGATTTTTAGATTTGATAGGGAAGCTGAGAGGTCAAATATACTGTTTAGGTTTTCTACTGCCAAGTTTACACCTTCACTATTACAGTGGAACGTTTTGTCCAGGAAGTTGTCTAGAATGGATTGAATTTGTGGTTGCCTAATAGTTTTTTGGTAGGTTTCGACACTACTTTCCTTCCATCTATAGCATTTCTTAATATTATTCAGTTCCTTTGGCTTCGATGCCTCATGATTGAGTATTGCTCTGTTCAAGTAGACTGTGATTTTGCTGTGGTCTGATAGGGTGTCAGTGGGCTGACTGTGAACGCTCTGAGAGACTCTGGGTTGAGGTCAGTGATAAAGTAGTCTATTGTACTACTGCCAAGAGATGAGCTATAGGTGTACCTACCATAGGAGTCCCCTCGAAGCCTACCATTGACTATGTACATACCCAGTGTGCGACGGAGCTGCAGGAGTCGTGACCCGTTTTTGTTGGTTATGTTGTCGTAGTTGTGCCTAGGGGGGCATATGGGGGAAGGAATGCTGTCACCTCCAGGTAGGTGTTTGTCCCCCTGTGTGCTGAGGGTGTCAGGTTCTTGTCCAGTTCTGGCATTTAGATCGCCACAGACTAGTACATGTCCCTGGGTCTGGAAATTATTGATTTCCCCCTCCAGGATGGAGAAGCTGTCTTCATTAATAGGTGGACCTGGTCGTAAAGGCTGTTCACGTCCAGTGTGGAGTGGTGGGCCAGGTAGACATTTGGTCACAGGAAATACTTGCGTTTACCCGCTGTATGGTAGCAGGGTGGAAGTCTTTTCGTGGTAGCAGGGTTGAGATATCCACTTGTGCGTTGGGGAAAGTAGAATAAGCTTTTTCTATCACTCCCTTGAGTGCTGTGGCCACCCTTTCCTGCTGTGTTCTCAGGTCGTTTGTGCCTGTGTGTATTATTATGTGGCTGGGTGATCCTAGTCGGTCCTCAGACAGAAGGTCTAGGGCACGTTGGGTGTTTGGACACCAGAGTTAGACACTGTGTTTGGAAAAAGTTTATTTTCTTGTATGTATTTCCCGTTTGAGTCCATAAGGAGTACAACACAATGGCTTGTGTATGTCCTCAGTGGGTGTGGGGGTGTCATCATGAGGGCTATCAGGGTGTCTGACAGGGGGGTTGCTCAGAGGAGTTGGGGTCTCCAGGGCTTGGGGTTCTTCATTTGTTTGTTTGGCTGTGATGTCGAGGCTATGGTCAGGGTCCAGGGTGTACTGTTCTGCTGCAGTGTTGAGACTTTGGCCAGGATCTGAGGTGGGCTGTTCTGCTGGCTTCTCTGCGGGGGTGGCCAGCTCTCTAATGGGTTGTTCTATGTCACCCGTCATCGTTCTCACCTTCTCTTCCAGCACTCTGATCCTCTCCTCTAGTGCTCTGTTCTTCTCCTGCTCCTGCTCTTTCTCCTGTTGATGTTGTCTCACCACAGTCCAGAGTGCAGATATATCTCTCTCTACCTCCAGCTCTCCAGGTCTAGTTAAGTGTAGTTAGGTGTTGTTGTGCTGGACTGTTGTCTGGGTCTGTGCTGACTGGAGTGTGTTCACCTGCTGTTCCAGCTCCACCTGCCTTACCTCCAGCTGGGTGAATTTATCCTTCATTTCAATGAGGGAGTAGTACTCTGTGCTGGGAAGTTGACTTTCCGCTTGGGGTTGCTCTGTGGGGTTATTTAATGAAGAGGTCTGGTCTGACCCGCTCAGGGTGGGGGTATATTTCTCAAGGGAAAGCTTCTCCTGCTGAGCTATTTATTTGATTAGGTGAAAGTCCAGCTGGAACTGTTTGGCGTTGCCTGGGATAAAACTGTTCCAGATTTATAGAGATTTATGTTAGATGACTCAGAGTCCTCGTTGTCTAGTATCCTGAGTTTCCACCCATCGCTAACACCCCCCCTCTTAATAGAGGGGTAGTGTGCTAGTATAGCACTGTGCCATGCCAGGGGATGGTCTGTGTGGAAGATAAGGTTGCTTATGTTCCCATTTTTATAAAAATCATAAGGAATTTCATTTTGTACTCTTTTCGTGTCTTATCGTTCAGAGGGTACTGTATTTGAATGACCTCTGAACAGCGGGGGGGGGGGGGTGCTTCTAAGCCCTCTCCATTTGGTTGGGGTAGACTGTGCGACTCTCCTGCCATTGTTGGGCTCAAGGGCTTTGACACCTCTCACTTTACACGTCAGTGCTAATTGAAATTGTATCTCTTTGTACTAGCAATGTATTTTTCTTCTTGGTTTTTGAAAGTAAAAAATAGCTTCATTCTAAACATTACTCACTCAGTTCCAGGTTGGATGGCGTTTTCAGGTTTCTGTTTGTTTGCCAGAGCATTTGCTGTATAGTTTGTGAATAATAATCCTTGGTAGTAGAAAGCCTTCCAGGTAATTCCGTCCATAATCAGGTTGTAGGTTTGGAGTTTTGGTTTGGAATTAAGGTTATGCTGTGGAGGGAAGCATCCTGTATATGTCCCTGCCAAAAAATCCTACTTTATCTAACTTGAAATCTATATTTTTTGTTAAAAATGCAGGAGCAATGTCTTTGAGCTCTCTCTCTCTCTCAATTCATCCTCTCTCTCTCTCTCTCTCTCTCTCTCTCTCTCTCTCTCTCTCTCTCTCTCTCTCTCTCTCAATTCAATTTCAATTTAAGGGCTTTATTGGCATGGGAAACGTGTGGTAACATTGCCAAAGCAAGTGAAGTAGATAGTAAACAAAAGTGAAATAAACAATACATTTTAACAGTAAACATTACACTCAGAAGTTCCAAAAGAATAAAGACATTTCAAATGTCATATTATGTATATATACAGTGTTGTAACAACGTGCAAATAGTTAAAGTACAAATGGGAAAATATATAAACATAAATATATGTTGTATTTACAATGGTGTTTGTTCTTCGCTGGTTGCCCTTTTCTTGTGGCAACAGGTCACAAATCTTGCAGCTGTGATGGCACACTGTGGTTTTTCACCCAGTAGATAAGGGAGTTTATCAAAATTGGGTTTGTTTTCGAATTCTTTGTGGATCGCTGTAATCTGAGGGAAATATGTGTCTCTAATATGGTCATACATTTGGCAGGAGGTTAGGAAGTGCAGCTCAGTTTCCACCTCATTTTGTGGGCAGTGTGCACATAGCCTGTCTTCTCTTGAGAGCCAGGTCTGCCTACGGCGGCCTTTCTCAATAGCAAGGCTATGCTCTCTCTCTCTCTCTCTCTCTCTCTCTCTCTCTCTCTCTCTCTCTCTCTCTCTCTCTCAAGAAGAAGCACCATCATGTGTGGATTAATCAAGCCGTGAGGACTCAGCAGAATCTTGCGGGAATGAGATAGAAAGACAATAGAGAAAGAAAGTTTTGACATTTGCTCTCTATTATACTTGAATGTTTTCCTTTTTTTGCCTTGATGTGAGGGGCTGTCTCTGTCTGATTGGGAGATTCTGCAGAGATGCTGGAAAAGCAGTAAAATGTTGCTACAGCTTTACTTTGGTTTAGCTTCAGGGCTCAGAGAGTGGCCTCTAGATTACCTCGTATGTAACATCAAATTGCAATACTACAAAATGTATATAAATCAAATACATCCTAGAGGAAGTGAAGATCATGGACTTATGTGTTATGAGGAGAGACATTTCTATAAAAAATGTTGTCATTATTCAAAAGAAAAGCACTTCTCCATCAGATTAAACTGATCACATAAATATGACAAAATTAATACCTTCAAGTGCTTAATGGAGTCATCTACTTCAGTATATAATTAAACAGTTACATAATATGTTGCACACAACAAGAGAATTGGTTGTAGGTGAAATAGGCTAGCTACACTCTACACAATTAAATTGTGAATGCTATCAACAAACAATTTAAATACCCATGTGACAGTGTGTGTACCTCAGGACTGGATCAATGTCTGATTTAAGGTCATTGTAACATCATATTTACCACAAAATACACCTTAAACATACAGTGTACACCATACTGCTGATTAGTGCAGGCTCGCTCTCCCTCTCACATGCTGAGGTCATTGATTTGTGGCTTCTCTAAATTTGAATAATGAACGGAGCGGACAGTCAATAATGTGACTCTTTTCATGTTGATTTATGTGTTGGAGTCAAACATGTAGCTAGTAGACAGATTACTTCTAGAGGAATCCAATGAACACGGTGTTAGACATGGTCTGCATCCCAAATGGCACCCTATTCCCTATATAGTGCACTACTTTTGACCAGGGAATAGGGTGCCAATTGGGACACAGACATTACATTTTTACATTTGAGTCATTTAGCAGATGCTCTTATCCAGAGCGACTTACAGTTAGTGAGTGCATACATTTTTCATACTGGCCCCCCATAGGAATCGAACCCACAACCCTGGCATTGCAAGCGTCATGCTCTACCAACTGAGCTACAGGAGGCCCCGTGTATGAGAAGGTTGAGTGACCGTGAAAGTCAATTCACACTCCTTCCACAATACAGATCCAGTGGAGGGGGTTCTAGATACTAGGGTGTCATTCCATAGTAATAATCCCCCAAGCATCAACTCAGTGCAAGAGTAATGGGGATTTGTTAACTTTATCTTTCAGATTGATGAGGGTGAACGTCCCCTTAAAAGCACCCACATTTATAGACTCCTCTCTGGTGGTAGATCATACCATATGAGCATGGACATTCTCCTCTCATCACAACGGACTGCCTGGCATGATTTGATTTGTAGAGGGCTGCCCGTGCTCTGAATCAGGTGGAGGGCTGCCCGTGCTCTGAATCAGGTGGAGGGCTGCCCGTGCTCTGAATCAGGTGGAGGGCTGCCCGTGCTCTGAATCAGGTGAATCAGGTGGAGGGCTGCCCGTGCTCTGAATCAGGTGGAGGGCTGCCCGTGCTCTGAATCAGGTGGAGGGCTGCCCGTGCTCTGAATCAGGTGGAGGGCTCCCCGTGCTCTGAATCAGGTGAATCAGGTGGAGGGCTGCCCGTGCTCTGAATCAGGTGAATCAGATGGAGGGCTGCCCGTGCTCTGAATCAGGTGAATCAGATGGAGGGCTGCCCGTGCTCTGAATCAGGTGAATCAGGTGGAGTGCTGCCCGTGCTCTGAATCAGGTGAATCAGGTGGAGGGCTGCCCGTGCTCTGAATCAGGTGAATCAGATGGAGGGCTGCCCGTGCTCTGAATCAGGTGAATCAGGTGGAGGGCTCCCCGTGCTCTGAATCAGGTGAATCAGATGGAGGGCTGCCCGTGCTCTGAATCAGGTGAATCAGATGGAGGGCTGCCCGTGGTCTGAATCAGGTGAATCAGGTGGAGTGCTGCCCGTGCTCTGAATCAGGTTTGTATTCTCACCTCCTCTTTGTCAGGCGTTATGTTGACGTTTTTACCAGCCCAATATAGTCTTACTAGAGTGGTGGATACAGTGCCGGGACTGGAATCTGGTCATCACACAAACGTGGTTACAGGTGTGGTACTGTAGCCTTTAGCTCTATAGTAAAGGTTGCTATGGAGGAAGACAAGGGGCATTACAGAGGAAAGCTCATTCTCATAATGTATGCTATGAGGTTTCATCTGTTTGCATGGGAAGCTACTCAATTGCCCCATTTTACCAAGACTTTGTCACTGAAAACATCCTGGATTAAGTCTCATTCCCAGTGAACCCCACAACAAACCACTGAACGTCACCCAGAGAGAAAACATGTATTGTGTTGCTAAATCTGACTGATGTGCGCGTTATTGTGAAACACGATCTGGCCCATCGCAACCAGATCCCAGAGAAATGGCAATGTTCAATTATTTTCAATGTGGTGCGGGACACTTTAGAGCACAGGAACTTTTGTTTTGCTAGACGTCTACAGAGCCTGTATATGAGCTAATTGATGAGAGCCTGTCACCAAGTTAATATCTCTGCTGAAAAGTATCTTTGTTTCCATAACCCCCTGACAGTTATTAGTACTGCATAGGGGATATCCAAGGAACACACAAACATGGGGATACCTGTTGAATATTTGAAGCCTTTATTTGCATGCATCCTGTGGACTGAGATATATAAATAACTTTAGCCCTCTGACTCTCAGTTTACAGAGATGGCATCAAGTGATAAAGCAATTGAGCAGAGGGACATGGTAAGTTAAGCCGCCTACACATTTCTGTACTGAATGAAATATTACCACTACCTTTTTTAAACCATGTCTCTTTATTTCCCAAACACAATTCAACACAATCACAATAGATTTGTTGTCTTTTAATCATTTTAGGCATCTTTTAACACAGGCTAACACCTAACAAACAATTTTTGTTTACACCTTTATCATAGGCCAGGCCCTGTTGTTACCTTGCATTACGCCTGGGAAGAAAACACTGCAATTTGCTCAACTTGCCATTGGCTCAACTTACCCCAAGGCAAACAGTTTGACTATATTAGCCCACACAGCTACAAGGATGCACTTTAATGCCAGGTTTAGGACCTCATATAGAAGTTTATAGAGACCCCAACTGACGTATAGAACCATCTTAAAATGATCTACTTTGGTTTCGATACAAGCATCATGAAACCTTCTATAACACAATACATTTATTTGACACGGTGAAAATCAGTTTTTTTTACCTAACTTGCTTACCAATTTTTCTATGTGGTTTATTCCTTCACAGACTCCATGAAATGATGGCCTCTTCCTAAATATTTGGTCAAATTATGCATTTTTGTATGGTTTCCTAGAAACAAGGGTGTCTCGACTTACCTCTTTGGCTCAACCACACTCCCCTACTGTAGATGACTTCATCCTGATTTGTCTCTCTTACCCATATTGTGGCAAAGGAAAAACAAATAAATACACCATATAAAATGTGATGCTGTCTTTTTTGCAAAAAGTTGTCCTACTTAGCTTCTGTTCTTCTCCTGTGAATGCCAAATGAGAGAATGAGTGATGAAGATTTTTAAAACATTGAGTGCCCTGAAGGCGGCAGTCCCTCACTACATGACAATGTCAGTGTACGAGATCAGGCTGATAAATCACACAGCTGTCAAGTGAATGATTCTCTCAGCCGCTGAGAAATGTCAATGTCACTATCACTGTCATTGGCCTCATTTTTGCGTTTCTTATCATGCAGCTACATTACCTGCCTGAAGATGTACAATTCCTTCAGCTATTTGTAGTACATTAATTCCATCATGTTATTAATACACTCTTAGAAAAAAGGGTTCCAAAAGGGTTCTTCGGCTGTCCCCATAGGAGAACCCTTTTTAGTTCCAGGTACAACCATTTTGGGTTCCATGTAGAAACCTTTGTGGAAAGGGTTATTCATGGAACCCAAAACAGTTTTACTTGGAAACAGAAGTGTTCTATCTGGAACCAACAAGGGTTCTTCAAAGGGTTCTCCTATGGGAACCTTTTAGGTTCTTTTTTTCTAAGAGGGCAGGGTACTGTGTAAACCTAGTGGAATATGAAAAGAAGTAGTCTAAAATTGTCTTGATTTTCTTTCAAATCACTCATGTCTCCTCCTGCATGGCTCTGTGCTTAAATCTCTGTTTCAGTTTTTTTGCATTTTGAGGTACTGGAGATTATCAGTGGCAGATCAGTGATGACTATTGCAGAGGCGCAACACCAACATTCCCTTATCACCATTCTGCATGGGTGTATGGTAATTGTCACGGTGCTAAGTAGATCTAACCAGGATAACTCAGATTCAGAGACCTATGGGTCCTGGTCAAGAGTAGGGCACTATACAGGTATTAGGGTGCCATTTGGGATGCGACCACAGACTCAGAGCAACACAGTCTTTAACCAGGGACCATCTCTTTCTTTTTCCACTTATAACACTGTTCGTCTCCTTCTAACCCGTGCTTACAATTTTATAAAACTGTTTTTCAGACATCCATTTGATCTTATCTCCCCCTTTTATGCCTGAAACAGAATTAACTTACCTTTATAATTAATCAGCGGGGGACTTCATTGTAATCGTCAGCAAAACATCACATTAATTTAGCAGCAAGCCTTCTTCCACTAGGGCTGTGTAGCATTAGCTTCATAGTGGCAGCACCCTCAAGAGTCTCAGATAAGGTAAACATATGAAGGAATTAAAGAAACATGTTTCATATGACGAATCTCTTTCCGGCACATTAAGTTACTTTTAGTGCCAAGACCCAGGGCTGTCAAATAAAACGTTGAGTAATTAAATTACACTAAGTATGCTTCCCACAGAGTTATTAATCATAAAAGTGTTTATCGGATTACAACAGAAGCAATCTTTTTACAGGAAGAAAATGAAAATAAGATTCAGAAGCAAAAATAAATTCGATTCAGATAACTAATTCAGAACGCTGTGTGTGTATTAAGATGAATGGCACAATTGTCTTCATGCCCACCAGGACTCTCTGCAGATGTTTCTCTTAAAGTGCTTAAGTGTACACGTATGGAGAGCATATGGGTTCAATTTTCTACGGTACAGTAACTGATGGTTCAGCTGTGACCGGTGTTGTTCTATGCTTATATAATTATGCACCTCATTAGGTCTCATTTGTCTGTTGCACAATCAAGCCTACGCAGTACCATACGGGACCACCTGATATAGTAATACTGCACTAGTCACTTTGGTCAACCCTGAAATAACATTCATCCGAACGACAGAGGACATCGAGGCAGGACAGTATGTGTTCCTCTGTTAATTCTCCACAGACTGGATCAGGGATGTGACAGCCTAATTGAGTCACACACCCCCTACGTGCGTGTTCTCCTCGTAGAGCAGGTCATTAAAGATGCATGCGATTCATCCGCCGCTGCTGTGCCAAACTTGGCTGCATGCACTCTCTCTCTCCATCTCTCTCACTCACTCTCTCTCCCTCCCTCCCACTCTTTCTTTCTTTCTTTCTTTCTTTCTTTCTTTCTTTCTTTCTTTCTTTCTTTCTCTCTTTCTCTCACTCACTCACTCCTCCTCTCACTCTCTTGCTCTCTCTCCTCCCCCGAGTACTCCCTCACTCAAGACGATCAAAGGAACAGGCCGCAGGCATCCAACACACTTGAGAATTTCAACACCCTTCATTGTCCCCACTCTACGCTCTCTCTCTCTGCTGCTATGTGTTGATGGCCTTTTATATAAGGAAAAAAACATTTCTGCTTTAGGTATGACAGCAATCTGAATGCACATGGATGTTGATGTAGAGTTAGTGTAAACCTCTGATGTGCAGGGAGCAGTCTACTCATGGCCTCGGTACAGCACTAGTACATCACGGTGCAATATGACAGGGTTTAGACGTGTTTTATCTGGATGGTTGCACACTGTACACATTCCATGACAATACTGTTGGCTCGGCTGAGTTAGTGTGTTGTGTTTGCTGTTGCGTGTGTTAGTGAAGCTAAAAGCCTGGTGTGATTGAAGGTAGTTGCATGAGATCAAGCATAAGGGGTTGAGTCCATAGTGCCCTTGCAGGATGACCTGAGCCTGCAGATGTTTGTGTGTTTTTGCTTCCTGTGGCTGAGGCTCATTATAATGGACTTAGACAGAAGCACTGTAGGGGTAGGGGCATGCAAGCAACCTCTTCTGAGTCAAATGTGAACTGAGGTCAAACTAGAGGACAAATTTGAGATTGTTTGGGATGTTACTGTGGTAATAGGTGGAGGTCATGACTTGAAATGATCTTCCCTCACTGCATGACATCTAAACTAACTGTACTTCTATTACTGAGACAGAATAAATCATGTCTTTCTCTATTATGAACTCATCTCCTGTTAGATTCAAATCTAAGATGCTGCTTGGATACACTGTATTTTCCCACATTGATGGAGTAATTTATTCAGTACAAATATAGTCGTCGTTTTGAAGAAAAAACAACATTCATGACACCAATCTTTGCCTTGTTTAGACCTGTGGCACTTTCCCAGCATGCCATGGGAGTGTAAACATTAGCAGTCATTTCCATGCCAGTGTCACGCCCTGGCTCTGGGGACTCTGTTATGTTGAGCCAGGGTGTGTAGAGTCTATGTTTTGTGTTTCTATGTTCAGGATCTAGTTGATGTGTTTCTATGTTGGCCGGGGTGGTTCTCAATCAGAGGCAACGTGAATCAGCTGTTGCTTGTTGTCTCTGATTGGGAACCATACTTAGGTAGTCGTTTGGCATTTGTGTGGTGTGGTATCTTGTTCCGTGTAGGTTTGTGTTTGTGAACCTGTGTACTTCACGTATTGTTTGTTGTTTTTGTTCGTGTGGTGAAAAATATATAAAAGATGTTCGCATTCCACGCTGCGCATTGGCCCTTTTCTTCAAATGACGATCGTGACAGCCAGTCCTATTCTAATAGAGTTAGTTAAAAACATGTATTCAAGTGACACCATAATATTACAACAATTGGCTACAAATAATTACAGATTTAAAAACCACATTGTGGACCACTCAGAGAGACTTTTGAGACACTGTAGGCAATCATAGTACAGGCCATCAATCTATTCTAATATTTTTTAATTGGAAGACAAGAGAGACCTAATAATACAGGAAATAATTATTTGACGTGGTGTTGTCAGACTGGTATTTAAATTGTCCAAACCTTGAGAGCTCTCACAGGCTTAGTGTCTCTATCTCTACAGAGAAGACAAGGATAACCAAGATGTCTCTGTCTGTCTGGAATACATATTATTATTCACATGACAGCCATTGTTTCAGCTGAGCACTCACTCACGCAGAGGAAAACACTTTTCACCCCTCTTAACAATTCCCTGAATCTTTAAATGGCTCAAGCCTCCACTATACAGACAGAATACTATAGCCTTTTCCTCTGAGTGAATATCTGCGTTTACGTTGGCGATCTAACAGTCACTACGCCTCATCTCCATACAGATGGCTTTGCTGGAGACTGCCGATGACACAGGCCGCGTCACAAATGGCATCATATTCCCTATATACAGTAGTGCACTACTTGTGACCAGGGCCCATTAGTAAGTGCATTATGTAAGGCAGGGGTAGGCAACTAGATTCAGCCGCGGGCCGATTTTTGTCGGAGCGTATGGTCGGGGGGCCAGAACATAATTATAATACTTTGTAAACTGCAAATTGACCACAACTAAGCCCAAAAAGAGATTGTATTTGAAAATAACAATAATTTCCTACCTTGATTACATTGAGACACGATCACATACGTCTCTCTTTTTTATTCATGGGAATACTTTTTGGTAGGGAATAAGGTGCCGTTTGGGACGCAAACACAAGCTCAGCTCTCCCACAGTGGTTGAACTCCACCACTAGGCAAGCGCCACCTCTGGCAACAAAACAGCAATTAAGGGAAAATAGCCATGTCAAATTCAGTGACCATATTTCTGGTCATCTTGATAATTATTTCACGTCTTGGAAAATCCCACAATCCTGTCTGCTCAGCGCAGCATCACTGTGGTTTCAGAGAGAGAGGTACTCCGAGAGGACAGCAGAGAGACAAAGAGGAGACCAAAGACTATCATAAAATTACCAACAATAAATAAGACAACAATATCTGTCCTCCTATGTGGGGATCACATTACTATAGCTAGCCGTAGGCAGTGGGCCAACACTTTAAAACCACTGGTGAATATTGTCTGTGCCCCAGATGGTATCCTATTCCTTATATAGTGCACTACTTTTGACCAGAGTCGTATGGGCCCAGATCCAAAGTAGTGCACTAAATAGTATAGGTTATCATTTGAAGGCACAATTCTCTAACCTCCTTAGCCTAAATTCCTCAAACACAACTGTATTGTTTAGTTCCATAATGCATCTGTACTGAGTGGTTCCTTCCCTAGGTCCTCTGCTGCTCAGCTCTGCTATAAAGTTTCCTTCCCTTTTTAAAGAGGGCACTTGCCAGCAGTTGTGTGTGTTCAGTAGTCATTGTGAACAGCTGGCCTTTAGCTGGGGCCTTGAATGCACCGTGCCCTAGGTCTAGGGTACAGGCAGCAGTACAATAACCTAATAAATCTCCTTCCCATCCCCAGCCCGGGTTCCCCAGCCCCAGCACGGCTCCCTGGCCCAAGCCCAAGCGTCAGCCCCAGCTCGGTTCCCCAGCCCCAGCTCGGTTCCCCAGCCCGGACCCCAGCCCCAGCCCCAGCCCGAACCCCAGCCCCAGCCCGGTTCACCAGCCCCAGCACGGCTCCCTGGCCCAAGCCCAAGCGTCAGCCCCAGCTCGGTTCCCCAGCCCCAGCTCGGTTCCCCAGCCCCAGCTCGGTTCCCCAGCCCGGACCCCAGCCCCAGCCCCAGCCCGAACCCCAGCCCCAGCCCGGTTCACCAGCCCCAGCACGGCTCCCTGGCCCAAGCCCAAGCGTCAGCCCCAGCTCGGTTCCCCAGCCCCAGCTCGGTTCCCCAGCCCCAGCTCGGTTCCCCAGCCCCAGCCCGGACCCCAGCCCCAGCCCAGTTCACCAGCCCAGTTGCCCTTCCTGGTTCCCCAGCCCCAGCCCGGTTCCCAGCCCCAGCCTAGTTCCCCTACCCCAGCCCACTTCCAAAGCCCCAGCCCCTTTCCCCAGCCCCAGCCCGGTTCCCTAGCCCGGTTCCCCAGCCCCAGCCCAGTTCCCCTGCCCCAGCCCGCTGCCTGCCTGACACCCTCTGGTTCTTTTTCACGATAAAAAAAAAATAGTTTTTTATTTCTGTCGACTCTGTGACCTTTCACTATTTCATGTGTCTATTTTTCCAAATGTCAACATATTGTCACTGTCTATTAAACCAGTTGTGATAAACATGATCTGAAGTTCAAGTCACCTCTTGGGACCAAATAATTGATTGAATGGACAATGCACATAAAGTCATCGTGACTTTTTCCCCTTTTGATAGATTTAAGAAAATGTAGAAGAAATAACAGTTGTTCCTATATCCTGTCCTGTGAATGAGTGATTCACAATGTTGATGTTTTCATGCTCCTTGCTTCCATATACTTGGTAAGTTCTAACCACAATGGCCTTATAACAACGACCATTGAAAAACAACACAACAACATCTTTACTCAAGTGTAAAGAATGTGCAGTATGTGTCAGAAACAGTCGGACAGAAAACAGAGCTCTGTACATCACAATACAGGAAATACCAGTCCCCTTCCCAGCTCCTCAGACTTCTTTGTTTATTGTCTTGCCCAAACTATATTACGTGCATAGAACCGTAAGTGATAGGATATTATTGCCTTGCTTCAGGCTTCCATGTTTTTATTCGATGTTAAAACTTCAACTTATTTCATAATCATTATGATCATATGTTGTCAATGTGGACAATATGCTACTTCTGTACTGCATGTCTGCTAAAGTCCTGTGCATTGCAACTAAAGATACAGTGTTCAGTTTGACCACAAGGTGGAGTAATGGTTCAAAGAAATAGAGGTCACCCAATAGAGAAAACAGTATTTGTGAGGGAATGTACAGTACACAATCAATACAAATGATACACATCCCATGGTTCTTAACTGAATATCATTTTTATAAATGCTTTGTGGATAAGTAATGCATTGACCTATATCACTGCAGCAATTACACAAAGCAGCAAGGTGATGTCCCAAATGGCACCCTATCTAATTTGTAAATCGCTCTGGATAAGAGCGTCTGCTAAATGACGTAAATGTAAAATGTAAATGTATTCCCTATATAGTGCACTACTTTTGACCAGGGCCCTGGTCAAAAGTAGTGCACTATATAGGGAATGGGGTGCCATTCGGGACATCACCTTGCTGCTTTGTGTAATTGCTGCAGTGATATAGGTCAATGCATTACTTATCCACAAATATATGGCCCTTGGTCAAAAGTACAGTAGTGCGCTACATAGGGCATAGGATGCCAGTTGGGACGAAGGTACTCTTCTCTGGGGAAATTATGAAGGCAAGGAAGGACTGCATGTTGAAGAATGTGTTATCAGGAGTTGCTGTCTTGCACTGATCTAATCAGGAACATATGGCAAAAACCTACATGAATTAAAATAACAGACTTAGGGCTCTATTGAATCTGTAAAGATTTACAGATTCCGCGAGATAAATTTAAAGGTAATTTCCAATCGAGCTAACATATGCAGCATTTACCGTGAATGCAGTCTCCGCTAAAGCGTTAACATTGCCTTCTAATTTCAATCACACTGTAAAGCTGAACTTCTGTGATGCGGCCTGAATAGAGCCCTTAAGTATATGAAGATGTAGTATACATCCTATATATAGGAGGATATTAGCGACAGGCGGTAGAGTAGAGGTAGAGGATAAAGAGGTCATACAGGACACACACACATACACACACACACACACTGGGAGGGAGGGTAGTGCCTGGGGTTCAGAGTTCATTGGAGCGTGCCCAGGTGACCTGAACTGGCAGGAGCACAACCTGCCCCGGGACGTGTGGAATCATTAAATCCAGACAAATACTTGTTTGTTTACTTGTTTGTTTACTTGTTTGCTTGTTTCAACTACAGAAGAGGGCAAAGGGTTTGTTTGTCCCCTAGTCTATCACCAGTACAAACAATTTTTATTTTAAAGAGCTAGCACAGCAGGATACTGTAATAAACAAATTGTGCTAAATTCTCCAGTAAGTCCCAGAGCAGCGCAATGAGTCCAAAAGTACACCGACAACATGAATTAGCTCATTCATTTTAGAGTAGGGATGGCATGAGCTGTAGTTGTGTGTGTGTGTGCTACACAGAGTGTACAAAACATTAGAAACACCTGCTCTTTCCATAGACTGACCAGGTGAATCCAGGTGAAAGCTATGATCCATTATTGATGTCACTTGTTAAATCCACTTCAATCAGTGTAGATGAAGGGGAGGAGACAGGTTAAAGAAGGATTTTTAAGCCTTGAGACAACTGAGACATGGATTGTGAATGTGTGCCATTCAGAGGGTGAATGGGTAAGACGAAAGATTTAAGTTCCTTTGAACTTCAACTTCCACAGGGGTATGGCAGTAGGTGCCAGGCGCACCTGTTTGAGTGTCAAGAACTGCAACGCTGCTAGGTTTTTCATGCTCAACAGTTTCCCATGTGTATCAAGAATGGTCCACCACCCAAAGGACATCCAGCCAACTTGACACAACTGTGGGAAGCATTGGAGTCAACATGGGCCAGAATCCCTGTGGAACGCTTTCGACACCTTGTGGAGTCCATGCCCGACGAATTGAGGCTGTTCTGAGGGAAAAAGGGGGTGCAACTCAATATTAGGAAAGTGTTCCTAATGTTTTGTACACTCATTGTATATGTTTATAGCCCTACAGTGTGGCGGAAATGCATCATTCGGTCACTAGATGGCGCTCTGTACATGAGAGCCTGCATTGGAAAGCTCTGGTGGGGTTTTAACGGTGCAATGACGAACCTGAACACGAACTCAGCAGAGTACATGCACAGTGGCTCCGTCCCGAATGGCACCCTGTTCTTTATATAGTGCACTTCTTTTGACCAGGGCTACTGTGTAGTTAATAGAGTGCCATTTGGGACGCAGACACTGTGAGTAATGTTATCAAAGAGTCAATAGGCATTTCTTAGTGTGTTAGATAGTGTGACAGGCTCTAGGAGGTACTGTACGAGATGTTGGTGGAATATGTGTGGGCATGAAGGGCAGTAAACAAAGCTGTGGTGAGTCAGCAACAAGACAAAGCAGCTGTCATCGCTCTCTCTCTCTCTCTGATAAGCTTTACTAGCATGACTGACAAGGCCACTGTTGCTAAAGCGAGGTGAGATAATGACATCAACAATAACAGCATAATGATCTCTCTCTCTCTAGCCATCTCTTTATCTGCTGTAAACACACAAACAAACTCACAAACACACACACAGACTCACAAACACACACAAACATATGCAGGTAATTAGACACCCTGTAAACAAATGACATGTGAACAAAGTGCCCCTATCAGGTGAGATAGCTTAACCTCGACAAAAAATGAAAACAAGATATACAGTGAAAAGAGGTCTAATTTAGGCTCCTGGCTGTTCTCGATCATTCTGCTTGTTGAAAACAAACTTTGTTTGCAAATCAACATTAAATGTAGTAGACGGTAACTGGTGGGATGACAGTCTCAGCAATGCGTTGCTTGCTTCCAAGATTGCTATTCCATAGTATGTGTTACGCAGAGAGGTCTTTGGTCTCTTCACTCCCTCAACTGATTGCCAATAAGTGGTGAAGTTAACACCCAGCCAGGCCAGCAATCTGACATACCCCCTGCATGCCTGACAGCTTAGCGTTTCCATGCCTGCTCCTGTTGCCTGTTATAATTTGAGTTTGCATGTTTATTTATAATATAATATAATATAGTATGCCATTTAGCAGACGCTTTTATCCAAAGCGACTTACAGTCATATTTATCACATTTTAGAGTCATGTAAAATGACAGATGATCATACCACGCTCAAAATCGTGACAGCATTAACTATCTTGATCCACAGTCACACCTGTATGCATTTGATCTTTGGCATTGAAAGAAAAACCTGATAGGGGTTTGGGGTTTGGGGGTTTGATCTGTGTCTGACTGTCAGTCACAGGATGCTTAAGGCATTATTACCAGAGACACTAAGTTGGATCTGCTCACCAGAGTGGAACAGAACAGCCTCTCTAAGCACATGTAATACAAAGATACGACGAGATATGGCTCTACATAGAAAAAAGGCCAGAACTTGAAATTAAATAGGGTAACACTTTTCTTAAAGCCTGCAATTATAATGTAGTATGATGCCTTTATATAATATTCAAATGTTAAACAATTTAAAAATGTCATATACACTCAGTGGCCAGTGTATTAGGTACAGCATCTAGTACCGGGTCGGATCCCCCTTTGACTCCAGAACAGCCTGAATTCTTCAGGGCATGGAAACATTGCTCAATTGGTATCAAGGGACCTAACGTATGCCTGGAAAACATTCCCCACACCATTACACCACCGTCATCAGCCTGTACCGTTGATACCAGGCAGGATGGTGCTATGGACTCATGCTGCTTACGCCAAATCCTGACTCTGCCATCAGCAACAGAAACTGGGATTTGTCGGACCAGGCAATGTTTTTCCACTCCTCAATTGTCCAGTGTTGGTGATCTTCTTGTTTTTAGTTGAAAGGAGTGGAACCCGGTGTGGTCATCTGCTGCAATAGCCCTTCCGTGACAAGGACAGACGAGTTGTGCGTTCCGAGATGCCGTTCAGCACACCACTGTTGTACTACGCCGTTATTTGCCTGTTTGTTGCCCGCCTGTTAGCTAGCACGATTCTTGCCATTCTCCTTCGACTTCTCTCATCAACGTGCTGTTTTCGCCCACAGAACTGCCGCTGGCTGGATGATTTTTGTTTGTTGCACCATTCTCGGTAAACCCTAGACACTGTCGTGCGTGAAAAGCCCAGGAGGGCGGCCGTTTCTGAGATACTGGATCATTTGCGCCTGGCACCGACGATCATACCACGCTCAAAGTCACATAGGTCACTCGGTTTGCCCATTCTAATGTTCAATCGAACAGTAACTGAATGCCTCGATGCCTGTCTGCCTGCTTTATACTGCATAGCAACCCATGGCCACATTACTCTATCTGTAGGAGCTAACCATTTTCGTGAACGGGGTGGTGTACCTAATAAACAGGCCACTGAGTGTATAATGCATTGTAATACTTCTCCTAAGCATGTATGACCCTCTTGTCATGTCTTATAATCATCTTATAATGATCCTGACTAAATACCTTCAATTTTAAGACAGTTGAAATTACAGAGGTGGTTACGGCATGGTCAGCCACCCTGGCGGGCTGACATCTGAGCTACTTATGGGCTTTAGGTGCCAGGCTGCCGCCCGTGATAAGGTGACCTGGCCTGGCCTGCCTGGCACACTCTCTGACGCGACGCCCTCTCCAACTTACTCTGACTTGACCTGCTGGGTTAATCTGAGCAGGTTTCAAACTGGTTCTGAGGCTGCGGTGCCCGAGCTCATGCTGCTCTGGCTGTGGTTTACCGGCAGTGTACCGACTGCTGCTAGTACTAGTGTGCTCTCTCTCTCTCTCTCTCCCTCTCTCTCTCTCCACAGCCGGATGCATAGTTACTGTCTACTCAGCTCTGAGTGTCTAAGATGTTGTTTGGACATCTGCTGGGCCTTTTCCCAGAAGCTCTCTGATGTTATTGTCTGTCAAACCCAGAGGTTATTCTGGGGCTTGTTATTTTAGCCATCCTCACAAAGTTTTCCCAATTTCATCATTTCTAATTTTGAACTTGTTCAAATAACACTTTCCAAACTTTTGGAGTTGTTTTGCCTTGTTACACAACGTTGATGTGATGATGAACTCTACTCTAGTATTGACAGTGTGTTGTTGGTAGAAAACTGCTACATTTTTTATTTGATAAATGTGCAGAAACCAATATGTACTTTCTCATCGCAACACAGCAGGAGCAGCTGAAACATAGTATAGGAGTTGTGAAATAAAGAGCAGGGAGGCAGAAGAAATCAAATCTCCAAGGACATCCTTATTCTCTCATTTCTGAATTTAAAGTCCCATGCAGACATATGGAGATCTTGCATTCTACCCATTAAATTGAGGTGCGTTGGGGCAGCAGGTAGCCTAGTGGTTAGAGAGGCAAGCCAGCAACCGGAGGGTTGCCAGTTCAAATCCCAGGTCTGAAGGGGAAAATCTGGTGGAAAGTTAGCAGGCAAACAGAGGGTTGCTGTTATCAAATCCTAGATGCCATTGCCTGCTGTTGTGCTCTTGAGCAAGGCACTTAACCCCACACAACAACAGCTTTATGTGTGGCAGCACCCCACACCTCTCCATAACCTATATGTGTGCCTTTCAGAGAGGTTGGGTTAAAAACAGAAGTCAAATTTCAGTTGCACCTTGTGTGATCTTAAAGTTAATTGACCCAACAGACTGAGCACTGACCCCTTTCCTCACTGTACTGTATGTTACCTCATGGGTGCGTCCCAAATGGCACTCTAGGCGCTGATCAAAACTCCAGAAGTAGCAGCACCTTGGCCTCAGAACCGGTTTGAAACCTGTTCAGATTAACCCAGCAGGTCAGAGTGAGTTGGAAAGGGCTCTGTGTCAGAATAGTGCACTATATAGGGAATATGGTGCCCTTTGGGACTTAGTTTAGGGTTATATATTGAACACTGTGGGGCTGCGTTGAGTTGGCAATGTTAATCTCCCTACTCACGGCGGTCATACTCTCATCATGTGGCCCCGGTGGTCTGCCAAAGGCCTCATCATCAGGGGCCACGGCACAGAACTGTCTGCAGCCATGGGTCAGCTTACCATCCCTCACTGGCCATGTTCTACTCTCTCTCTCTCTCTCACTGATTGGTAAGTTGATGCTGATGAATGAAGAGCAAGTTCTCTCTCTATTACTGATTAGTAAGTTGATGCTGATGAAGAGCGAGTTATGAGACTAGGGTGACACAGAAAATAGAACAATTCTAAGATCTCTATGAAGGTGATGCAGATGAGCCCTTGTAATTCTAATGGTTTGTGAGAGAATGACAGGGAAAGAGAGAGACTGTGTGTCACGACTTCCTCCAAAGCTGCCTCATCTCCTTGTTTGGGCAGGCTTTGGCGTTCGTCGTCACCGGCCTTCTAGCCACTGCCACTCCTCTTCTAATAATTCCATTAGTTTTGTCTTGTTTTTACACACACCTGGTTCATATCCCCTCATCAGTCCCTGTATAAGTATTCCCTCTGCCCCCCATGTCTTTGTGTGTGATTCTTTCCAAGTGGTAGTGTCGATAGTTTGGTGGAGCATTATGTACTTTATCGCCGGGATATTCACCCATGTGGTTTGTTATTCCCAGTGCGTCGTTAATTCGCACTGTAGCTGTTTTACGCATTGCTGCGAACTGCTGCATTGGCCGAATAAATCATTATTCTGTGATTTACACCTCCTGCGCCTGACTCCGTCCAAATCACCAGCTACAGAATCACACACCCAACAGCATGGAGTCAGCAGGAGACAGGAATCTGCCTGGAGTCTTTGAGCGGGTCCGGGAGCATTCCAACATGCTAGCCAGCTTGGGTGAAGCGATGGATTGGGTTCTCCAGGCTGTCCAGCGCCTGGAGAGGAGAGGACCCGACCCTGCGGAACCAGCTGAGCGACCGGATCCAGCCATCCAGACACCAGCACCCAGAGATATTCACCTGTCTCGACCGAGGGAATACAACGGGACAGTGGCCCGCTGGCAGGGTTTCCTCCTGCAGCTGGACCTCTATTTCCACACCATCAGCCCTGCTCCATCGGATCTGGAGAAGGTGTCCGCCCTCGTCTCCTGCAGCGTTCCGGGAGAATGGAGGACGACAGATCCAGTGTCACTCTTGTGGCAAGAGAGGACATTCTGCTGCAGTATGTCGTCAGAGTTCTTCTGTTTTTTTATTTTATTTTATTTATTTCACCTTTATTTAACCAGGTAAGCCAGTTGAGAACAAGTTCTCATTTACAACTGCAACCTGGCCAAGATAAAGCAAAGCAGTGCGATAAAAACAACAACAACACAGAGTTACATATGGAATAAACAAAACTTACAGTCAATAACACAATAGAAAAAGTTATGGAGGTAAGGCAATAAATAGGCCATAGTGCAAAATAATTACAATTTAGTATTAACACTGGAGTGATAGATGTGCAGAAGATTATGTGCAAACAGAGATACCGGGGTGCAAATGAGCAAAATAAATAACAATGTAAATAACAATATGGCGATGAGGTAGTTGGGTGGGCTAATTACAGATGGGCTGTGTACACTCCCGAGTGGCGCAGTGGTCTAAGAGATCCAGGCTCTGTCGTAGCCTGCCGCGACCGGGAGACCCATGGGGCGGCGCACAATTGGCCCAGCGTCGTCCAGGGTAGGGGAGGGAATGGCCGGCAGGGATGTAGCTCAGTTGTGGGTTCGATTCCCACAAAAAAAAGAAATATATCTATATATAAACAAAAACAAAAAAAATGTATGCACTCACTAACTGTAAGTCGCTCTGGATAAGAGCATCTGCTAAATGACTCAAATGTAAATACAGGTGCAGTGATCGGTAAGCTGCTCTGACATCTGTGAGGGAGATAAGTGTCTCCAGCTTCAGAGATTATTTGCAGTTCGTTCCAGTCTTTTGCAGCAGAGAACTGGAAGTAATGGCGGCCAAAGGAGGTGTTGGCTTTGGGGATGACCAGTGAGATATACCTGCTGGAACGCATACTACGGGTGGGTGTTGCTATGGTGACCAATGATCTAAGATAAGGCGGGGATTTGCCTAGAAGTGATTTATAGATGACCTGGAGCCAGTGGGTTTTGCGACGAATAAGTAGTGAGAGCCAGCCAACGAGAGCCTACAGGTCACAATGGTGGGTAGTATATGGGGCTTTGGTGACAAAACGGATGGCACTGTGATAGACTACATCCAATTTGCTGAGTAGAGTGTTGGAAGCTATTTTGTAAATGACATCGCCGAAGTCAAGGTTCGGTAGGATAGTCAGTTTTACGAGGGCATGTTTAGCAGCATGAGTGAAGGAGGCTTTGTTGTGAAATAGGAAGCCAATTCTAGATTTAACTTTGGATTGGAGATGCTTAATGTGAGTCTGGAAGGAGAGTTTATAGTCTAACCAGACACCTAGATATTTGTAGTTGTCCACATATTCTAAGTCAGACCCGCCGAGAGTAGTGATTCTAGTCGGGCAGGCGGGTGCAAGCGGCGTTCGATTGAAGAGCATGCATTTAGTTTTACTAGCGTTTAAGAGCAGTTGGAGGCCACGGAAGGAGTGTTGTATGGCATTGAAGCTTGTTTAGAGGTTTGTTAACACACTGTCCAATGAAGGGCCAGATGTTTACAAAATGGTGTCGTCTGCGTAGAGGTGGATCTGAGAGTCACCAGCAGCAAGAGCGACATCACTGATATACACAGAGAATAGAGTGATTGCACCCTGGGGCACCCCCATAGAGACTGCCATAGGTCCAGACAACAAGCCCTCCGATTTGACACATTGAACTCTATCTGAGAAGTAGTTGGTGAACCAGGCGAGGCAGTCATTTAAGAAACCAAGGCTATTTAGTCTGCCAATAAGAATGCGGTGATTGACAGAGTCAAAAGCCTTGGCCAGGTCAATGAAGACGGCTTCACAGTATTATCTTTTATCGATCGCAGTTATTATATCGTTTAGGACCTTGAGCGTGACTGAGGTGCACTCATAACCAGCTCGGAAACCAGATTGCATAGAGGAGAAGGTACGGTGGGATACAAAATGGTCGGTGATCTGTTTGTTAACTTGGCTTTCAAATACTTTTGAAAGGCAGGGCAGGATGGATATAGGTCTGTAACAGTTTGGATCTAGAGTCACCCCGTTTAAAGAGGAGGATGACCGTGGCAGCTTCCCAATCTCTGGGGATCTCAGACGATACGAAAAGGAGGTTGAACAGGCTGGTAATAGGGGTTGCGACAATTTTGGCGGCTAATTTTAGAAAGAAATGGTCCAGATTGTCTAGCCCAGCTGATTTGTAGGGGTCCAGATGTTGGTGTATTTAGAGGGTAAATTAGTCAGGATGATATCTATGAGGGTGCCCATGTTAACGGATTTAGGGTTGTACCTGGTAGGTTCCTTGATCATTTGTGTGAGATTGAGGGCATCTAGTTTAGATTGTAGGATGGCCGGGGTGTTAAGCATATCTCAGTTTAGGTCACCAAGCAATACGAACTCTGAGGATAGATGGGGGGCAATCAATTCACATATGGTGTTCAGGGCACAGCTGGGGGCTGAGGGGGGTCTGTAGCAAGCGGCAACAGTGAGATAATTATTTCTGGAAAGGTGGATTTTTAGAAGTAGAAGCTCAAACTGTTTGGGCACAGACCTGGATAGTATGATATAGCTCTGTAGGCTATCTCTACAGTAGATTGCAACTCCGCCCCCTTTGGCAGTTCTATCTAGACGGAAAATGTTGTCGTTGGGAATGGAAATGTCAAAATCTTTGGTGGCCTTCCTAAGCCAGGATTCAGACACTGCTAGAACATCAGGGTTGGCGGAGTGTGCTAACGCAGTGAATAACTCTAACTTAGGGAGGAGGCTTCTGATGTTACGTACTGACTGGTTTATGTTCAGTCAAAAAGACATTGGATGATCAATATGGAGACCCAGATAGCATAGGATGAGAGGCTGCATTAAAGACCGTAATCAATCCTATAGACACAAGGATCTGCGTTTTCCACTGAAATACCTTTGCATGTATGCAATGAATAGTAAACATACAAAAGAATGACCCTCCATAACTGCCCGACACATCAGGAAGCAGAGTGAAATATCTGACTATACCAGAGAACAGAGAGGTGACAAAGCCTGTCTAAATATCCGCTAAATATCCGCTCTTTCATCTGCCTACCGCCTGACGTTTGCCAGGCCTGATACGGATCAAGCCGCGAAGCAATAGAGGCTTATCAGCTTCCCTTCCCTTTATCAAGTTCCTGTCTGAACTGATGGATGGGGGGGCGAGTCTGCACAGGGAAAGAGCCATTGTTAGGTCCATGTTTCTGGAGAACTGTGAAACGCTTGCAGGTCTAACAAGGCCTCTTATCTAAACAAATAGAGGTGTTCTAGGTTATCAGAGACTGGACAACTCCCCAAAATCAGACAACTACACCATCCTGATTTAGTCACATATTTATGTATCAATAAGGAGAAGGGACAGTATAGTGTTAGCTTTAGATGTGGGGGTGGGGTTGGCGGTGCCCGTCAGGACACCATAGTGTTAGCTTTAGATCTGGGGTTGGCAGTGCCCGTCTTGTAAATGAGGTTTAATATCTATTTCAAGATTACATTGGGGAACAAATCTTAAACTTGAACATTGACTTGATACTGCTGCACACACACACACACACACATTATGTGAACACAAAGTTACCTGTAAGTGTAAGAATTGCAAAGTTCAATATCAGCATGTTGAGAGTGAGATGACACAAATTATGATCCATTTACAGTGCAAAGTGCACTCTTAAAACCCAACAATGCCTGGTTCAAGCACCCACTGGCCTATTACTCTTCATCACTCTGGTATTACCAACCAAGCACTTTCACCTGCATTATACTAGGTTTCAGTGATGGGATCTGTCTGCATATGTACTCGCCGTACTCTCAAAGCATGGATATTGTGTTATCTGTGCTCAAGATTGCACCTGACCACCACTGATAACAGTTGACCCTTGGAATGGCACCTACATTCAGCCATTACGTCAGACATTACATTCAGCCATTACGTCAGCCATTACATTCAGCCATTACCTTATGTTCACTTCCCAGAGAAAATGTTACAACATATCGGAAATTGTGATTTTTAGTTCGAAGACAATGCTACTGCAAGATCAAAGACAAGTATCGCAGTGTACCATATACAGTATGTATGCCACAACCTCCGAAAAATGGCATTGGGAAATTCCATATACTGTTGGCCTGTTTCATCCACAGTGAAGTGCGGCAAAAAATGATTTTATCTTTCACCTCTTTGAACCTTTTCATAATCCATCGTTACGAAATCTGCATCGCTGACAACCTAAAAATACATGCAAATAAATAAACCAAAACCTAAAAGTGATATATAAATAGCAGCTGGGGTCAGCTATTGTGCTGTGTCTTGCCTTGGCTTCCTCCTCAGGCCTATAGTCTAGCTGCACCTGCAGGGCCAGGAGCAGGACAGGGTGGGGAGGGTGCGCTGGGGGGCTGGGGTGCTGGGAGGTTAGCGTGAGGGGCGGAGGGGACAGGACAAGGGAGTGAAGGGAAGAACAATAGCAAGGCCACATGGTGGAACTGGAGCGAGACAGCCAGTCTGCCGGCCGCCCAGCCCCAGGAGGAACCTCAGCGTCACAAAGGAAAAGGCTTCTCTGGAGCGGTCCCCACACGGGCACACAAACACACACACACATGACAGTCATACAGATACACATACATACACATACACACACACGACAGACATACAGATACACACATACACACACAGAACAATAGAGACCCCCAGCCATCCCCGGTCCGGAAAACGCTGCCCCGAACATGACTCCAGCTCCAGGGACTTAACGCACACAACCGAAAGAACAGGCAGTCCTGTCAGAGAGGGAGGGGAGACAGGTTTACGAAAGGTTAGAAGAACTCCTCTGCATGAAGAGATCCACCACTAAGCCCTGTTCGACATTGATGCAGTGCTGAGGTGTACAAGATTACTCCTCACATCAGCACCCAATCTATACAGTATGGGTTGAAAAAATTGTTATTCAACCATTGTGTTAGGTTTAGGGCCTAGCTCAATGAAACAGCCTGACCTGAATGGGACAAGCTGAACTGAGCGTGACAACCTGGTTTTGTAAATAAAGGTTCAATAAATAAAATACATAAAATTAAACAAATACATCTATTTTCGTCTTCTCATCAAAAGTCAGAAACGGAATTGAAACATTTTTGCATACAACTGCAGTTTTTCACCTCTTGGGTAACCAACTGCTTTTTCCTCTGTCTAAGAACTATGTGGTTGTTTTTAACATTGACATCATCAACAATCACATTTTCCATCTCATAGTGTGTGTGTGGTCACTGAGAGTGTGCCTCACTGATGGATAGCCCACTTGTTAAATCAACACGCGTAATAAAGCCACGGCAACAGGAAGAGACAGGGGAGCGATGCACAGCTGAAACAGACCAAATGTTTTGCTTGGGATGTGAAAGAATCGACAGTGTGTCTCCATGGTCCCCCTCTGGGCGCATGACGGGGCAGCAAGGGTCAGCTCCAACACAGCAGACTTGCGCAACACACACACACACACTGGCCTCAATGTACCGCCCTGCAGCACCAATCCTACACAAACGGCGCCTAACACACACAATACACTGATTCATCCAAAAACAACAGAGGCCCTTAGACTAAAGTCAGTTGTGTGTCGCTGTCAACAACATAACGCCAGTGATTAACAACCACAAGAATGTGCCAAATGCTAGGAATCCCCTCTCTGAGGTCCTAGAACCGGAACCGGGTCGTTTATGCGTGATTCTTTTGTGTTCCCTTTATGAGGTCGTCAGTATTGCTGATGCGATTGCGCATGCAGCCGGTGGCTGGCCTCCTTTGAGTCAGACTGTCAGACACGCAAAGGAAAAGTATTGGTCAGTGCTTGTTCATCACCATCATTACCTCTCACATTCCTGTCTTTCCTGTATGGAGCCTACCTTTTCATCCCCTTTGACTCTTGGGAGGTCACTCTCTCTGCCAGCCAGCTGCTTTTGACACACGGCCGAGAGATTGACGGAGAAAGGAGAAAAGTCGGCCGTAGCAACAGAAGCCCTATTTATACCTGCCGTTAATATGCATTCCTCGTCCTGATCATGTCCTGATCTTGACCTGATTTTGTCTGTTTACACTTATAAGATCTGATCACAATCAGATCACCATGCATCTTTTAATCATCTACACAAATTGTGGACACAATCAGAATGTGGACAAAATTAGGACAAAGGCTGCATGTTAGAACCAGGTATAAACAGGGCTTAAATGCTTAGGTCAGAACCATCATACGCAGGAGGTGTAAGACCAGGAGCATCATGCACCCCAACAATCTGAGGGAACACAAAGTACGTGAGGATGGCTGGGGGGTGGTCCGGAGGGGGGCAAGGATCTGTATAGTATTTTTTGTTGCATTTTTCAAACACCTGAAACAGCTTTTTCCTGCATTCTAGAGCCATAATCATTATGCTTATAATAAAATAAAAATCTTCTGTTTTAGCACTGAGTGTGATATGCTGATTGGTCATTCACAGTCAGTCTGTTTTCAATTGTGTTTTATAACCCTCCTTAACCGGAGATGCCAGTAAAGATTTAATTGCTTTGTTGTGGGGAACACTTGAAACCAAAGGAGTTGCTCAGCAGATGGGATGCATGGTTCACAGAGTTCTTACCAGAACAAACCTGGACTGATGCATTATAATCTGCTTACTGATATATCATTTCCCAATTTACAACTTCTGGGATCTGTCTGTGTGGCAATCTGACCCTGAGAATTGTGGGAAACCAATGTCAGTTTTTAAGAGTTTAGATTACCGAATAGCCACCTGTCCCTTTTAATGGCCGGGCATCGGCACTCATTTCAGCAAATAAACGCCTGTTTCAAATAAACGGCGGGTCTAAATTAATTGTTAATGAGGTTACCATAGACACAGCTCTGATATTCCCATGGTCATGTGCATGAAAGATATGTGTAAAAAATGATGTCATCATAGCTAGCCATGGCGCCACCAAAAAGAAAACACAACATCAAATTCATGGTGCTGAAGCGTGAAATCGGGGGTGTATGACAGGCAGCCTAGTCTTTGCAAGTCTGATCTGCAATGGATTTGTTATTATAATGTTTATACTGGTCACAATAAACAGTTTGGTAGTCTTTTCAACATTGTATTGAGCAAAAGCTGTGCGCATTAAGGAAATAGACACCTGGCTCCAATACATTTACCAGACGCTCTTATCCAGAGCGACTTACAGGAGCAATTAGGGTTAAGTACCTTGCTCAAGGGCACATCTTTTCACCTAGTCGGCTCGGGGATTAGAACCAACGACCTTTCGGTTACTGGCACAATGCTCTTAACCACTAAGCTACCTGCCACCCCAATAGAAACCTGTCTCTAATAAGCACTGGTTGTGTTCAGTGATTAAAGTAAATAAACGCCCAGACTATTAATTGAAGTTTTATGGTACTTCTTGCTTTTAAACTCCTACAGAAATGTATTCAGTTAACATTAAAAATATAGCTCTATGATTTGTCACTAGTGTCTTTTTCAAGAATATGCAACTCTCTTGAGAGATTTAGGAACAAGAGAGCTAAATTTAGGAGCGAGTTTGTATTAAAGATTTGGTTAATATAAGCCTAGTAGTATGCCAGGAATTATAACAGAAAAAATGTTGAGAAGGGGCAGCTTTGTCCCTCCTTTATCAAGAGAGTAACTGTGAGTCATGAGGATAACTTGTGGTTGTTTATACAGTGAGGGAAAAAAAGTATTTGATCCCCTGCTGATTTTGTACGTTTGCCCACTGACAAAGACATAATCAGTCTATAATTTTAATGGTAGGTTTATTTGAACAGTGAGAGACAGAATAACAACAACAAAAATCCTGAAAAACGCATTTTAATGAGGGAAATAAGTAATTGACCCCTCTGCAAAACATGACTTAGTACTTGGTGGCAAAACCCTTGTTGGCAATCACATAGGTCAGACGTTTCTTGTAGTTGGTCACCAGGTTTGCACACATCTCAGGAGGGATTTTGTCCCACTCCTCTTTGCAGATCTTCTCCAAGTCATTAAGGTTTCGAGCCTGATGCTTGGCAACTCGAACCTTCAGCTTCCTCCACAGATTTTCTATGGGTTTAAGATCTGGAAACTGTCTAGGCCACTCCAGGACCTTAATGTGCTTCTTCTCGAGCCACTCCTTTGTTGCCTTGGCCGTGTGTTTTGGGTAATTGTCATGCTGGAATACTCATCCACGACCCATTTTCAATGCCCTGGCTGAGGGAAGGAGGTTCTCACCCAAGATTTGACGGTACATGGCCCCGTCCATCGTCCCTTTGATGCGGTGAAGTTGTCCTGTCCCCTTAGCAGAAAAACACCCCCAAAGCATAATGTTTCCACCTCCATGTTTGACGATGGGGATGGTGTTCTTGAGGTCATAGGGAGCATTCCACCTCCTCCAAACACGGCGAGTTGAGTTGATGCCAAAGAGCTCGATTTTGTTCTCATCTGACCACAACACTTTCACCCAGTTTACATTTACATTTTTTTAAATTATAGACCCAGTTCTCCTCTGAATCATTCAGATGTTCATTGGCAAACTTCAGACGGGCCTGTATATGTGCTTTCTTGAGCAGGGGGACCTTGCGGGCGCTGCAGGATTTCAGTCCTTCACGGCGTAGTGTGTTACCAATTGTTTTCTTGGTGACTATGGTCCCAGCTGCCTTGAGATCATTGACAAGATCCTCCCGTGTAGTTCTGGGCTGATTCCTCACCGTTCGCATGATCATTGCAACTCCACGAGGTGAGATCTTGCATGGAGCCTCAGGCCGAGGGAGATTGACAGTTATTTTGTGTTTCTTCCATTTGCAAATAATCGTACCAACTGTTGTCACCTTCTCACCAAGCTGCTTGGCGATGGTCTTGTAGCCCATTCCAGCCTTGTGTAGGTCTACAATCTTGTCCCTGACATCCTTGGAGAGCTCTTTGGTCTTGGCCATGGTGGAAAGTTTGGGATCTGATTGATTGTTTGCTTCTGTGGACAGGTTGTCAAGAATGCTGAGTGTGGATGTGGTGCGAGAAATCAAGCGCAGGAACAAGGGCGTTCGTCAACAGACTTTAGTGATCCAAAAATATAACTCCAAACAGGTAACTGGCCAACCCAACCGGGAGGCATGAACAATTACGCACACACACAACAGTGCGTAAAATAGTAGAAACGCGCACGCAGTGCGGACTCTCAAAAAACAAACAACATGAGAGGAAAACCCACCAACAGCTAACAGCTGACATAACAATCACACATAACACCTGACCCAACACACGATAATTAAATAGGAAACAAAATCAAACACTAACAAGGGACAGGTGTACAAGCAGACAAAACCAAACAAACATGAAACATCGAACGGTGGTAGCTAGTACTCCGGGGACGACGACCGCCGAAGCCTGCCCGAACAAGGAGGAGGAGCAGCCTCGGCCGAAACCGTGACAGTACCCCCCCCTTGACGCGTGGCTCCAGCCGTGCGCCGACCCCGGCCTCGGGGACGACCAGGAAGACGCGGAGCAGGGCGCGTAGGATGACCCCGATGGAACTCGGTCAGAAGAGACAGGTCTAATATGTCCCTCCTCGGCACACAGCACCGCTCCTCCGGGCCGTACCCCTCCCACTCCACGAGATATTGGAGACCCCCCATCCGGCGTCTCGAATCAAGGATGGACCTAACGGTGTACGCCGGAGCCCCCTCGATGTCCAACGGGGGCGGAGGAGTCTCTTCTATCTCATAGTCCTGGAGTGGACCAGCTACCACCGGCCTGAGGAGAGACACATGGAACGAGGGGTTAATATTCTTGTAATCAATGGGCAGTTCTAACCTGTAACACACCTCGTTCAACCTCCTCAGGACTTTGAACGGCCCCACAAACCGCCGACACAGCTTCCGGCAGGGCAGGCGGAGGGGCAGGTTTCTGGTCGAGAGCCAGACTCGATCTCCAGGTGCGTACACAGGCCCCTCACTGCGGTGGAGATGAACGTGGGCAGCGTTCCACGTCTCCTCCGAGCGCCGCACCCACTCATCCACCGCAGGGGCCTCGATCTGGCTCTCATGCCAAGGTGCCAGAACTGGCTGGTACCCTAACACACACTGGAAAGGGGTTAGTTTGGTGGAGGAGTGGCGGAGAGAGTTTTGTGCCATTTCGGCCCAGGGAACATATCTCGCCCACTCCTCCGGCCGGCCCTGGCAATATGACCTCAGAAACCTACCCACATCCTGGTTGACACGTTCAACCTGCCCATTACTCTCCGGGTGGTAACCCGAGGTAAGGCTCACCGAAACCCCCAACCGTTCCATAAAGGCTCTCCACACTCTGGAGGTGAACTGGGGGCCTCGATCAGACACTATATCCTCGGGTACCCCGTAATGCCGGAAGACATGGGTAAACAGAGCCTCAGCGGTCTGTAGGGCAGTAGGGAGACCCGGCATGGGAAGGAGACGACAGGCCTTCGAGAACCGATCCACAACGACCAGGATGGTAGTATTCCCCTGTGAGGGGGGAAGGTCTGTAACAAAGTCCACCGAGAGGTGGGACCAGGGTCGTTGCGGAACGGGCAGGGGTTGTAGCTTACCCCTGGGCAAATGTCTGGGCGCCTTACACTGGGCACACACCGAACAGGAGGAGACATAAACCCTCACATCCCTGGCTAACGTTGGCCACCAGTACTTAGTGCTAAGGCAGTGAACTGTCCGGCCGATACCCGGATGTCCAGAGGAGGGGGACGTATGAGCCCAGTAAATGAGGCGATTGCGTACCTAGAGCGGAACGTACGTCCGACCCACTGGACACTGTGGAGGACTTGGGTCGGTGCGTAACGCCCGCTCGATCTCTGCATCGACCTCCCATACCACCGGTGCCACCAGACAAGACTTTGGTAGTATGGGAGTGGGCTCAACGGACCTCTCCTCCGTGTCATACCGCCGAGACAGGGCATCTGCCTTCCCGTTCTGGGACCCAGGGATGTAAGTGATTTTAAATACAAACCGGGCTAGAAACATAGTCCAGCGAGCCTGGCGAGGATTCAGTCTCCTAGCTGCCCGGATGTATTCCAGGTTACGGTGGTCGGTCAAAATGAGGAAAGGGTGTTGAGCCCCCTCAAGCCAATGCCTCCACACCTTTAGGGCTTGTACCACGGCTAACAGCTCCCTGTCCCCTACGTCATAATTCCGCTCCGCCGGACTGAGCTTCTTAGAATAAAAAGCACAGGGGCGGAGTTTAGGTGGTGTGCCAGACCGTTGTGAGAGAACGGCCCCGATACCGGCTTCAGACGCGTCTACCTCTACCTGGAATGGTAAAGCGGGATCCGGATGCGCCAGCACCGGCGCCGAGGTAAACAGGTCCTTCAGTCTCCCAAAAGCCCTGTCCGCCTCAGCTGACCACCGCAAGCGCACCGGACCCCCCTTCAACAGGGACGTTATGGGAGCTGCCACCTGTCCAAAACCCCGGATAAACCTCCGGTAGTAATTAGCAAAACCCAAGAACTGTTGCACCTCTTTCACAGTGGTTGGGATTTGCCAATTACGCACAGCTGACACCCGGTCAACCTCCATCTTCACCCCTGACGCAGACAACTGATAACCCAAAAAGGAGACCGACTCCTGAAAGAACAGACATTTCTCTGCCTTGACATATAGGTCATGCTCCAACAGCCTCCTCAATACTCGGCGCACCAGGGCTACATGCTCAGCTCGGGTAGAACTGTACACCAGAATATCGTCTATGTACACGACTACTCCCTGCCCCTGCATGTCCCGGAAAATCTCATCTACAAAGGATTGGAAGACTGAGGGAGCATTCATTAACCCATATGGCATGACGAGATACTCGTAATGACCGGAGGTCGTGCTAAATGCTGTCTTCCATTCATCGCCCTCTCTAATGCGCACCAAGTTATATGCGCTCCTGAGATCCAATTTTGTGAAGAACTGAGCACCGTGTAATGACTCCGTCATCGTCGCAATCAGAGGAAGTGGATAACTGTACTTCACCGTAATCTGATTGAGACCGTGGTAATCAATACACGGGCGCAAACCTCCATCTTTTTTCTTCACAAAAAAGAAGCTTGAGGAAGCGGGTGAAGTGGAGGCCCGTATGTATCCCTGTCTCAGAGACTCGGCGATGTAAGTTTCCATCGCCTTCCTCTCCTCTTGAGACAAGGGATACACATGGCTCCGCGGGAGTGCTGCTCCTAACTGGAGATCTATCGCACAATCCCCCCGTCTATGAGGCGGCAGCTGTGCCGCCCTTGTCTTACTAAACACCAGTGTCAAATCCTCATACTCGGGGGGAATATGCAGTGCGGGCATTTGATTTGGACTCTCCACCGAGGTCGCCCCTATGGAAACACCCAGACATAGCCCCTCACACTGAACAGACCACCCTTTAAGAGCTTTCTCTCGCCACGAAATAGTAGGATCATGGGTAATCAACCAGGGAAGTCCCAGCACCACCGGATACGCAGGAGAGTCAATCAGATAGAGCTGAATCGTCTCCTCATGACCCCCCTGCGTCTTCATCCTAAGGGGCGCTGTGACCTCCCTAATTAACCCAGATCCTAACGGACGGCTATCTAGGGCATGTACAGGGAAAGGCTTATCAACGGGAAGGAGAGGAATCCCTAACTCTACACAGAACTGGCGATCTACAAAATTCCCAGCTGCGCCTGAATCTACTAGCGCCTTATGCTGGGAACGAGGTGCAACCTGTGGAAAACAAACAGGCAAGGTTATGTGAACGACAGAAAGCTCTGGGTAAGTAGGGCGCCTACTCACCTGGGAGGACTCCCCAATGCGTGGCCTGCCTTCACCTCCACCGGGGGACCTTCCCCAACACCTAGCCGCGGTGTGCCCTCCACGGCCACAGTTGGTGCAGGGAACGGCCCCCCTCGGGTTCCTACTCCTCCGTTCTCTAGCGCCAGCACCTCCGAGCTCCATAGGGCTCGGCTCGGAGGTGCCGGAGGGTGGAATGGGCAACCCCCACCCGGGACGTCCACGGGTGGCGAGCAGGGTGTCCAGCCGAATGGCCATGTCGACCAGTTGGTCAAACGACAACGTGGTATCCCTGCACGCCAACTCTCTCTGGACGTCCTCCCGGAGGCTGCAGCGGAAGTGGTCTATGAGGGCCCGCTCATTCCACCCTGCATCTGCCGCTAGAGTCCGGAACTCCAAAGCAAAATCCTGTGCGCTCCTCATCCCCTGTCGGAGGTAGAACAGACGCTCCCCCGCCGCCTTCCCTTCTGGTGGATGGTCAAACACGGCACGGAAGCGGCGGGAGAACTCCGCATAGGTAATAGTAGCGGCGTCTATTCTCCTCCATTCGGCGTTGGCCCACTCCAACGCCTTGCCGGTGAGACAGGAGATGAGGGCGGAGACACTCTCTTGTCCCGAGGGCGCCGGGTGTACGGTGGCGAGGTAGAGCTCCACTTGCAGCAGGAACCCTTGACACCCGGCAGCGGAGCCGTCGTACGCCCTTGGGAGTGAGAGCCGAATCCCGCTGGGTTCCGGAAGGGGAACAGGAGGACTGACCGATGGGGATGGTCCGGTAGGTGGGGGCGTGGGTACCCCGCTGCTTTCCCATCGGTGGAGAGTGTTCATCACCCGATCCAGGGCGTGACCGATCTGGTTGATCCTGTCCTCCTGCCCACGAAGACGGTCCTCCATGATGTCCGTTGGCGCGGTTGCTCCTGCTGATTCCATGGTGTGATGTGTGATTCTGTCAAGAATGCTGAGTGTGGATGTGGTGCGAGAAATCAAGCGCAGGAACAAGGGCGTTCGTCAACAGACTTTAGTGATCCAAAAATATAACTCCAAACAGGTAACTGGCCAACCCAACCGGGAGGCATGAACAATTACGCACACACACAACAGTGCGTAAAATAGTAGAAACGCGCACGCAGTGCGGACTCTCAAAAAACAAACAACATGAGAGGAAAACCCACCAACAGCTAACAGCTGACATAACAATCACACATAACACCTGACCCAACACACGATAATTAAATAGGAAACAAAATCAAACACTAACAAGGGACAGGTGTACAAACAGACAAAACCAAACAAACATGAAACATCGAACGGTGGTAGCTAGTACTCCGGGGACGACGACCGCCGAAGCCTGCCCGAACAAGGAGGAGGAGCAGCCTCGGCCGAAACCGTGACACAGGTGTCTTTTATACAGGTAACAAGCTGAGATTAGGAGCACTCCCTTTAAGAGTGTGCTCCTAATCTCAGCTCGTTACCAGTATAAAAGACACCTGGGAGCCAGAAATCAATCTGATTGAGAGGGGGTCAACTACTTATTTCCCTCATTAAAATGCAAACCAATTTATAACATTTTTGACATGCGTTTTTCAGGATTTTTTTGTTGTTATTCTGTCTCTCACTGTTCAAATAAACCTACCATTACAATTATAGACGGATCATTTCTTTGTCAGTGGGCAAACGTACAAAATCAGCAGGGGATCAAATACTTTTTTCCCTCACTGTACCTTGTTCTAACATATGGCCTTTGTCCTGAAATTTGTCCACATTCTGATTGTGCCATCATTTTTAGACAAGTGTAGATGATTAAAAGACGCATTGTGATCTGATTGTGATCAGATCTTATAAATGCAAACAGACAAGATCAGGACATGATCAGGACAAAGGATGAATGTTAGAACCAGGTATAAATGGGTCTTTAGTTCCTCTTTTTAAAGTGCATGGTTAAAACCGGTCTACACTGGAATCAGAGGCTGGTCCCTCTGATCATAAAATCCTGTGTCGCCCTCTCTTTCTCTTGCTCCGTCTCTACCTGTCACCATGGCATGGCCTGAACATAAAGGCTACAAGGTCGTCTGCCACAGTGTCTGTTGACATCAAAGTGTTGCAGCACTGATCACTGTATGAAAGGGAGGAAGAGGACAGGAGGACAGCCCTGAGTTAAACCTATCACCCAGCCACCAAGACAATTGGTTTAAATATTTAGTTTTCATTTAGCTTTCTTTTACGAAACAATTGGGTAGTCTTAAAAGGAAAAGAGGGAAATAAATGCTGTCCTCTGCGAGATGATACACAGGGCAACCAAACTGGAGCAACTGTTTATGCAAAAACTCTAAGAATGGACTCTAAATAATGTCAAACACTTTGTTTGAAACATAGATGGCCAGTTTCCTTTTTATTGAGAGAGAGAGAGCAAGAGAGAGAGACAGAGAGAGACAGAGAGAGCGAGAAAGACAGACAGAGAGAAAGAGAGACAGAGAGAGCAAGAGAGACAGAGAGCGCGAGAGAGGCAGACAGACAGAGAGAGAGAGACAGAGAGAGCGAGAGAGGCAGACAGCGAGAGAGAGAGAGAGACAGAGAGACAGAGAGAGAGAGAGAGAGAGAGAGAGAGAGAGAGAGAGAGAGAGAGAGAGAGAGAGAGAAAGAGAGACAGAGAGAGAGAGAGAGAGAGAGAAAGAGAGAGAGAGAGAGAGAGAGAGAGAGAGAGAGAGAGAGAGAGAGAGAGAGAGAGAGAGAGAGAGAGAGAGAGAGAGAGAGAGACAGAGACAGAGAGAAAGAGAGACAGCGAGAGAGCGAGAGAGACAGAGAGAGCAAGAGAGACAGAGAGAGAGCGCAAGAGAGACAGAGAAAGAGAGAGAGGCAGACAGAGAGAGAGAGAGAGAGAGAGAGAGAGAGATACAGATGGAGAGAGAGAAAGCGAGAGCGAGAGAGGCAGACAGCGAGAGAGAGAGAGAGACCAGAGAGACAG
>NC_140004.1:32664270-32874270 GCF_964263955.1 Coregonus lavaretus | reverse complement strand
CATGGAGGGCATCTTCATGGAATAGTCACACTTTGTTGCCTTCGAAGACAGTGGTTTGAATTTAGGCTTCCTCCATTCCAGGACGCTGCTTCTCCTTCTCCTTGCCCGGTGACAGTTCGGTATCACCTGCACAACCACCACAGCGTCATTCTAGTGCACTTCAATTCAACTCGTTCAGCAGAGCCGAGAGATAATGTTCAACGCAGTTTCAGCATGTGGCGAACCATGCCTACAATCTGGAGGAACTTGTCCTTCTTTCGCTGCTTGAGCGCCATCAGGGCTTTGGCCGTTTCCGCTGGGTCTTGGGTGAAGGAGAAGATGCTCCTCACCCTCTCCTCCGCTTTCTTGTCCCCCGTTTTCTGGAACAGCCTCATCAGCGCGTCCTGGTTGACATTCTCGAATATGTTGGGCACGGCCCTCTTGCGGTGCGCTGTGTCGAATTTGTTCCCGTGGACCGATGGACTGACACGGCGGGAGTCGGAGGTTACAACGTAGTTAGACATCTTGTTGACTCTCTCTTCTAAGCTGCTCCAGCAACTTCTTTGACTGGGATTGTAGGAGGGAGAGGGAGCACTACTCGCTTGAGCGCTAGGGATTGGAGTGAGTGAGCACTGTGAGCGCTGCCTGCGCTATTTAAAGGCCTGCTAGGGACGCTCATGCTGTCAAGACCCAGTTACAGAAGTGACATCACTGGTCGTGCTACACTCCCGCAGGGAACGCCTCTGTACTGTTGCTGTGCGCACATCAAACCGACTGAAACAGTAATTATGTATGAACCAGCAGAGGCAGAGCTCTCCAATTGCCCAGTGTAGCCTACTGAGGGGCATGACTAAATCTGTGTGCAAATGTTCTGTAGCCCATATCTACTGGGTATTGAGAAGGCAGTTGTCACACGTTCAGTGAATACATGTAACATATCATGTAAACATATCATATCTGTTCCCACAAAGGATATGGAAAGGAAACGTGATCTCAATTGCCACACACTGTAGCTAGTTGAGTCATCACAGGACAGAATAACTTAAATTGTTATTTCAGTCTACATCTTGAAAAGCATCATATCCTGTTGTTAATAATTCAAGAGTCACTGTTTAGATGAGTTAGTGTGTTTTGGTTGCTTGGGACCATGGTTTAGGCCCACATGTTTATTCAAACCATTGTGTTTTCATTTTCAACCCACACTTCTCTCATCTCTGTCTCACTTTAAATGCAGAGAAAATGTCTATGCAGTCTTTCTGAAGATACTTGCTATGGCAGTCGGCGAATTGTTTCTACAATGAGTAATAATCCTCTTACAATTCACTATCCATTCCTGGACAAACCTTGATCAGCTTTAATAAAGGCATCCTGAACTTTACTCAAAATGTTCCTTTAATTGAGCATTAAATAAATATCAATGTTCATAATTGGAATTCCTAGCTGAACAGAAAGGAGAGCAGTCGTAGACCAAATCAATCAAAATAATTTCGGTTTAATTACAAGTTGCAACAGGGAGACACCTCCAGAGAAATGACTAACGGGCCTTCTCTGAGAAGGCATTTATATATTAATCAGACAGTACAAAATGTTCTGTAAACTTCAGCTTGAGAGGCTTGTAAGAAGTCACAACATCAGCTGCTACAGAATCGCACCGTGTCACAGATACATTATCAGTGTGTCCCAGGCCCAGAATGGCCTGGGACACATAACATTCAACAATGGCAGACATTTGATACTGGCAGTGAAGCAGGTCCAAGGTAGGTACATCAGTCCTATAGTTACAATAGATAATTGTAGAAAATGAGGTACTGAAACATACTTGGTTATGTCCTGTTTCCCTTCCCCCAAGGGAATACATCTGTCTGCGTCTTCCATACCATCAAGTTACATATCAGTCCATATCAACAATTAATCAAACACAGGAAATAGTGAATCAAATAATTCCCCAGTACAGTGTTGTATTGTATTAAACTGTTACTGGGTCGTTCCACCAATTAGGTGCCTTTTGAGTATTGTAACTTGCAAAAAGGCACTCATTTCTTGAAAGGACCCTACTGTCAGTGTTATTACTGACTCTATTTACTGTAAGATGAATATAGGTGACATTTAATCATTCCAGTTAGTAGCACTATAAATACCCTTCGTTATGTTTTCCAAACCACGGGGAAGGTTTGTTTACTGGCAGGTCTGTCTGGGATGGAGGGGAGTGAACTGCGACCCAGCCCCATACTGATGGCCGTTGATAACAGAGCGTACGTCCCAAATGGCAGCCTATTCTCAATGGGCACTGGTCAGAAGTAGTGTACTATATAGGGAATAGGGTGTCATTTGGGACAGAGCTAGAGAAAGGCATTTCCCTTAAGAGACGTTGGAATATATAAACTCCACTTAATACATAAACCTGTAGGGCACATATCCTGTAAATACCCACTGTGAATGTTCATAGCGCGTCAACCCTCAAGCTACACTCATTCCTTAGTATCTTTGCTGTGGTCCTCTGTAGCTCAGCTGGTAGAGCACGGCGCTTGTAACGCCAAGGTAGTGGGTTCGATCCCCGGGACCACCCATACACAAAAATGTATGCACGCACGACTGTAAGTCGCTTTGGATAAAAGCGTCTGCTAAATGGCATATTATTATATTATTATTATTTGCCCCCCCCCCCCCCCCGATGTATTCACTCCAGTATATGGAAACGAAGGGTAGAGACTGTTACCTCTCTCAGCAAATGTTCTGGTATTTATGTCTCTAGAGAAGTTGTTTAGAGAGTTGTGCCAAGGTATGGAATGCTGGTTATTTTGTCATTGTCTGTCTGTGTTGAGTGAAAGAATGTACACAACCCCTCATTCACTCTGTTTCTGTTCAGGGCTGTCTGTATACTGTCTCGGCACAGGATACCTGGCTGTCTCGAGCTGTCATGGCAGTTATGACTGAAGACAGAATATTAGCCAAGTTCCGGATAGTCAGAGTCGGCAAAAATGGAATGTTTATGACATCTCTGACTGAGCAGAGACACAGTCGGAGACAGCCAGCGCTACACAATGAGATCTCTCAGCGCTGCCAGAGGGGAAACGGATGTGGGGGGGTTGGGCCATTTATCCCGTTCTCCCATACACACCAAGTGTCCCCATATTAACCACATTAATAACAAAAGAGCGCTAAATGTGGCGAGGGTCAAAGGTCTTATCATCATTCTTCCCCTTGGGGTCAACTCTGTGGAGACACTCTGGGGAGAGTCTCCTTTTACAGACATAAACCGTCTCCGCTGGCTTGGCAGAACACTTTATTATAGTTAGCCATATCTCAATGTCTGAATCATAAATGTGTCCTCAAAACATGGACATCTGGTATTTTGGTATTTTTGTTATGATCCCCATTAGCTGTTGCGAAAGTAGCAGCTACTCTTCCTGGGGTCCACATAATCGCTAATATGGGTACACATAGGGGGGAACATGCTTAGCCTACATGTTTCTTGATTTCTAAATAATGTAAATTGAGGGAAGTTTTGAAAGTTGATGCAGCGATCTAGACCAACAGGGTCAATGTCCTTCTTTAGCTACCTCTATCCCCATGTCTTGAACTTGTCTACATCTTGTTTTATGAAGGTATGTGAGCTACATTATATGACACCATATGGTGCCACTGATAACCACAATCTCCTCTAATATCAGTAGAAATTCAGTAATAGTAACATTATGGCCAGTGTTATGATTTAGCTTTCTTGTGGTTTCAATGAGGTAAACTGTTTTTCTTTGACGTCTTCTCCATCCTGTCTGTGCATGCTTGGCTTACCAAACTCTAACACAGCTGGAGTTCGAGTTGTACCATTGGATATTCTTGCAACTCCCCTGTGTCGGGAGTGGATGATTTCATGCATTGTAGTTTGGCACATGATGCCATGTCCTATACTCATTAACAATGTAGGCGATGGGACGTTGAAACGCTCCAGTATTATCTTAGTGCTGGTTTATCACACAGAACAGTCTGGGACGCAGTCTGTGTCCCAAATGGCACCCAATTCCCTATTTAGTGCATTACTTTTTACAAGGGCCCATAGGGATCTGGTCAAAAGTAGTGCACTATATAGGGAATAGGGTGCTATTTGGGATGCAACTGGACTGTTACATAACATGTCCACCAGGCTGCAGCTTTTAATGTGTTTTCAGCCTGGGTTGTTCAATACGGAGGAAAGCATTGATCATAAAACCAATACTCAGTATTAGCCTTCTAATGGGAAGCTGGCCGTATCAGATAGAGAAAACAGGAAAGGGTATCACTCAGCAGATAACTGTGTCCAATACGTACATCAAGCTCTGTGTTGTTTACTAGGCTATTGACGTTCAGAAGGGCACAGTTATTTAAGCAATAAGGCCCAAGGGGGTGTGGTAGATGGCCAATACACCACGGCTAAGGGCTGTTCTTAGGCACAGCCATTAGCCATTGTATATTGGCCATCTACCACAGCTGAGCAGAACAGCGCCGGAAGAAGATGGCTGCCGTTTTACAGCCCTCTAACCAATTGTACTATTATGTGTGTTTTTCCGCGTTATTTGTAATTTATTTTGTACATAATGTTTCTGCCATCGTCTCTTATAACCAAAGAGAGCTTCTGGATATCAGGACAGCGATTACTCACCTCGCATTGGACGAATATTTTTTCTTCAACGAGGCGTTCGCGAAGGATATCATACAGACACCCGACAAGGCCCAGATCCCCGTCATTCGCGTGAGGAAGAGACAGAGATATCGCGGACGCAGATCCGGGTGCCTCGTAAGGATCCGACGGCGAGCGAGTAAACTGCCTCTCCCATCAATCCTATTAGCCAACGTTCAATCTTTTGAGAATAAAATTGACGATTTAAGATTACGGTTATCCTACCAACGGGACATTAAAAACTGTAATATCTTATGTTTCACGGAGTCGTGGCTGAACGACAACAATGATAACATTCAGCTAGCGGGCTATACGCTACATCGACAGGACAGAACTGCAGACTCTGGTAAGACAAGGGGTGGCGGTCTCTGTATATTTGTAAACAACAGCTGGTGCACAAAATCAAATACCAAGGAAGTCTCGAGGTTTTGCTCGCCTGAGGTAGAGTATCTTATGATAAGCTGTAGACCACACTATTTACCAAGAGAGTTTTCATCTATATTTTTCATAGCTGTCTATTTACCACCACAAACCAATGCTGGCATTAAGATTGCACTGAATGAGTTGTACAAGGCCATTAATCAACAGGAAAACGCTCATCCAGATGCAGCGCTCCTAGTAGCCGGGGACTTTAATGCAGGGAAACTTAAATCCGTTCTACCTAATTTCTACCAGCATGTTAAATGTGCAACCAGAGGGAAAAAAACTATAGACCACCTTTACTCCACACACAGAGACGCATACAAAGCTCTCCCTCGCCCTCCATTTGGCAAATCTGACCATAACTCTATCCTCCTGATTCCTGCTTATAAGCAAAAACTGAAGCAGGAAGCACCAGTGATTCGGTTAATAAAAAAGTGGTCAGATGACGCAGATGCTAAGCTACAGGACTGTTTTGCTAGCACAGACTGGAACATGTTCCGGGATTCTTCAGACAGCATTGAGGAGTACACCACATCAGTCACTGGCTTCATCAATAAGTGCATCGATGATGTCGTCCCCACAGTGACCGTACGTACATACCCCAACCAGAAGCCATGGATTACAGGAAACATCCGCACTGAGCTAAAGGGTAGAGCTGCCGCTTTCAAGGAACGGGACTCTAACCCGGACGCTTATAAGAAATCCCGCTATGACCTCCGACGAACCATCAAACAGGCAAAGAGTCAATACAGGTCTAAGATTGAATCATACTACACTGGCTCTGACGCTCGTCGGATGTGGCAGGGCTTGAAAACTATTACAGACTACAAAGGGAAGCACAGCCGCGAGCTGCCCAGTGACACAAGCCTACCAGACGAGCTAAACCACTTCTATGCTCGCTTCGAGGCAAGCAACACTGAAGCATGCATGAGAGCACCAGCTGTTCCGGACGACTATGTGATCACGCTCTCCGTAGCCGATGTGAGTAAGACTTTTAAGCAGGTCAACATTCACAAGGCCGCAGGGCCAGACGGATTACCAGGACGTGTACTCCGAGCATGTGCTGACCAACTGGCAAGTGTCTTCACTGACATTTTCAACATGTCCCTGACTGAGTCTGTAATACCAACATGTTTCAAGCAGACCACCATAGTCCCCGTGCCCAAGAACTCTAAGATAACCTGCCTAAATGACTACCGACCCGTAGCACTGACGTCTGTAGCCATGAAGTGCTTTGAAAGACTGGTCATGGCTCACATCAACAGCATAATCCCAGAAACCCTAGACCCACTCCAATTTGCATACCGCCCCAACAGATCCACAGATGATGCAATCTCTATCGCACTCCACACTGCCCTTTCCCACCTGGACAAGAGGAACACCTACGTGAGAATGCTATTCATTGACTACAGCTCAGCATTCAACACCATAGTGCCCTCTAAGCTCATCACTAAGCTAAGGATCCTGGGACTAAACACCTCCCTCTGCAACTGGATCCTGGACTTCCTGACGGGCCGCCCCCAGGTGGTAAGGGTAGGTAACAACACATCTGCCACACTGATCCTCAACACGGGGGCCCCTCAGGGGTGCGTGCTCAGTCCCCTCCTGTACTCTCTGTTCACCCATGACTGCATGGCCAGGCACGACTCCAACACCATCATTAAGTTTGCCGACGACACAACAGTGGTAGGCCTGATCACCGACAACGATGAGACAGCCTATAGGGAGGAGGTCAGAGATCTGGCCGTGTGGTGCCAGGACAACAACCTCTCCCTCAACGTGACCAAGACAAAGGAGATGATTGTGGACTACAGGAAAAAAAAGAGGACTGAGCACGCCCCCATTCTCATCGACGGGGCTGTAGTGGAACAGGTTGAGAGCTTCAAGTTCCTTGGTGTCCACATCACCAACGAACTATCATGGTCCAAACACACCAAGATAGTCGTGAAGAGGGCACGACAAAGCCTATTCCCCCTCAGGAGACTAAAAAGATTTGGCATGGGTCCTCAGATCCTCAAAAAATTCTACAGCTGCACCATCGAGAGCATCCTGACTGGTTGCATCACCGCCTGGTATGGCAACTGCTTGGCCTCTGACCGCAAGGCACTACAGAGGGTAGTGCGTACGGCCCAGTACATCACTGGGGCAAAGCTCCCTGCCATCCAGGACCTCTATACCAGGCGGTGTCAGAGGAAAGCCCTCAAAATTGTCAAAGACTCCAGCCACCCTAGTCATAGACTGTTCTCTCTGCTACCGCACGGCAAGCGGTACCGGAGTGCCAAGTCTAGGTCCAAAAGACTTCTCAACAGCTTCTACCCCCAAGCCATAAGACTCCTGAACAGCTAATCATGGCTACCCGGACTATTTGCACTGCCCCCCCACCCCATCCTTTTTACGCTGCTGCTACTCTGTTAAGTATTTATGCATAGTCACTTTAACTCTACCCACATGTACATATTACCTCAACTAGCCGGTGCCCCCGCACATTGACTCTGCAACGGTACCCCCCTGTATATATAGCCTCCCTACTGTCACTTTATTTTACTGTATATATAGCCTCCCTACTGTCACTTTATTTTACTTCTGCTCTTTTTTTCTCAACACTTTTTTGTTGTTGTTGTTTTATTCTTACTTTTTTTGTTTAAAATAAATGCACTGTTGGTTAAGGGCTGTAAGTAAGCATTTCACTGCAATGTCTGCACCTGTTGTATTCGGCGCATGTGACCAATAAAATTTGATTTGATTTGATTTGATATATCACAAACCCCCGAGGTGCCTTATTGCTATTATAAACTGGTTATCAATGTAATTAGAACAGTAAAAATTAATGTTTTGTCATACCCGTGGTATACGGTCTGATATACCACGACTGTCAGCCAATCAGCATTCAGGGCTTGAACCACCCAGTTTATAATATGAGATACTGCATTGACATATCATTCTCTTTGTATTGCTGCTATAGTTCTGCCCTTCTGTTCTGTTGTGATTCTCTCAATGTGCTTATAGAAAACATCATGATAAAAGATGGAGACATTTTTGCTGATCGGCACAGTTCTCTTATCATATAGGGCGTGATGATTTCACTACTGCTGTATTGACTGCTCTGTCTCCTCTGACATCGGATTCCAATGACCTGCTGCTGGACACTAATGGAACTAATATATAACGATATTGATAACCCACAATAAAAAAGCATTATAAATCCACTGATTCCTATAGGAGCAAATCAAAGTACAAAGTATCAAAGAACAATTTATTATGTGGTACAAAAATATTTGATGCCAAAAATTCCAAAGGAAAGCAAATCTGTTGAGAGCCAAATGAAATGTCCTGGGGCACAATACCACTGACCAGTAAATAGTGACTCATGGCATGTAACCATGCTCAACAGGAAATAGAGCACAGCAGATCCAGCAGCCAACCTTAGAGCCTATAGCTGCATTTTTATGTGTACACATGACCTTCATAGCACCCTTGTTTTGAAGTCTGATTCCCTCACAGGAATCTGTAGTGCTGGCAGCAATCATCCCATAACTATGACAGGTTGATTACTGGACTCATTGCCCCCTTATTACAAAGGGGATTTGGGAGAGTTAGTGGGAAGTCTCTCTCCATGGGCCCTGGCTGTGTTTTGAACAGATCTTACCCATGGCACCTCTCCAATGGCAACAGACAGCTAGCTTCTCATAGTATGAACCAGACCAGGCTGGCATACCAGCCACATTCCTGCTTCTAACTGACTGTCTGGCAGAGGCTCAGAGGGATGGAACACGGAACAGGTTCCTGGAACACGGAATGGTACAGGGCACTGGAACATGGAGCAGCTGAACTGCTCTGGGATGGTAAACACCAGCACTGCAACTGAACTGCTCTGGGATGGTAAACACCAGCACTGCAGCTGAACTGCTCTGGGATGGTAAACACCAGCACTGCAACTGAACTGCTCTGGGATGGTAAACACCAGCACTGCAGCTGAACTGCTCTGGGATGGTAAACACCAGCACTGCAGCTGAACTGCTCTGGGATGGTAAACACCAGCACTGCAGAGGGATATAAAACTGGCATGTGTGTGTTTTGTCTCCTGACGGTAACACGGGTAAGTTCATCAGTTCACTCACTGGCCCGTGACCGAAAACCACACAGCAACGCTTGATTGACTTTTAAAGCCAATTACAGAGAGGAGCTCCTCAGGTGGGGGTCCAATCTGTCTACCTACAGTTATGGGAAATAGGCTTAATAAATCATCTAGCGGTGGAGGGTTTACCAGAAAAGGTTTTGTGTTTACGATGACAAATCTGTGAGGGGATAAACAAAAACAAATGAGCTTTTTCCTTTTTCTTCTGGGATGTGTTTCATAACCCTCAGGGAGCCTGGTACAGATGGCGGGCAGGAGAGATCGTCATAGGCCAGAGATTCTGGAGGCAGCACTGGCACGCAGAGAGCAGGCGGAGCTATAGAGCTTGTGTTTCCTCTTTCTCCCTCCCACCTCTTCTCCCTCCCTTCTCTCCCCCAGGGACAGATCTGAGCATATAGATTAAATTACTGTGCATCACTTCCACACACGAAGCCGGGCACCCAGGCAGGCAGGCAGGCAGCATTACACAGAACCGGCTCAAACCGGCCGCTGCCCACTCGCCTCTCCCCCTGATCATGGCTGGCTGCACTAAGACTTCCACGAGGGCCGCGGCGCATCCGTCTTCACATCACTCTCCAATCAGAGAGTCTGAAAGCCAGACACATCAAGGCAACACACGATCAGGCACATCATATTAGGTCACTGCAGGGTTGGACCTGGGGTGTCAGGGTGACGTTCCAGACTAGCAGTGGTGTAAAGTAACTAAGTAAAAAATACTTAAAAGGACTATTTAAGTAGTTTTGGGGGGGGGGGGGGTATCTGTACTTTCCTTTACTATTTATATTTTTGACAACTTTTACTCCACTGCATTCCTAAAGAAAATAATGTACTTTTTACTCCCATACATTTTCCCTGACACGCAAAAGTACTCGTTACATTTTGAATGCTCATGCAGGACAGCAATAATATGGTCAAATTCATGAACCTACCAATATAACGTGTTGTCAACCCTACTGCCTCTGATCTGGCGGACTCAATACTGCATTTGTAAATGATATCTGAGTGTTGGAGTGTGCCTCTAGCTGTCCATAAATAAATTTAAAAAATAAAATCGTGTCGTCTGGTTTGCTTAATATAAGGAATTTGATGTATAGCATTTACTTTTACTTTTTACTTTTACTCAAGTATGACAATTGAGTACTTTTTCTACCACTGTACTTCAGTACATTTAAAACCAGATACTTTTAGACTTTTACTCGAGTAGCATTTTACTGTGTGACTTTTACTTGAGTCATTTTCTAGTAAGGTATCTGTTGTTTTCTATTGTTTTTTACTGCTGCTCTTTCATTATTTGTTACTTTTATTTATTTTTTTGTGTGATTTTTTTTGGTATTCTTTCTTAAAACTGCATTGTTGGTTAAGGGCTTGTAAGTAAGCGTTTCACTGTAAGGTCTACACCTGTTGTATTCGGCACATGTGACATAAAATGTGATTTGATTTGATTTGATCTTTACTTTTACTCAAGTATGACAATTTAGTACTTTTTTCACCACTGCAGACAAGGGATACATCCCAAATGGCACCCTATTCCTTATGTAGTGCATTACTTTTGACCAGATGGTGGCATTTGGGACGCACACTAGGTGCTGCTGCTGCCTACTGTAGTGTACTGTACTCTGTACCCTCCTCACTCAGCCTCAACACTCTGCTATGGATGTTCTATTTCTCCTTTGGGTCACCTTTCACCTCAATTTTCTTTATCATTCACACTTTCGATTAGTTGGAGGAAAAGGGAAGAATTTATAATGAAATATACAGATCAGGAACATAAGGCTGTAGTCAGGTGAGGAGGACGACATACATGTGCCGGTTCCTTTGTCTTACATAGAACACAAAACATAAACATGACCTTGGACATTGTTGCCACATAACCACTCAAATCCGAATGATAGTCTATAGATCACTAACAGCAGAACAAAAACAGTGTTGACACGTTGTTGCTGTCTCTGTGTATCATTAGCTAACAGAGAGCGGGACAGAGAGAGAGAGAGCGAGAAAGAGAGCGAGAGAGAGAGAGAGAGAGAACGAGAGCGAGAGAGTGGGACAGAGAGAGAGAGAGAGAGAGAGAGAGAGAGAGAGAGATAGAGAGAGAGAGAGAGAGAGAGAACGAGAGCGAGAGAGAGAGAGAGAGAACGAGAGCGAGAGAGAGAGAGTGGGACAGAGAGAGAGAGAGAGAGAAAGAAAGAAAGAACAAACAAAAAAACAGAGCAAACTAGAATGCTATTTGGCCCTAAACAGAGAGTACACAGTGGCAGAATACTTGACCACTGTGACTGACCCAAACTTAAGGAAAGCTTTGACTATGTACAGACTCAGTGAGCATAGCCTTGCTATTGAGAAAGGCCGCCGTAGGCAGACCTGGCTCTCAAGAGAAGACAGGCTATGTGCACACTGCCCACAAAATGAGGTGGAAACTGAGCTGCACTTCCTAACCTCCTGCCAAATGTATGACCATATTAGAGACACATATTTCCCTCAGATTACAGCGATCCACAAAGAATTCGAAAACAAACCCAATTTTGATAAACTCCCTTATCTACTGGGTGAAAAACCACAGTGTGCCATCACAGCTGCAAGATTTGTGACCTGTTGCCACAAGAAAAGGGCAACCAGTGAAGAACAAACACCATTGTAAATACAACCCATATTTATGTTTATTTATTTTCCCATTTGTACTTTAACTATTTGCACATTGTTACAACACTGTATATATACATAATATGACATTTGAAATGTCTTTATTCTTTTGAAACTTCTGAGTGTAATGTTTACTGTTAATATTTATTGTTTATTTCACTTTTGTTTACTATCTACTTCACTTGCTTTGGCAATGTTAACACACGTTTCCCATGCCAATAAAGCCCTTAAATTGAAATTGAATTGAGAGAGAGATAGAGAGAGAGAGAGAGAGAGAGAGAGAGAGAAAGGGAGAGAGAGAGAGAGAGAGATAGAGAGAGAGAGAGCGAGAGAGAGAGCGAGAGCGAGAGAGAGAGAGAGTGGGACAGAGAGAGAGAGCGAGAGAGAGAGAGAGAGAGAGACAGAGAGAGAGAGCGAGAGAGAGAGAGAGAGAGAGAGAGAGAGAGAGAGAGAAAGAGAGAGAGAACGAGAATGAGAACGAGAGCGGGACAGAGAGAGAGAGCGGGACAGAGAGCGAGAGAGAGAGAGCGAGAGTGGGACAGAGAGAGAGAGAGAGCGGGACAGAGAGACAGCGAGAGAGAGAGAGAGAGAGAGAGAGAGAGAGAGAGAGAGAGAGAGAGAGAGAGGGACAGAGAGAGAGAGTGGGACAGAGAGAGAGAGTGGGACAGAGAGTGGGACAGAGAGTGTGAGAGAGAGAGATTTAGCATAGTAAATACTGGCCTAGGTCCAGCGTCAGGTACCGGTGACGACGCTGTTGCCGTGTCTCTGAGATCACCTGTGGGTGTAGTGCATTCCCATTCACAAACAACAAAGTGTTAGTCAGAGGGGTTGATACACTAGAATCTACAAATAGATGGTGGCTTCCTGTCACAGTGACTAATGGTTTTCCATGGAGCTAGGGTGTGATAGTGGGCTGGGTGACCACGTCAGAGGGATGGTTAGTGCTATCCGGGATTCCTTAGGACGTCCCTACCATAAACCCTAACCTTAATCCTAACCTTAACAATAACCCTTACCTAACCCTAATCTTAACCCTTACCTTAACCATTTTTTATTTCAACTTCAATGGGGTGACGTCAGAGTTGGACATCCCTGGGGTGACGTCAGAGTTGGACATCTCTGGCCTCCCGAGTGGCGCAGTGGTCTAAGGCATTGCATCACAGTGCTTGAGGTGTCACTACAGACCTGGGTTCGATCCCAGGCTGTGTCACAGCCGGCTGTGACTGGGAGACCCATGAGGCTGCCACAATTGGCCCAGCGTCGTCCGGGTTAGGGGACGGTTTGGCTGGCCGGGATTTCCTGGTCCCATTGCTCTCTAGTGACTCCTTGTGGCGGGCTGGGCTCCTGCAAGCTGATTTCGGTTGCCAGCTGGACAGTGTTTCCTCCGACACATTGGTGTGGCTGGCTTCCGGGTTAAGCGAGCAGTGTGTCAAGAAGCAGTGTGGCTTGGCAGGGTTGTGTTTCGGAGGACGCATGGCTCTCAACCTTCACCTCTCCCGAGGCCATATGGGAGTTGCAGTGATGGAACAACACTGTAACTACCAATTGGGGTAAAAAAAAATTGACATCCCCAGGATACTGGAGAGCAAGGACCTCAGAGGGATATGGGCATCACTTTATACCCACTTATTATGTAATTATTAGGATGGAATACTCAGTTATCACCACACAAAATCCCATGTTGAACAATAGTTCAGACTGACAACACTTTAATTCCAGAACTGTGCTATATGTAGATTTGATAGTGTAACTCCCGTCCTTTGAATGAACTGTCTCTGAACTGGTACCCTTTCTATAGCGTAATTGAATAAGACGTCAACTGGGCGGTCACGTGTGTTTGCGAGGCAGAGGATCCGAGACCGAGTACCAGTAAGGACTTGTGAGGAAGGAAGCTATACTGGTAGTTAAGCAAGCACAGTGACACTAATGATGCCCAGGTTAACTCATAACCTGCACGGGGCGGGCGGGTTTAGGGTCATAAAATATTGAGTGGGTGGGTGTCGGGCGGGTTGAATAAAGATAAAATACCATAAAAAATCCATGACGTATAATTCTTGAGCAATTTATATCTTTAGGCTACATTGAGGTTTTTTCTTTAATTATTTTTAGGCTATCTGGCATTAGTGCATAAGCATAAGCTTTAGGGCCTAACTGTACGCACGCCAAATAGCCTACATGCCAATCGCCAAATGCTTTTGGGAACGGGCTGACTGCGAAATGGAGTCTTGAAAATATAGAGAAGGGAGGGCCAGAAAAGTAATGTTTGGGAAAGATTTGGTGAAGTGGTAAAAGAGACTGATGGCAGTGCCAGCTATGTTGTGTGTGATGATTGTGAGGCGGTACACAAATTCGACAGTCACAAGAGGCCACTTCAAATAGGCTTATGACACGTCAAGGGAACTGTAGCCTAGGCCTGCAGTTCAGATGGGTTAAATGGAAAATTAAATCTGGACACTGACTGTAGGTCCTCTCACATAGCCTTAATATGAATCACCAAGTACATTTGGACTCGGGAACAGTAGTGGAGAAATATTATTAATTTATTTCAGCATCTTGAAAGAATGCGAATGCGCAGAAAATCTTTCCAGTTTTTGTTTTTTGTTATTGCATTTTCTCCCGGGTCCCTAAACGTCTTTGCTACGAACATTACTGAACTTTACTGATGTCAACTAGTGTCAACCACTGCCAAGAACAATTTGATCTGGGATCAATGTAAGAAGGTCTATCCTATTGGCCCTGCCAACCTGATATTTTGCCTACAGTACAGAAGGGAGTCTTTTGGACTGGCGCCTGGTGAAGGAAAGGAAAGTGCCAGAGGGAAGCGGGAGAGTCTCTGTGAGGGACAGGCCCATTGTTCATCCTGACTGGAGGACAAGGTCAGAGCAGGCAGGCTGGAGCTCCCTCCCCTGTGTGTCTTCCCCACTCCCCAAGGCTGGGGCCTCCCCACTCCCCAAGGCTGGGGCCTCCCCACTCTCCACTCCTTGAACTCCCGCCCCACTCTACGCACGACTGGGGCCTCCCAACTCCCTATACTATTTATTCCCCACTCCCCTCTCCCTGCTTCCTATGGCTGGGGCCTGCGACTAGCTCCCTCCTCACTCCCTTCAGCTGAGGCCTGCCCACTCCCCACTCCATTCCTCTCCCAATGCCTGGAGCATCCCCACTCACGATTCCCCACACCCACGGCTGGGACTGGGGCCGGTGACTAAGTAATTTGCGTGTGTCTGTGGTAGCAACAGCTCACTCCCTCCCTTACTCACTGAGAGCAGAGCAGGCTGTGTGCCAGAGGACACATTGGGACTCGGAGCGCTGGGCCAAGGACCCTAGAGCTAACGGATTACACCACAGTGGATAAGGGAAAACACTACTTATACATAGGAAAACAGCATTTATTTACAGTAACTAACTGCAGTCTTAGATGGATTGGAAACCCTGGCTAAAGCTTGGGATATCCGCAGCAGCACCTTCAACAGAAAAGCTACTGCTATTGAACTCTGAATAGTAGGGCTGCCCTGTACTACAAAACAATACCAAAACAAAACCAATGTGTGGTTTATCTGGTAAGTATCAAAGTGGAGCAAAGCCATGTCAGACAGGAAGTGATCCATTCTACAGCTGTTTTACAGCATAATGAAAAGTGTTACAAATGTTAATTTGTATCGTTTCCATAAAGACACGAATATGACCCACATTTATTACCCTTCTCCACACAAAAAATAATAATCACAAAAGTTGATTAGGTCATCCAGCCAGACAGTACAGTACTTCATATTATACAACCTGCAGTGGGGTGTATTTATTCAAATTCATATCCTACAAACCCCAATGCGATTTGCACATAGTAATACATAATAATACTCTAATAATAAAAACAGAAGGATTGACAACAACAGAGCCGTCTCGAGCCTGGCCCTGCAGGAAACGGTGTGAGCTCAGAGGTTTAATTGTGCTTAGCATGGCTGCTTGGATGAGGAACTGAGAGCCGCCGGCCCGTCAGGGCCTAATGCGGTCTGTTCTAAGCTGGTTCAAACTGGTCAGCTGGAGAAATCAATCAATCTTGTGGATGACTTAACTCACCACAAGGCAGGGCCTTGGATATCCATCTGCACAGCAGCAGCACTAGGGCCAGACAATGGAGAAAAGTCAAATAGGGGGTGCTTATATTTGTCCTGTTTCACACATGTACAAGTGTATAACCTGTAGTGTGAAATGGAAATGTGTTTTTTGCATATCTCACTCAGACACCCTCAGATAGTGGGGTTACGGCCAGGGATCTGACATTATTGATGGTGACCCTGGAGCAATTAGGGTTTAGTGCTTTGCTCAAGGTCAGATTGACAGATCTTTCACATAGTCGGCTTGGGGATTTGAATAAGCAACCTTTCAGTTACTGGCCCAATGCTCCAACCGCTAGGCTACCTGCCTGGAGAAAGCAGATCAAAGAGGAGAGAGCTAATATCAGCATCAGCATGTCACCATGCAGAGAGCGACAGGCAGGGAATAACATTCAACCTTGCCAATAACTCCTCTCCCAGCATCTCAGGTTGATTAGAAGGTACATAGCCTCACCTGAACCTTGATCATAGAATGATGGACAAGAAGGAAAGAGAAGAAGAACAGAATTAGGTCAAAAAGACATGACTCTCCAACTCCACAATGAGACTAATTCTATAAAACCATTCACGTGTGTTTAACGGTTTCTAAATATAGCAGAGAAGACAAGAGGGTTATTTTAAGAGAGCAGAATAGAACATGCGTAGTAGGTGGCATTGTACCTGCTCTAATTTCAAGTTCCACACTTGCAGAAAGACCCGACAGTAACCCCATCTACAGATTAGTACCACAGACAAACATTGGCTGTGTTTGAAAGCATCAAATGTAGATCTGACTGTTTTACAAACCACATTTTATCCTAAATAACTCAAGAACATCTACAAATTACCCTGTATCCAAAATAACTAAAGAACATCTACAAACCACCTTTTATCCTAAATAACTCAAGAACATCTACAAATCACCTTGCATCCAAAATAACTCAACTGATTATGAAAAAAGTTGCGCTATCTGATGTAAGACAATGCACCACGGAGCATTAACAAATGTACATAACTTTCTACTGCTCAGCCAACAGCTACATGTATTCCTGTTATACAATAAGAAAGTGAATACAAATTAGGCTCAAGGAGCTTCAGTCCCATTCATAATCGTGCAAAATATGTAGGTTATATTATAACTCCCCCAATTGTATAGATTTAAAGGATGTTTAACTTAAGTAACTTCAATAAAGTCACATTGTCCCACAGAGAGATGTGCACGCAACCCCAGCCAGCTGTTCTCCCTTTGCCCTGCCCTTGTGCTCATATCTGCCCCGGGCAGGCAGGGAAGGAGAGCAGGCAGGGCAGGCAGGCAGGGAAGGAGAGCAGGCAGGGCAGGCAGGCAGGGAAGGAGAGTAGGTAGGGCAGGCAGGCAGGGAAGGAGAGCAGGCAGGGCAGGCAGGGAAGGAGAGCAGGCAGGCAGGGAAGGAGAGCAGGCAGGCAGGGAAGGAGTGCAGGCAGGCAAGGAAGGAGAGCAGGCAGGCAGGGAAGGAGAGCAGGCAGGGAAGGAGGGCAGGCAGGCAGGGAAGGAGAGCAGGCAGGCAGGGAAGGAGAGCAGGCAGGGCAGGCAGGCAGGCAGGCAGGGAAGGAGAGCAGGCAGACAGGCAGGGCAGGGCAGGCGGGCGGGCAGGGAAGGAGAGCAGGCAGGCAGGGAAGGAGAGCAGGCAGGGAATGAGAGCAGGCAGGGCAGGCAGGCAGGGAAGGAGAGCAGACAGGCAGGGAAGGAGAGCAGGCAGGACAGGCAGGCAGGCAGGGAAGGAGAGCAGGCTGGCAGGGAAGGAGAGCAGGCAGGCAGGGAAGGAGTGCAGGCAGGCAGGGAAGGAGAGTAGGCAGGCAGGCAGGGAAGGAGAGCAGGCAGGCATGGAAGCAGAGCAGGCAGGGCAGGCAGGCAGACAGGGCAGGAAGGCAGGGTAGAAGAGCAGGCAGGGAGGGAGGCAGGCAGGCCGGGAAGGAAAGCAGGCAGGGCAGGCAGGCAGGCAGGCAGGCAGGCAGGCAGGGAAGGAGAGCAGGCAGGCAGGGAAGGAGAGCAGGCAGGCAGGGAAGGAGAGCAGGCAGGGCAGGCAGGCAGGCAGGGAAGGAGAGCAGACAGGGCAGTCAGGCAGGCAGGCAGGGAAGGAGAGCAGGCAGGCAGGCAGGGAAGGAGTGCAGGCAGGGCAGGCAGGCAGGCAGGCAGGGAAGGAGAGCAGGCAGGGCAGGCAGGGAAGGAGAGCAGGCAGGGCAGGCAGGGAGGGAGGGAAGGAGAGCAGGCAGGCAAGGAAGCAGAGCAGGCAGGCAGGCAGGCAGGGCAGGGTAGGCAGGCAGGCCGGGAAGGAGAGCAGGCAGGCAGGGAAGGAGAGCAGGCAGGCAGGGAAGGAGAGCAGGCAGGCAGGGAAGGAGAGCAGGCAGGGCAGGCAGGCAGGCAGGCAGGGAAGGAGAGCAGGCAGGGCAGGCAGGCAGGGCAGGCGGGCGGGCAGGGAAGGAGAGCAGGCAGGCAGGGGAGGAGAGCAGGCAGGCAGGGAATGAGAGCAGGCAGGGCAGGCAGGCAGGGAAGGAGAGCAGACAGGCAGGGAAGGAGAGCAGGCAGGGCAGGCAGGCAGGCAGGGAAGGAGAGCAGGCTGGCAGGGAAGGAGAGCATGCAGGCAGGGCAGGGCAGGAAGGCAGGTTGGGAAGGAGAGCAGGCGGGCAGGCAGGGAAGGAGAGCAGGCAGGCAGGGAAGGAGTGCAGGCAGGCAGGGAAGGAGAGTAGGCAGGCAGGCAGGGAAGGAGAGCAGGCAGGCATGGAAGCAGAGCAGGCAGGGCAGGCAGGCAGACAGGGCAGGAAGGCAGGGTAGAAGAGCAGGCAGGGAGGGAGGCAGGCAGGCAGGGAAGGAAAGCAGGCAGGGCAGGCAGGCAGGCAGGCAGGCAGGGAAGGAGAGCAGGCAGGCAGGGAAGGAGAGCAGGCAGGCAGGGAAGGAGAGCAGGCATGCAGGGCAGGCAGGCAGGCAGGGAAGGAGAGCAGGCAGGGCAGGCAGGCAGGCAGGCAGGGAAGGAGAGCAGGCAGGCAGGCAGGGAAGGAGTGCAGGCAGGGCAGGCAGGCAGGCAGGCAGGGAAGGAGAGCAGGCAGGGCAGGCAGGGAAGGAGAGCAGGCAGGGCAGGCAGGGAGGGAGGGAGGGAAGGAGAGCAGGCAGGCAAGGAAGCAGGCGGGAGGGAGGCAGGCAGGCGGGCAGGGCAGGCAGGCAGGCCGGGAAGGAGGGCAGGCAGGCAGGGAAGCAGGCATGGCAGGCAGGCAGGCAGGCAGGCAGGCAGGCAGGGCAGGGCAAGCAGGCAAACAGGGCAGGAAGGCTGGGTAGAAGAGCAGGCAGGGAGGGAGGCAGGCAGGCAGGCAGGGAAGGAGAGCAGGCAAGTAGGGAAGCGGAGCAGGCATGGCAGGAAGGCGGGCAGACAGGTAGGCAGGGAGGCAGCTTCAGTCCCATTCATAATCGTGCAAAATATGTAGGCTTTATTATAAATCCCCCAATTTCATAGATTTAAAGGATGTTTAACTTAAGTAACTTATATTGAAGCTGTATGCTATTAAGAATTAGAACTGGGCCACACAGGCAAATGCTTTCTGCAGCCGCAGTCCCTCATTTGTATGGTTGCACAGTCATTTTCACAGTCCTGCAGTCTGCACCAACGCGTGTTAAACCAAGTGAAGCCTGACTGTCTGCAACCAGCAATAAAATAACTGCATCACTGTTGTCATGATAGCAATAACATAACATGGTTATCAGTTGTACAGACAAGCTACAGCTTCAAGATTCATCTCCTTCTGCAGAGCCAGGGAATCATGAACCATGCAACATGGTGCCTATTAGAGAAAGTGTTCTCATAAGAAGATCCAATCCCAAATTCTAGCCTAATCCCCCTTCTGTCACCTGAAATTGTCACGCGGGCATTTTTCTTGCTGTCAGGGATGGTATGATTTGTCTTTCTTCATTGGTGACATGCATTGTAAATAGGGTGGTGCACCATCATGTAACACCCTCTGTCATCAAGGGCAAACGAGCCATATAACAGATTGCCGTGTCCCTGGCAACAAGGCTCCACCCTAAAGCATCCCAAGTGTAATGCTGCTAGGCTGGACTGTCTGTCTGTCTGTCTGTCTGTCTGCAATCAATAAAGTCACATTGTCCCACAGAGAGATGAGCACGCAACCCCAGCCAGCTGTCCTCCCTTTGCCCTTGTACTCATATCTGCCATGGGCAGGCAGGGAAGGAGAGCAGGCAGGCAGGGAAGGAGAGCAGGCAGGGCAGGCAGGCAGGGAAGGAGAGCAGGCAGGGCAGGCAGGCAGGGAAGGAGAGCAGGCAGGGCAGGCAGGCAGGGAAGGAGAGCAGGCAGGGCAGGCAGGCAGGCAGGTAGGTAGGTATGCAGGGAGGCAGGCAGGGAGGGAGGGAGGGAGGGAGGGAGGGAGGGAGGGAGGGAGGGAGGGAGGGAGGCAGGCAGGCAGGCAGGCAGGCAGGCAGGCAGGCAGGCAGGCAGGCAGGCAGGTATGCAGGGAGGGAGGGAGGGAGGTAGGGAGGGAGGGAGGGAGGGAGGGAGGGAGGGAGGGAGGGAGGGAGGGAGGGAGGCAGGCAGGCAGGCAGGCAGGCAGGCAGGCAGGCAGGCAGGCAGGCAGGCAGGCAGGCAGGCAGGCAGGCAGGTAGGTATGCAGGGAGGGAGGCAGGGAGGGAGGCAGGCAGGCAGGCAGGTAGGTAGGTATGCAGGGAGGCAGGCAGGCAGGGAGGGAGGGAGGGAGGGAGGGAGGGAGGGAGGGAGGGAGGCAGGCAGGCAGGCAGGCAGGCAGGCAGGCAGGCAGGCAGGCAGGCAGGCAGGCAGGCAGGCAGGCAGGCAGGCAGGCAGGCAGGCAGGCAGGCAAGTAGGAATGCAGGGAGGCAGGCAGGGAGGTAGGTATGCAGGGAGGCAGGGAGGGAGGCAGGCAGGCAGGCAGGCAGGCAGGCAGGCAGGCAGGCAGGCAGGCAGCTGGAGTGCAGATTCACTTGGCATGAGAGCCTTGGGTATTATGAGGAGAGATCGCCCTCTTGTGGTGTTTTTCTTTCATCACATGATTTGACTGTCAAAGGTTAGTCTGTCCTAACAGACAAAAACAGCTCACCAGAGAGGTTCAATTTATTTTGATTCTGGCCTAGTCAATGGTGTAAACCTTCTGTGTTACAGAAGTAATAATAACATAACATTGCTCTAAAATGAAGATTTCTCAGTGGTCAGTGGTGAATATTGCTTACCTGTATTTAGAATTGTTTTTGAAAAATATGTCCCTTTTTCTTTACACTGATAGATAAATGGTAACCTGCTGGCCATCTCTGCATGTCACACCTGCAAAAAAGTGCCCTTGGACCAACTATAGGGTCATCAGCCTGTGACCACCACTCCTCTGTCCCGGTACGTCTCCCTGCTACGTCTCTCTGCCGTCCCCTGCAGAAAAACAAATAAAGAGAGATCAATGAAACATCCCAGCTGCCCTTGGTGATAAGAGACAGAGAGCATCTGAGCCTAAGGCAGAGTATTGACACATTTAATCACCAGTTCCAGAGCGACCCACTAGGTGTCAGCCTCCAACAACCTTAGGCACCTCCTCACTCACAGTCTGGATTCATCAGCATCCTATTGGTGTCACCTGTGTCTTTATTTACATTTAAGTCATTTAGCAGACACTCTTATCCAGAGCGACTTACAGTTAGTGAATACATATATATATTTTTTTTTTATACTGGCCCCCCGTGGGAATCGAACCCACAACCCTGGCGTTGCAAACGCCATGCTCTATCAACTGAGCTACATCCCTGCCGGCCATTCCCTCCCCTACCCTGGACCAATTGTGCGCCGCCCATGAGTCTCCCGGTCGCGGCCGGCTGCGACAGAGCCTGGATTCGAACCAGGATCTCTAGTGGCACAGTTAGCACTGCGGTGCAGTGCCTTAGACCACTGCGCCACTCAGGAGTATGCCCTCACTTCCCTGTGTTCCCTTGCTCAGTTTTCTCTGCTAGTTTCTCTATGCTCAGCAGTACTAATCAGTGTCTGATCTGAGAAGTATTTACAGGTACTCAAGAAGTGTTGTCCCTGTTTCTTTATTATTTCAGTCATAGTTACTATTTCGTATTTTGGCTATCAGCCTGTTTTTGGAGACTTATTTGCTCCACCTTTCTTTTATCGTGTTAAGTCTGTTGTTTTGTATCCTGGCTTCGGGACCACCAGTAAAGATCCTTGTATCACCATCTCTGCCTACTGCCTACTGTCTATACTGCACCGCACCTGGGTCACACCTCACACCAACCCTTACAGAAAACTGAGCCAATATGGACCCAGCGGAGCCAGCACAGTATCGGAGCGCATTTGCAACGCAGGGAGTTATGCTGAACCAACACGACCGCAGCCTACAGCAGATCACCGAGAATCTCCGCCAGCTGACAATCGGCGTGCAGAACCAGGTGGACACCCGACCAGCGGAGAGGAAGCCGCAGCAGCGGCATCTCCAGTCTCGCCTGCGACATCATGGGAACCCCGCCTACCACCTCCGGAGAGATATGACGGACGTCCAGAGGGCTGCAGGGAATTCCTCACCCAGTGTTCGCCGGTATTCAGCCTACAACCCTCCTCCTTCCCGACAGAGCAGGGCTGGATGGCCTACATCATCACTCTTTTGACGGGTCGGGCCCTTTCCTGGGCTACCGCGGAGCGGGAAAGCTAAACTCTGGCGCACTCTGACTCCTACCAATTCACCCGGGAGCTACGCAAGGTGTCCGACACCTCTCGGGGGGTGTCGGGGCACGAGGCCAGGAGGCGGCTCACGGCCTGTCGGCTGGGTGACCGTTCGGTGGCGGACTACTCCGTGGAGTTCCGGACCCGGGCTCGAGAGGCAGGATGGGAGGAGGCCGCCCTGGTCATCCTTTACGCGCAGGGGCTTTCGGAGGGGATGAAGGATGAACTGAACGACTGGACGGCCTCGTTGACCTCTCGGTGCGGGTAGACAACCGGCTTCGTGAGAGGGCGCATGAGAGAGGGATGACGCAAGGCGCGCCTCCGCGTGCCCCTATCAGCCCAGAGGCTTTTCACCGATTCAGGGAGGAGACGCCTCAGGAGGAGGCTATGCAGATGGGTGCGGCACGTTTGTCCAGGATGGAGAGGCAGAGGCGTCTGCGCCAGGGACGTTGCCTGTACTGCGGCCAGGCAGGTCACTACTGCGACTCATGCCCGGGGCCGCGGGAAACCTGATGGACGTGGGGCTGGCCCAAGGGTGGAGCATTCCGTTTCTCTCCCTCTCCGAGCCGGATCCGGTCATGGGCCTGGACGGCCGGCCATTGGGGTCGGGCTTCATCACCCTGCGCACTGTCCCCGTGCGTGTCCGGGTGGCAGGAAGGCTATGGGAGGATATCCTGTTTTTCATTGTGGACTCTCCGGAGTGTCCCCTTTTCCTCGGGCACCCTTGGCTGGTCGCCCACAAACCCCGGATAGACTGGTCCTCGGGGCGGCTCATCCTGGAGGGAGGATCCGCCCCCATCCTGTTCCAGTCTCCACCGACCACTAATCAGCCCAAACCACTGTCCCAGACAACCTACCAGTCCTCACCTCTTCCCCAGGTCCCGCACTCCAAACCGCCTACCACCCTAGCGGCGGTTGCCTCCGGGAGGACGGCGGCTACAGACTCGGTCACCGGCCCAGACCTGGCAGCCGTTCCCCCGGGAGTATTGGGATCTGGGGGAGGTGTTTAGTAAGAGTCGTGCCAAGGGTCTACCTCCTCACAGGCCATACGACTGCGCTATCGATCTCCTGCCAGGTGCCATGCCCACACGAGGGTGATTGTTTTCCTTGTCCCGGCCAGAGACGCTGGCCATGAAGGAGCATATCGATGAGGCACTCGTCGAGCGTCACATCCGCCCATCTACCTCACCCGTGGGCGTGGCTTCTTCTTCGTGGGGAAAAAGGAAGGTGGGCAATGGCGGTGCATTGATTACCGGGCACTCAACGACATCACGGTTAAGAACCACTACCCACTCCACCTGATGACGATGTCATTCGAGTCGTTGCAGGGAGCCCGGATCTTCACCTAGCTGGACTTACGTAAGGCCTACAACCTGGTGAGGATTCGGGAGGGGAAGGAGTGGAAGACAGCTTTTAACACACCCAGTGGGCATTATGAGTACCAAGTAATGCCGTTCGGTCTAGCCAATGCGCCTGCGGTGTTCCAGGCGTTGGTCAATGATGTGCTACGGGACCTCCTCGACCACAGCATCTTCGTGTATTTGGATGACATCCTAATATTTTCAAAGGACATGAGTGAACACCAGCAGCACGTTCGGCAGGTCCTCCAACGCCTTCTCCGTCACCAGCTCTACGTCAAGGCGGAGAAGTGCGTGTTCCACACGGAGACAGTCTCCTTCCTGGGGTTCATCATCACCCAGGGGGACCTACGGATGGACCCAGCCAAGGTCAGCGCGGTACTGAATTGGCCCCAGCCCTCCTCCCTCAAGCAACTACAACGGTTTTTAGGGTTCGCTAATTTTTATAATGATTCATTCGCAATTTTAGCTCCCTAGCCGCTCCCCTGACAGCCCTCACCCAGACGAGCGTGCGCTCCTTCGCCTGGACCCCGGAAGCGGGGAACGCATTCAATGCGCTTAAGCCGCACTTTACATCAGCCCCGTTCCTAGGGAATCCTGATCCGTCCCTACCGTTCATTGTGGCGGTGGATGCTTCAGACGTTGCAGTGGGAGTAATCCTGTCCCAACGGTTCCTCACGGACGGTAAGACTCACCCCTGCTCGTTTTTCTCCCGTCAGCTGTCCCCGGCAGAGCGGAATTATGACGTGGGGAACCATGAGCTGCTAGCAGTCAAGCTCGCCCTGGGGGAGTGGAGGCATTGGCTAGAGGGGGCCACCCATCCATTCGTTGTATGGACTGACCATAAGAACTTAGCCTACATTCAGGGGGCCAAGAGGCTCAACTCGCCCCAGGCCAGGTGGGCGTTGTTCTTCACCGGGTTCCGGTTCACAATCTCATACCGTTCGGGGTCAAAGAACACCAAGCCTGACGCGCTCTCCCGGCAGTTTGACCCCGTGGACCTGGAGGAGAGGGACGACCCCATTGTCCCCAACACCCTGGTTGCTGCCCCAGTTTCGTGGGTAATCGATAGGCTGGTCAGAGCAGCGCTACGGCGGGAGCCCGATCCAGGCAGAGGTCCATCGGGGAGGATGTACGTACCCAAGGCGGCGCGCTCACAACTGCTTCAGTGGGCACACGACCTCACCAGCCATCTGGGGGGCGCCAGGACGTTGGAGTTCCTGCGTAGGAGGTTCTGGTGGCCATCAGCTGAGGGGGATACGCACGCCTTCGTGGCCGCTTGCCCGGTGTGCGCGTACACGAAGAGCTCACGTCAGCCCGCGGCCGGACTGCTCCAACCCCTGCCTATTCCTAAGCAGCCCTGGTCCCACATCTCGCTGGATTTCATTTCTACCCTACCCCCCTCGGATGGATACACAGTCATCCTGGTCGTTGTGGACCGGTTTTTGAAGGCTGCCCACGTCATTCCCCTACTGCAGCACGTTTTCCGGGTCCACGGCCATCCCCAAGATGTGGTGTCGGATCGGGGCCCTCAGTTCGCCTCCAGGTTCTGGAAGGCGTTCGCCACCTGCCTCGGCGCTTCCGTCAGCTTGTCTTCCGGATCTGTTTCAGGATGGGGTCGCAGTTCCAGAGAGACCCACTAGGTGTCATCCTCCGACAACCTCAGGCACCTCCTCACTCACAGTCTGGACTAATCATCATCCTATTGGTGTCACCTGTTTCTACCTGTTCACCTGTGTATTTATGCCCTCACTTCCCTGTGTTCCCTTGCTCAGTTTTCTCTGCTAGTTTCTCTGTGCTCAGCAGTACTAATCAGTCTCTGATCTGAGAAGTATGTACAGTTACTCAAGAAGTGTTCTCCCTGTTTCTTTATTATTTCAGTCATAGTTATATTTCGTATTTTGGCTGTCAGCCTGTTTTTGGAGACTTATTTGCTCCACCTTTCTTTTATTGTGTTAAGTCCGTTGTTTTGTATCCTGGCTTTGGGACCACCAGTAAAGATCCTTGTTTCACCATCTCTGCCTACTGCCTACTGTCTATCCTGCACCACACCTGGGTCACACCTCACACCAACCCTTACATGTCTGAGTCTGAAATCATTGTCTTTCACATAATGGCTTTGTCTGTCAATGTGGCATAATGGTAGTTTCATCATTTGAATTTCAGGTACAAGGAACAACTAACATTCTGTAGACGTGAATGAAGTTCCACAAAGGTATTTGAAAGAAGAAAAAACTAAGTTTGGTTGCTCTGAAGTCACTTTATTTTCAGACGGAAGTGCTTTAATGGTTTGGGAGAGGAGAGAAACCCTACATACATAACTTACCCACTAGGGGAGGCTATAGCATCTGAAAATGAATAAATATTTCACCTCTCTTTTTCACCCATGTACTTAGATAGACAACACTAGTGCCCAAATACCTGTTTTAGCATAGGCAGCACCATTGAGGACTTTCACCATTTTCAAGTACTCAACTGGGTGGGACTTCCTATAGGTTAAGAAAGGATCCCATGATTCCATCCAGGTCCCCAGGAGGGATCAGCCAATTAATTATACTTGTGAGCAAACATTCCATAACTGCAGGCGGCAGTAAATCACCAACCATAGCTTATACCTGTTCAAACAGCACACTCCAGGGGTCAGTATGTAACGTTTCAGTTTGTTTGCCAACTCACATCACTGAAACTCACTTAGATAATACCTTTGATAATACAGCGGTAGCAATACATGGTTATAACATCTACAGAAAATACAGAAATACCAATGGTGGAGGTGTTGCTGTTTAAAGTCAGAATCACATTCCTGTAAAGCTTAGAGAGGATATCATGTTAAATGCTGTTCAAGTAATATGGCTACAGGTTCATCTGCCTCACCTAAAGCCCATTCTTGTGGGAAGATGCTATAGACCACCAAGTGCTAACAGTCAGTATCTGGATAACATGTGTGAAATGCTTGATAATGTATGTAATATCAACAGAGAGGTATATTTTCTGGGTGATTAAAATATTGACTGTAACCAGTGCCTGCAACCTGGTTCAGGTTATCAGTCAACCTACCAGGTTAGTTAAAAACAGCACAGGAATTAAATCATCAACACGTATTGATCACATCTTTACTAATGCTGCAGAAATTTGCTTGAAAGCAGTATCCAGATCCATCGGATGTAGTGATCACAATATAGTAGCCATATCTAGGAAAACAAAAGTTCCAGAGGCTGGGCCTAATATAGTGTATAAGAGGTAATACAATAAGTGTTGTAGTTTTGATTCCTATGTTGTTGATGTAAAGAATGTGTTGGTCTGTGGTGTGTAACAGGGAAGGACATTCAACAAGCACAGCACTTACACAAATGACTGATGATTGGCTGAGAGAAATTGATGATAAAAATATTGTGGGGGGCTGTTTTGTTAGAGTTCAGTGCGGCTTTTGACATTATCGATCATAGTATGCTGCTGGAAAAACCTATTTGTTATGGCTTTACACCCCCTGTTATATTGTGGATAAAGAGTTACCTGTCTAACAGAACACAGAGGGTGTTCTTTAATGGGAGCCTCTCCAACATAATCCAGGTAAAATCAGGAATTTCCCAGGCCACCTGACTAGGCCCGTTACTTTTTTCAATCTTTATTAATGACATGCCACTGGCTTTGAGTAAAGCCAGTGTGTCTATGTATGCGGATGACTCAACACTATACACGTCAGCTACTACAGTGACTGAAATGACTGCAACACTTAACAAAGAGCTGCAGTTAGTTTCAGAATGGGTGGCAAGGAATAAGTTAGTGCTAAATATTTCCAAAACTAAAAGCATTGTATTTGGGACAAATCATTCACTAAACCCTAAACCTCGACTAAATATTCTAATGAATAATGTGGAAATTTAGCAAGTTGAGGTGACTAAACTGCTTGGAGTAACCCTGGATTGTAAACTGTCATAGTCAAAATATATATTGATACAACAGTAGCTAAGATGCAGAGAAGTCTGTCCTTAATAAAGTGCAGCTCTACATTCTTAACAGCACTATCAACAAGGCAGGTCCAACAGGCTCTAATTTTGTCGCACATGGACTACTGTTCAGTCGTGTGCCAGGTGCCACAAAGAGGGACTTAGGAAAATTGCAATTGGCTCAGAACAGGGCAGCACGGCTGGCCCTTGGATGTACACAGAGAGCTAACATTAATAATATGCATGTCAATCTCTCCTGGCTCAAAGTGGAGGAGAGATTGACTTCATCACTACTTGTATTTGTGAGAGGTATTGACATGTTGAAAGCACCGAGCTGTCTGTTTAAACGACTAGCATAAAGCTCAGACACCCATGCATACCCCACAAGACATGCCACCAGAGGTCTCTTCACAGTCCCCAAGTCCAGTACAGACTATGGGAGGCGCCCAGTACTACATAGAGCCATCACTACATGGAACTCTATTCCACATCAGGTAACTGATGTAAGCAGTAGAATCAGATTTAAAAAACAGATAAAAAATACACCTTATGGATCAGCGGGGACTGTGAAGCAACACAAACATAGGCACAGACACATGCATACACACATGATAACATACACACTATACACACACAGGGATTTTGTGTTGTAGATATGTGGTAGTGGAGTAGGGGCCTGAGGGCAAACACTTAGTGTGTTGTGAAATCTGTTATGAATGTGTTGTAATTTTGCCAGACCCCAGGAAGAGTAGCTGCTGCCTTGGCAGGAACTAATGGGGATCCCTAATAAAAACAAATACAAATAGTAGTAGAAGAAAACAGACTTCTTCAAAATGGAGATTGCCTCAATGGCGCTGTCCGTCCTGTCACAGACGCCATAATGGGACAGATACAAAGATGCGATGTCTATCTAGGTCAGGGCTGTTCAATTGCGGTCCTGGAGGGCCGAAACACTTCTAGTTTTTGTTTCTACCTGGTAGTTAATTACACTCACCTGGTGTCCCAGGCCTGAATTAGTCCCTGATTAGAAGGAGAGGATGAAAACCAGAAGTGTTTTATCCCTCCAGGACCAACATTGAACAGCCCTGATCTAAGTCTATGATTTCACCTCAGCTAGCCAGAGCCCCATAGCCTGGTGGAACCAGCCTGATCTAAGTCTATGATTTCACCTCAGCTAGCCAGAGTCCCATAGCCTGGTGGAACCAGTCTGATCTAAGTCTATGATTTCACCTCACCTAGCCAGAGCCCCATAGCCTGGTGGAACCAGCCTGATCTAAGTCTATGATTTCATCTCCCTAGCCAGAGCCCAATAGCCTGGTGGAACCAGCCTGATCTCGTGATAGCTTACATTGACCAGGCTACACCAAGGACTACATTGCAAAGAACTGTATTTAACGCTTTCATGTGTTATCTTGTTGGATTTCTTTCTACTTTTAAATTGTTTTTAAACTGTACAAATTGTTTTACCCCAAAATACATCTAATCACAGTTAGGGCTGTGGCAGTCATGACATTTTGTAAGGTGGTGATTGTCTAGCAAATAACTGCTGGTCTCACGATAATTGACCATTAATTAACATAAACACATTTAGCATATCCTGGCATCCACGCATAGCCTACAAGCCACTGATGCAGACCTTTAGAAAGATCAGTCTAATAAACCCATGTAATATAGCCTACACCACCACAATAAATCCATTATTTATTTTAGACAGGTCTAAAGAAACATGATATGAAGAAAATGTAGTCTATTTCAGAAGAACAGAATAGCATACTGTGAGTTGTCCTGATCTGGCTATTCCATATGGCTGTGGGCTACACTAGTTCATTTAGCAGACAAGATTTGCTTAGAATTCTGTGGCATTATTTTATATTATTTTATAGTATGAAGAATACAATTGAACATAACTGAATAAAATAGAAAGGATATTTTCTCCAAACGATTTGAGGGAGTGCACACATGCGACTATTCTGTGTTGAGCAGTTAACAAAGAAACAGGTACTCCTATATACTTAATTTAGAGTTATTTATGCCACTTTACTTGTGATACAAATGTTGGGGTATATGTTTAGATTTTTTATACATTCTAAGGCTGCATGATGTGACTCTAATGATGATTCGAAAAAAGTTGCATGAAAGGCTTTGTTTTTTGCATGCTTTGTTTTTTGTGCAGGCTGTACACACTTCATCAGTCTCCTTCACAATTTGACAAGCACTTGATAATGCCTTGAATTTCCTGGCTGCATCCCCTTTGTGTGGCCGTAATGCCCCCTAAAAGAATACATGCCTTTTGCAGTCAGTGGCCGTTGTGCCCTTGGGCTGAATATAATAATTATAATTCCCTTCTCCCAGCTGCTTGCAGATGCACCTCTCACTCACATGGCTCTCTGTGTCATGTGATCGGGTCTTTCTCACAGGCTACAAGTGAAGACAGACACATCGGGGAGGCAACTGCGTGCGTCCTTATCCAATTCCGAGGTGCATATTGAAAATATTGGAAGAACTGTCCACATTTACTTTTCGTCAGCAAAAGCACTAGCCTATGTCAATCTACTATCCTCCATAGTACAAAAGTTGACCTATTCTGTGCGAGAAATAAATACTCCAAACGTAGTCTGGGACAGTTGTGGGATGCGATAGATCCCAAATTAAAACAACCACTAGAATCAAAAAACATGTTTTAAGCAATGACCCTGACACAACAGATAAGAACGTTTAGCTTAAAACGTTGATAAACTATTAGGCTATTTCTTCACATTATAAGCGCAGCAATGCGCACACGGCAGTAGGCTATAAGCGTGAATGTTCCATTAGCGGGAAAACACCATTCTCAAAAGTGACCACAAATGCGATTATGCATGTAATGTTTTTATTATAAAGGTGCATTTCTATGGTGAAAATTATCTTCCCCAAACTTGAAACTCATGCGCTGGGTTTGTATGCCAGTTGGGCTCTACACCCATTGTAAAACGGATTAATGTGCTTCATTTTAAGAAGTTATTTGGCCACTTTAGTTGTGATACAAACCTTATCAAAACATATAGGCCTATGGGCTAGGCTACATGAGGTGTGCAACTATGATTTGAAAAAGTCACACAAAAAAAGCATGGCTGTTTCTTGCCTTAAGCTGGGGATCATTCACCAGTGATAATATATCATTCACAACTGACAGGCTAATATTGTCACCCATCACACTATTCTTGATTTAATCTTGTCTTTACATACACTACCAGTCAAATGTTTGGACACACCTACTCATTCCAGGGTTTTTCTTTATTTTTTTACTATTTTCTACATTGTAGAATAATAGTTAAGACATCAAAACTATGAAATAACACATATGGAATCATGTAGTAACCAAAAAAGTGTTAAACAAATCAAAATATATTTTATATTTGAGAGGCAAAGGGTGGCTATTTGAAGAATCTCAAATATAAAATATATTTTGATTTGTTTAACACTTTTTTGGTTACTACATGATTCCATATGTGTTATTTCATAGTTCTGAAGTCTTCACTATTATTCTACAATGTAAAAAATTGTAAAAAAATTAAGAAAAACCCTTGAATGAGTAGGTGTGTCCAAACTTTTGACTGGTACTGTATACTAAATAATATGTGTGAAATTTGTTTTTATTTAGAATGGACCATTATCATGCACCTGTCTCGAAACAGCGAATGGAGGATGCTTTTCCTGTGGTTCATTTTAATGCCAGCCAGGTAGGCTATACTCCTGTTGTAAAGAGAAGCAATGTGCTTAATATTAGGAATGTTGAGAAATAAATATAGCAGGCCTAGCCTATAGAAAGCTGATGGGATCCTCCTCTTTTTAATAGATGTCATCACTCTGTTTTCTCACACAATTGCATAGCCTATAGAAATGTTCCACAACATGGGCTCTCATGCAGTGTTTGATTAGAATTTAGATTACATTTGCATTGATGTCAAGAGTGATTAGAGGGACTGTCACGCGACGTGTATACGGTCAGCGAAGTCAAACGCAGGACACAGAGCGGCTGGCAACGTACTTTACTGAACACAGTAATAAACGTTCAAAACAACAAACCTCCAAACAGGGAGGAAAACACAAATACCCGTAATACAAAGCAACTGCCGAAATGACAAAGAACAATCACACACAAAATAACCAATGAGAGACAGGGGGTAATATAGGGAATACAATCCAACATAATGGGAAACAGGTGTAAACAATAAAGACTAAACAAGACAAACACTGAAACATCGATCGGCAGCAGCTAGTACTCCGGGGACGACGAACGCCGAAGCCTGCCCGAGCAAGGAGGAGGAGCAGCCTCGGCTGAATCCGTGACAGGGACAATAGAGTGCTGAGTACCAGGCAGTTAGCAAGTTTGGTAGGCTCTCATGCAGTGTTTGATTAGAATTTAGATTACATTTGCATTGATGTCAAGAGTGATTAGAGGGACAATAGAGTGCTGAGTACCAGGCAGTTAGCAAGTTTGGTACTAATGACCATCAGCAGCATCAGAGCTTGGAGAACCCTAATTACCATGACTAAACGGTCACGTGGAATTTGACTGCCTTCATAATAATAATAATAATATGCCATTTAGCAGATGCTTTTATCCAAAGCGATTTACAGTCATGTGCGCATACATTTTTACGTATGGGTGGTCCCGGGGATCGAACCCACTACCCTGGCGTTACAAGCACTATGCTCTACCAATTGAGCTACAGAGGACCACCGGTGTGGCAGTAATATGTTCACCGTAACAGCCCTAATCACAACCAACATCTTTGTCAATGCAGTGAGCAAAGCTGAGATATATCCCAGAGGGACCCTATTCTCAACCATGAAATTCTTGAGATAGGTCATTCCCAGGCCATCTGTCCTCAGGGCACCTCATTCTTTCATTGTCACCCATGTATCACAGTACCACCAGATCATTGAAAAACCACACACTTTAAAACAGGTAGTAGGCCTACACTTGTGTACCCATGGGGTAGTTTATACCATGGGCCATGAGTCTTTATTTGACATGGATGATGAATTGTCTCAGCTATATTTAAACAGTAAATCGTAACACAGTGTAACAGTGTGGAAAACGGAAGTGACCTGAAATGAGTAGAGAGATGGTCTCATCTGAGAAGAAAGTATGACTTGTGTTTGCTATTATTAGATCCCCAGGGACACAGCATACATTTCTCCCCAGTGTCCTGGAATGGCCTGGCCATCCTTCTCTAGTGTGAGAGACAACACATTGGCCTTATTGTCTTCTCAGACGTGTCCGTATTTAGGGTGTGATCCAAGCATGCGTATAGTGGGTGAGATAGAGCCGCTGGGCATCAAAACTGCTACTGATAGGGTTTGAGTCTTTATTTGACATGGATGATGAATTGTCTCAGCTATATTTAAACAGTAAATCGTAACACAGTGTAACAGTGTGGAAAACGGAAGTGAACTGAAATGAAACTCCTAAATAGGCAAATTACAGTGATCATCATCATACAGACCACAAGCTGTTTCAAGCTGACTCATGGGTTTCAGGAAAGCTGAAGGAGAACTAAGTCTTCTAAATAAAAAGGTACAAATAAAAATATATTTACTTACTGTAACTAATCTCTGTACTGTAACGGCAAAAGGAACTGTGGCAACATAGCTTCGCCAGAAACTGGTTTAAACTCCTTTCTTTTCTCTCTATGATGATGCACTTCTTTCTAAAAGTGAACTGACAAATGTATATTTTCTTACTGTTACCATTGTGTGTCTGTGTGTGTGTCTGTGTGTGTGCGTGTGTGTATTTGTGTGTATGTATGTGTGTGTGTATGTGTGTATGTGTGTGTATGTGTATGTATGTCTGCGTGCGTGTGTGCGTGCGTGTATTGGTAGGACTGGAGGTTACAGGAAAAATACAAAAGTTATGCAAAAGGAATGTTGTGTAAACACCTTCAACCCCATTGGTATCTGGTATTTTCCCATGCATTCTTTCAATTAACCTGCAGTGTGTATATACCATAGTTCTCCAGTCAAAAGTAGTGCACTTTATAGGGAACAGGGTGTCATTTGGGACAAACACACTGTAGCAAGTTGTGTGTACACCAGCTATGACATTCAGGAAGTGGTTGTGACACTGACAGGTTGGGGCTGCCCAATAAGGTGTGGCCTGTGAACGGTAGGTAACATGACATGAGCATACAGCCATGTAACCCATAAAGCCCCTCAGTCACTCTCTTCTGTTTCAGTAGCTGTCTGCACATCGACAATGGCACATAAACATATATTGTGGATCTTTACACTAACTGCCTCACTCAATCTCTCAGGTAAGTCATTGGACATACCCATCTACACACAATACAATGACAGGTTAACTAAACCACAGTCAGCCATATTCTCAGGGCACTTTATTCAGACTACTACAGTGAGTGTGTAGATATTCTCAAGGGAGAAAGTAAAACATTTGTACAAGTATGATTGAAAGGATTTCTAAAGTGGGGAATAAATATGATATGAGTTGTTTAATACTGAAGCAAAAATATTTGAAGAGGGGCAAAGAATATCTCTTCTGTATATGTTTTTCTGAGGGAGTGAAATAATGTTTTGATTAAAATGGAAGTCTATGTGATCTTTCAGATCTCCCCATGGCTTTGTTTAGTAACAGAAACTGAAATAGCAGCCAATGTATACTGAGTGTACAAAACATTAGGAACACCTGGTCTTTCCATGACATAGACTGACCAGGTGAATCCAGTTGAAAGCTATGATCCTTTATTGATGTCACTTGTTAAATCCACTTCAATCAGTGTAGATGAAGGGGAGGAGACAGGTTAAAGAGGCTGTTCTGAGGGCAAAAGGGGGTGCAACTCAATATTCCTAATGTTTTGTACACTCAGTGTATATTTCAGTCAAAACAACTTATACTTTTCATCCATTTGTTTCTATCACGGCTTCTGGAAATACAGAAAGCCATGATGAAAACATGTGGCAATGACAGAACACTAGACAGTGCTATTATGCTATCAGTTCTACATAGTTGAATAGTTACAGTAGTAATTACAGTAGTAATTACGGTCAATGAATATGGACAGATAACAGACGTAAAGAGTACTTTTTGTGAAATTGTGTAGCTGAAACTGGACTTTGTACCACAACAATGCCACATTCCTCAGTTCTCTCTCTCTCTCTTTCTCCTTACCTGATCAGGTGAGGTGAGTCAGGCAGGTACTACCTGTAAGCCCCTGTAAATACACACAGTGATAAAACCTTAACTTAGTCTCATTTTCACAACAACTATTGGGAAACATCATTGTAATTTAGTAATGTTAGTAAGTATTGACACACGTAGGGTGTATTCATTAAGCCGATTTTGTTGCAAAACGTTTCTTAAATAAAAGCAACCAGAACCAAAACGGGGAGGGACCTACCTGAATTTGTCCAATAGACACTATCATATTGCTCTGTTTGTTTCCGTTTGGTTCGCAAACGGTAAACAGTTTACGTAATGAATAAATCCCAGGAATGGATAGAATGACAACAGAGATTATTGCATTATCTGGTAAATTCACCCTGATTGTCGTGGGCATGGCCAATATGTCAAAACCTTTGCTCTTCCAATCAGTGGCTTGAGATTGCCTCATTTGCTCAGTCTTGTTTGTTTTAATGTGAACAGTTCGTTGTAAAAAATAAAATGTAAAAGCCAGCAAATCATGTAAATTCACATGAAAATACCCATACGTTTACCTATATAATAACCTAATCCCCCGGCTATTGCGCAAAGGTGGAAGTGTCTGGAAAACGAAATGACCAATAAAATGACATAATTCCCAATGTTCCTCTGTGGCCCAATCACAAAGCAGTGGATATGTACTTCAATGGGCCATGGTCAAGTACAAATCAAACAGGCCTGACAGAGAACAAGAAAGTGCAGCAGGATAACAAAGCATCTTTATCCATTTGTGTCAGCCCTTGACATACACTAACAAAACAGCACCTAGTATCATTATTGCTGGAACGGCTCATAGGAGCAGGAGCTTATGTCCTGTTTCTGTAGAGTGAGGCAGCGTGATGTACAAGTACACCCCCTGGACAGGATGCTAGTCTATCGCAGTCTATCGTATGCAAGGGTCAAACAGCCTGTGTGCATTGTGTACAGTGAGGGAAAAAAGTATTTGATCCCCTGCTGATTTTGTACGTTTGCCCACTGACAAAGAAATGATCAGTCTATAATTTTAATGGTAGGTTTATTTGAACAGTGAGAGACAGAATAACAACAAAAAAATCCTGAAAAACGCATGTAAAAAATGTTATAAATTGATTTGCATTTTAATGAGGGAAATAAGTATTTGACCCCCTCTCAATCAGAAAGATTTCTGGCTCCCAGGTATCTTTTATACAGGTAACGAGCTGAAATTAGGAGCACACTCTTAAAGGGAGTGCTCCTAATCTCAGCTTGTTACCTGTATAAAAAACACCTGTCCACAGAAGCAATCAATCAATCAGATTCCAAACTCTCCACCATGGCCAAGACCAAAGAGCTCTCCAAGGATGTCAGGGACAAGATTGTAGACCTACACAAGGCTGGAATGGGCTACAAGACCATCGCCAAGCAGCTTGGTGAGAAGGTGACAACAGTTGGTGCGATTATTCGCAAATGGAAGAAACACAAAAGAACTGTCAATCTCCCTCTGCCTGGGGCTCCATGCAAGATCTCACCTCGTGCAATGATCATGAGAACGGTGAGGAATCAGCCCAGAACTACATGGGAGGAACTTGTCAATGATCTCAAGGCAGCTGGGACCATAGTCATCAAGAAAACAATTGGTAACACACTACGCCGTGAAGGACTAAAATCCTGCAGCGCCCGCAAGGTCCCCCAGCTCAAGAAAGCACATATACAGGGCCGTCTGAAGTTTGCCAATGAACATCTGAATGATTCAGAGGAGAACTGGGTGAAAGTGTTGTGGTCAGATGAGACCAAAATCGAGCTCTTTGGCATCAACTCAACTCGCCGTGTTTGGAGGAGGAGGAATGCTGCCTATGAGCCAAAGAACACCATCCCCACCGTCAAACATGGAGGTGGAAACATTATGCTTTGGGGGTGTTTTTCTGCTAAGGGGACAGGACAACTTCACCGCATCAAAGGGACGATGGACGGGGCCATGTACCGTCAAATCTTGGGTGAGAACCTCCTTCCCTCAGCCAGGGCATTGAAAATGGGTCGTGGATGTGTATTCCAGCATGACAATGACCCAAAACACACGGCCAAGGCAACAAAGGAGTGGCTCAAGAAGAAGCACATTAAGGTCCTGGAGTGGCCTAGCCAGTCTCCAGATCTTAATCCCATAGAAAATCTGTGGAGGGAGCTGAACGTTCGAGTTGCCAAACGTCAGCCTCGAAACCTTAATGACTTGGAGAAGATCTGCAAAGAGGAGTGGAACAAAATCCCTCCTGAGATGTGTGCAAACCTGGTGGCCAACTATAAGAAATGTCTGACCTCTGTGATTGCCAACAAGGGTTTTGCCACCAAGTACTAAGTCTTGTTTTGCAGAGGGGTCAAATATTTATTTCCCTCATTAAAATGGAAATCAATTTATAACATTTTTGACATGCGTTTTTCTGGATTTTTTTGTTGTTATTCTGTCTCTCACTGTTCAAATAAACATACCATTAAAATGATAGACTGATCATGTCTTTGTCAGTGGGCAAGCGTACAAAATCAGCAGGGGATCAAATACTTTTTTCCCTCACTGTATCTGAGGTATTCATACTGTAGTTTGAAGAGACAATGTGTAAACATTAATAAAATGCATTAAAGTTCTGCACAAAGACTTCTCTTATTAACAGATAGGGCTAAGTCAACAGAAGCTTTCATTACAAGATAGTTGCCATAGCTCTGCCAAAGGTCCAACTATGTTGTTAGTGTACGCACCATACATTAATTTGTCATGGTTTGGTAGACACAAACAATGGAATAACCCATTACCTATAATTACAGGGTTGGCTGCACAAGGGACTGAGGGGATGAAGGGGCTGGAAGTTGATGAACAACCAGAGGATCAAAATTCAATGTTCAGGAGACCAGGAATTTCAATAGAGTAATTTATATAAGTAGAGCCGGGATTGTGCCGCTGCAGTTCACTGCTATGCTGCCACCTGACTGTTCCTTACCATTGGACCAGTCAATGCCTGGAGACAAGCAGGTTAACATCATCCTCTCCAGGTTATTAAGTTTAGAATAGATAGGATCAGTATGGGGATAGACAAAGATGGTCCATTCTTGAATTCTCTCTCATCTCTCTACCACTCCATCTCTCTCTCTATCGCCCCACAGTGAGTCATGGTCCTCTTGAAGGAATAAGAGACTATGAGGTGGTCCGACCCATCAGGCTACATTCTCTGCAGAAAAGAGAAACACAAGTAAGTCTTCTCCTGTTATTCCTCCCTGCACTGGAGCTGTTTTGCTGTGTAATACTCTATAAACACCAATGCCAAAATATTATTTGTTAACAATTGTGTTTACTGCTTGTAATAAAGTGGTGGAAGACCGACCATGTTAATGTAGTGAGGAGATATTATACTGCATCTATGGTATCAACTAATTCTAATTCTCTGTAACACTTTATTTGGATAGTCCATCTGTAGATGCTCCACAAAGTATCTACAGTCTATAAGTAACATTTCAACTACCTATCTACTAACCCTAACCTTAAACTTAACCCTTACCCTAACCCTAGCCCTAAACGTAGCAAGCTGTTGCTTATCCACAGATAATTTGTTGATAGTAGAGTAGACTATCCATATAAAGTGTGACCTAATTCTCTCCATCAGTCATCCAGGCCCGAAACTATGAAGTATGCAATGAGAGTGAGTGGGAAAGACATTGAGATGCATCTGGAGAAGAATAGGTATGTACTCTGACAAAAGCCTCTTTCAATCTCTTTCTCCAAAATGTTAACCTCTCACACAACATCAGTAGACAGGTCACATGCTTCTTCATTCCCCTTAACAAGAAAGATCCGTATGTAGAGAACCGTCTTACCACAGTGTAATGTTCACTTCCCCTTTATAACCACACACTGCATCATTGTCAAACGTCATTAATGGAATTACAGCATGAATTCCGTTGAATATATAGGTGTCTGAGGATATAATGTAATGAATAACTTTATTTTTGTTCCCTCAGCGAATTACTCACCAAAGACTATAGTGAGACTTACTACACTGAGGATGGCACACCAGTCACCTCCACGCCTCAGGATGTGGTAAGGGATTATGACAAACCGTTGATAGGTAGCCAAAGGCTGTGTAGAAGTGTCTTGATTAGAAGGACCTTTAACCTTTTAATTCATTATTTTCTCCAGGACCACTGCTACTACCACGGCACTATTGTGAATGACAGTGAGTCAACGGTTAGCATGAGCACCTGCGATGGACTCAGGTAGGCAGCCCCACATTTCTACAGCATATACACTACCGTTCAAAAGTTTGGGGTCACTTAGAAATGTCCTTGTTTTCGAAAGAAAAGCAATTTTTTTGTCCATTAAAATAAGATAAAATTGATCAGAAATACAGTGTAGACATTGTTAACGTCAACAGTGAAGAGGCGACTCCGGGATGCTGACCTTCTAGGCAGAGCTGCAAAGAAAAAGCCATATCTCAGACTGCCAATCTTAATCTTTTCTTTTTATTGGCCATTCTGAGATATGGCCTTTTCTTTGCAACTCTGCCTAGAAGGTCAGCATCCCGGTCATTTTGAGCCTGTAATCGAATCCACAATTGCTGATGCTCCAGATACTCAACTAGTCTCAAGAAGGCCAGTTTTATTGCTTCTTTAATCAGCACAACAGATTTCAGCTGTGCTAACATAATTGCAAAAGGGTTTTCTAATGATCAATTAGCCTTTTAAAATGATAAACTTGGATTAGCAAACACAACGTGTCATTGGAACACAGGACTGATGGTTGCTGATAATGGGCCTCTGTACGCCTATGTAGATATTCCATTAAAAATGTGCCGTTTCCAGCTACAATAGCCATTTACAACATTAACAATGTCTACACTGTATTTCTGAACAATTTGATTATTTTTTATTTTAATTGACAAATAATTTGCTTTTCTTTCGAAAACAAGGACATTTCTAAGTGACCCCAAACTTTTGAACGGGAGTGTAAGTCCACAGTGAAACACTACCCCAAATCAGTTGTGTAATGTCTATTATATGTTTTTATATTAGGGGATATTTCAGAACAGCTGCCCAAAGGTACCTGATTGAGCCCCTGTCAGGGGGGGATGATGGCGATCACGCAGTGATGAAATATGAGGACCAGAGCTCCAAGCCTATGGTGTGTGGAGTCACCAATACTAGCTGGAATGCAGACTACCCTCCCATAACTAGCAGGAGCCGCTCTCGAGCCTCAGTAAGACATACAATCTATTAATATATTTGAAATGTCCCAATAAATATAGTCTGATGTGGTATCTGACATCAAACAGAAATAGCAGAACATTTCCCTAACAGGAAATGAGGTGTTCTGATGAAGGCCATAGATGGCTGAAAGGTCAACCTTTTTAACTTTGCTTGAATAAAACATTGAGTTTTTAATGGTGAGCGAGTGTTGCACCTTTTCCTTTTCAATGATGATCAAATGTAACCATATATATAACCACAATGATTTCCTGTTTATTAGGGTCCATCTCTACTTCAACAGCAAAAGTATGTTGAGCTCATCCTCGTTGCAGACAACCGTGAGGTAAGAACTTGCAGACAAATACGCCAGAAACACAAGTCCCACCTTTACCAGAATCAACACAATTGTCACGTTCGTTCATCGACGGGTCAGACCAAGGCGCAGCGTGATATGCATACATGTTTATTTGAAACGAATAAACAACGACAAAACAACAACCTAAACGAAACGTGAATCCAAGGTACACAAACAACATACCTCACAACGGAACAAGATCCCACAACCCACTAGTGCCAATAGGCTGTCTAAGTATGGTCCCCAATCAGAGAACGAGCGACAGCTGCCTCTGATTGGGAACCACACCGGCCAACATAGAAATGACTCTAGTTTGGCTTGTTTGTGTTTAGCCTGTGTTGAGCTTCACGTTACGTTCACTCCAGCCACCCTAGTCATAGACTGTTCTCTCTGCTACCGCACGGCAAGCGGTACCGGAGTGCCAAGTCTAGGTCCAAAATACTTCTCAACAGCTTCTACCCCCAAGCCATAAGACTCCTGAACAGCTAATCATGGCTACCCGAACTATTTGCACTGCCCCCCCACCCCATTCTTTTTACGCTGCTGCTACTCTGTTAAGTATTTATGCATAGTCACTTTAACTCTACCCACATGTACATATTACCTCAACTACCTCAACTAGCCGGTGCCCCCGCACATTGACTCTGCAACGGTACCCCCCTGTATATATAGCCTCCCTACTGTCACTTTATTTTACTTCTGCTCTTTTTTTCTCAACACTTTTTTTGTTGTTGTTTTATTCTTACTTTTTTTGTTTAAAATAAATGCACTGTTGGTTAAGGGCTGTAAGTAAGCATTTCACTGTAATGTCTGCACCTGTTGTATTCGGCGCATGTGACCAATACAATTTGATTTGATTTGATTTGATTTGTTGTGAGTGTTTATTCGTTAATAAACATGTATGCATTCCACGCACTGCGCCTTGGTCTGACCCGTCTCTCAACGTTCGTGACAATTTCAATTGACTGATTTCCTTAGATGAACTGTAACTCAGTAAAATCTTAGAAATTGTTGCATGTTGCGTTTATATTTTTGTTCAGTATACAGTATCTAATGAGTCAGTAGTGAGTAATGCATTGAGAAACAGGATGTCCGCTGTTCTCTTGTAAGCACACTAAAACATGATGCTGTTTCAGTACAAGAACATGAAGAGTAACTTCGGAGAACTGCGTAAGAGGATGTTTGAAGTGGTCAACTTTGTCAACATGGTGAGTCAATAACTGCAAGGGGGTAGTATTAGCAAACTGCAGTAAATCCCCTATAAGATCCGCAACAGGACCTACAGTAGGTGCTTTTAGCAACGCAGGTGTATTTACATACACTAGAGATGCTTTCAATTGTATTGGGTTGCACAAATACAGTCCATGGGAAGCCAGAAGTTAAATACAATTCCATTCCAACTCACTGAACAGCTCAGGAAGGTTGGTCATTATGATGGGGGGAATTTGAGACAAATTCAAATGTCAAAATAAAAGTCCCACACAAGTTTTTAATTTTATTCCACATATGGCACACGTGCAGGACTTTTATTTTGACATTTGAATTTGTATTTGTATTTATTAGGGATCCCCATTTTTGTATCTTTGTATCTGTCCCATTATGGCGTCTGTGACAGGACGGGCAGCGCCATTGAGGCAATCTCCATTTTGAAGAAGTCAATTTTCTTCTACTACTATTTGTATTTGTTTTTATTAGGGATCCCCATTAGTTCCTGCCAAGGCAGCAGCTACTCTTCCTACGGTCCAAGCACACATGTATTTGTATTTGTATTTATTATGGATCCCCATTAGTTCCTGCCAAGGCAGCAGCTACTCTTCCTGGGGTCCAAACATATTAAAACATATGACATTATTACACCACTACCTATCTACAATACAAAAGGTTTAATACCACCATACAACAATATCACAATGTGTGTGTATGCATGTGTCTATACCATTGTGTGTGTCTCTTCACAGTCCCCATTATTCCATAAGGTGTATTTTTACCTGTTTTTTAAAATCTGATTCTACTGCTTGCATCAGTTACCTGATGTGGAATAGAGTTCCATGTAGTCTTGGCTCTATGTAGTACTGTGCGCCTCCCATAGTCTGTTCTGGACTTGGGGACTGTGAAGAGACCTCTGGTGGCATGTCTTGTGGGGTATGCATGGGTGTCCGACAGACAGACAGCTCGGTACATTCAGCTTGTCGACACCTCTTACAAAAACAAGCAGTGATGAAGTCAATCTCTCTTCCACTCTGAGCCAGGAGAGATTGACATGCATGTCATTAATGTTAGCTCTCCGAGGTAAGTAGAGAGAAAATGGGTCTACAACAGATCCACGTTTGGATAGTCTGTTTAATAATACAATCCTTTAGTCCTGCCCACCGGCACAGTAAGTTGAAATGGAATTGTATTTAACTTCTGGCTTCCCATGGACTGTTTTTGTGCAACCCAATACAATTGAAAGCAAAACTAGTGTATGTAAATAGACCCGAATAGCTAAAAGCACCCTGCTGTCCGGTAACCCAATACCACCAACACCTCCATGTAAAAAGAAAATCTCACCTTTTTGTCTTCTGCCTGTGCTTGTACAGTACGTTTTCTTCACTGCCTTATGATGTCATTCAACTGAAATCTCACTATATTTTATCCCTATCAGTCATGAGACCCCAGTAAAAACGCCTTTTTATTTATCTGACCTTTTATTTATCTGCATGTCCAGCCCTTATATTTAGCTTCACAATTAAGTGTTTAACCATTTTCTTTTCAGGACAACCAGGGCTACAAGTAGAACACAAAACAATTTAACAAAAACAGTTGCATTCATGAGTTTTATTGTCAAAAATAAATAAAAAGGTCAGCCAAAGCAAACACCTGATAAAAATGAATTTATATAAATGTTGTAAGTATAGAAATTGTTTGCTCAGTGGGAAATTAATATCCAACTAGACAACATTAAAAAGGCTTACAGTGAGGGAAAAAAGTATTTGATCCCCTGCTGATTTTGTACGTTTGCCCACTGACAAAGAAATGATCAGTCTATAATTTTAATGGTAGGTTTATTTGAACAGTGAGAGACAGAATAACAACAACAAAATCCAGAAAAACGCATGTAAAAAATGTTATGTATTAATTTGCATTTTAATGAGGGAAATAAGTATTTGACCCCCTCTCAATCAGAAAGATTTCTGTCTCCCAGGTATCTTTTATACAGGTAATGAGCTGAAATTAGGAGCACACTCTTAAAGGGAGTGCTCCTAATCTCAGTTTGTTACCTGTATAAAAGACACCTGTCCACAAAAGCAATCAATCAATCAGATTCCAAACTCTCCACCATGGCCAAGACCAAAGAGCTCTCCAAGGATGTCAGGTACAAGATTGTAGACCTACACAAGGCTGGAATGAGCTACAAGACCATCGCCAAGCAGCTTGGTGAGAAGGTGAAAACAGTTGGTGCGATTATTCGCAAATGGAAGAAACACAAAATAACTGTCAATCTCCCTCGGCCTGGGGCTCCATGCAAGATCTCACCTCGTGGAGTTGCATTGATCTTGAGAACGGTGAGGAATCAGCTCAGAACTACACGGGAGGATCTTGTCAATGATCTCAAGGCAGCTGGGACCATAGTCACCAAGAAAACAATTGGTAACACACTACGCCGTGAAGGACTGAAATCCTGCAGCGCCCGCAAGGTCCCCCTGCTCAAGAAAGCACATATACAGGCCCGTCTGAAGTTTGCCAATGAACATCTGAATGATTCAGAGGAGAACTGGGTCTATAATTTTAAAAAAAATGTAAATGTAAACTGGGTGAAAGTGTTGTGGTCAGATGAGACCAAAATCGAGCTCTTTGGCATCAACTCAACTCGCCATGTTTGGAGGAGGAGGAATGCTGCCTATGACCCCAAGAACACCATCCCCACCGTCAAACATGGAGGTGGAAACATTATGCTTTGGGGGTGTTTTTCTGCTAAGGGGACAGGACAACTTCAATGCATCAAAGGGACGATGGACGGGGCCATGTACCGTCAAATCTTGGGTGAGAACCTCCTTCCCTCAGCCAGGGCATTGATAATGGGTCGTGGATGGGTATTCCAGCATGACAATGACCCAAAACACACGGCCAAGGCAACAAAGGAGTGGCTCAAGAAGAAGCACATTAAGGTCCTGGAGTGCCCTAGCCAGTCTCCAGACCTTAATCCCATAGAAAATCTGTGGAGGGAGCTGAAGGTTCGAGTTGCCAAACGTCAGCCTCGAAACCTTAATGACTTGGAGAAGATCTGCAAAGAGGAGTGGAACAAAATCCCTCCTGAGATGTGTGCAAACCTGGTGGCCAACTACAAGAAACGTCTGACCTCTGTGATTGCCAACAAGGGTTTTGCCACCAAGTACTAAGTCATGTTTTGCAAAGGGGTCAAATACTTTATTCCCTCATTAAAATGCAAATCAATTTATAACATTTTTGACATGCGTTTTTCTGGATTTTCTTGTTGTTATTCTGTCTCTCACTGTTCAAATAAACCTACCATTAAAATGATAGACTGATCATGTCTTTGTCATAGACTGATCATGTCTTTGTCAGTGGGCAAACGTACAAAATCAGCAGGGGATCAATTACTTTTTTCCCTCACTGTATTTATATAATGAATATGAATTCGGATGACAGAAATTATTAAATATTAAAGCATTAGACCTATCACTAAAAGCTTCAGTCATACAAAAGTTATACTTAAATCCGAACTGGTTCTCTAGCAAATTAGTAAGATTGTCTCACCCAATGTTCAAGAATGGCCTTTTTCCCTTTATTCAGATTACAACCTCTCACTTTCAGTTATTTGAAAAGGAAATAATCTCCCAAATATCACTATTTCTAAAACAAGCCATAGAAAGTTGGTTGCAATTTCAATTTAATCCTCCAGAAACGACAGAACAAATAATGCAACAAATATTGTGGTTAAACTCAAATTGATAAAAACACTTTTATTTTTGACAAAATGTTTAAAAAAGGTATAATATTCGTACCCGGGCCCCACCCCCTTGTTTTACAAACACCACTCTAGCTCAGCCCCCGTTAATCACCCTGACTAATTGGTTGCAGAAGAAATAGACGAATCCAATCGTACAACCCAGAAGTCTGTAGCTCAAATACAGCGTTTTAAAGGGGTTAGAACTCCAAAACATGCAGGCGTCATGGTGGGACTGTAGGAGTTAATTGTTTTCCAATGAACTGCTAGGGCCGGTTTCCAGGACACAGATTAAGCCTAGACAAAAAGGACAAAAAAGTAAACTCAACGGAGAATCTATCTACATTTGTTTTAGTCCAGGACTATGTTTATTCTGTGTCCGGGTAATCTATCCCTAATTGTTTTAATGGGGAGAGTCTCAACTCACCATGCAATTAATCTGCCTGCAGGTATACAAGCCCCTCAACACCTTCATTGCCTTGGTTGGTCTGGAGGTGTGGTCAGACAGCGATAAGATATCAGTGACTGCCCCTGCTGGTGCCACCCTGGATGCCTTTACCAAATGGAGGAACAGCGACCTGGCCAACACCAAGCACCATGACAACGCACACCTCATCAGGTAGGCCACGACGTACACAATTTATCAGGAAGGCCCCAATGCACACTTCATCAGGTAGAGCCCAACACACACCTCATTAGTTAGGCCCCAACACAAGGCTCATCAGGTAGGCCTGGACAAACACACCTTCATGTGGGCCACAATGCACACTTCATCAGGTAGCCCACAACGCACACTTAATCATCTAACTCTGCGTTGCTTTGTGCATAACAGCCCTTAGCCGTGGTATATTGGCCATATACCACACCTCCTCTGGCCTTATTGCTTGGTCTGGAACGTTGTTATTCTTGATAGACCCATATTTAAGAATTCATAACATGGGTATTTGACAAGTATGGGTACTTGACATGTATACGTATGTGGGGTTGATATGTTTCTTGTTCCCTGTGTTTCAGTGGCATTGACTTTGAGGGATCGACGGTGGGTCTGGCCTTCATTGGGACTCTATGTTCAGGTCATTCAGCTGGGGTGGTGCAGGTAATTATTTGAATGTGGTAATAGTACATTATTTGCATGAGGTGCATTTTAATACAGTTGAACAGTAACTCATATTCTATATCAATGTAATCTCTAACTTATGCATCCAGATCAGTTTCACTGATATAAAATCTCTTTTACAAAATAAATATGGTCCAACACATTCAGGTTTACTGAATGTTAACTATGTGTTTTACTACAGGATCATAACCCCAGGGCCATTGCCGTAGGGGCGACATTAGCCCACGAGATGGGCCACAACCTGGGCATGAACCACGATGACTCCAGTGCCTGTGCTTGTTCTGGGAATAGCTGTATAATGGCTGGGGCCCTCAGGTAAGGACTGGTTTAAGTTTTGAGATATAATCTTGTGACTAGATTTGAATGGTGTCAATGATAAACCATCTGATTGATTGTGTTTTACAAGGAAGAGGGAACCTGTATTAAAGAACACTTCAGGCATTGTTCTCAGCCCGTAACACACACAGAGCAGCCATATTGCAAAAACATTGACATGGAACATAGCTCATGAGACTATGTAGCAATAGCAAAGTGGTGTGTTACTGTGGTTATATTATATGAAAACGTAGCCTATTTGGCTAACTAAAGTGTTTCTTTCAGCTGGGATATCCCAAAGTCATTCAGTAGCTGCAGTAGTGTAAACTACGACCAGTTCCTGAATAATCGTAACCCTGAGTGCCTGCTGGACAAGCCAGACTACCGGAATGTGGAATCGACCCCAGTGTGTGGCAATGGCTTCCAGGAGAAAGGAGAGCAGTGTGATTGTGGCTCACTGGAGGTGAATGCACCTTTCATTTACATTCCTTACACCACCTTTTTGTATATTTTCTCTCATTATCCTAGATCAACAATGCACCGGTCAAATCATACAAAAGTATTTTGGTTCTCATGGAGTTAATACAAGGATGACAAGTGATTACAAAATATATATAATTTTTTAAAATCAAAGCTAGCTTTTACTAAAATGTTAACATTAATCTATGACCGCATCTGATCAAATGTAGAGTACATTTATTTTTCAACAGGACAGATAAAGACAAACATTTCTGGGAATACGTTTGACGCTTTGTCTGGTCTTGCCTGCTTTCCTTGGCTAGGGGCAAACATAAGGAATGTACATGACAAGCACAGACCTTGCCCGATCACTGATATATCTCCTCCACCGCCCACCTCAGAAAAACCTATGTAATTTTTCCAACAATTGTTTACAGACAGACTATTTCACTTATAATTCACTGTATCACAATTCCAGTGGGTCAGAAGTTTACATACACTAAGTTGACTGTGCCTTTAAACAGCTTGGACAATTCCAGAAAATTATGTCATGGCTTTAAAAGCTTCTGATAGGCTAATTGACATCATTTGAGTCAATTGGAGGGGTACCTGTGGATGTATTTCAAGGCCTACCTTCAAACTCAGTGCCTCTTTGCTTGACATCATGGGAAAATCAAAAGAAATCAGCCAAGACCTCAGAAAAGAAATTGTAGACCTCCACAAGTCTGGTTCATCCTTGGGAGCAATTTCCAAACGCCTGAAGGTACGACGCTCATCTGTACAAACAATAGTACGCAAGTATAAACATCATGGGACCACGCAGCCGTCATACCGCTCAGGAAGGAAACGCGCTCTGTCTCTTAGAGATGAATGTACTTTGGTGCGAAAAGTGCAAATCAATCCCAGAACAACAGCAAAGGACCTTGTGAAGATGCTGGAGGAAACAGGTATAAATGTATCTATATCCACAGTAGAACAAGTCCTATATCGACAAAACCTGAAAGGCCGCTCAGCAAGGAAGAAGCCACTGCTCCAAAACCGCCATAAAAAGCCAGACTACGGTTTGCAACTGCACATGGGGACAAATATTGTACTTTTTGGAGAAATGTCCTCTGGTATGATGAAACAAAAATAGAACTGTTTGGCCATAATGACCATCGTTATGTTTGGAGGAGAAAGGGGGTGCTTGCAAGCCAAAGAACACCATCCCAACCGTGAAGCACGGGGGTGGCAGCATCATGCTGTCGGGGTGCTTTGCTGCAGGAGGGACTGGTGCACTTCACAAAATAGATGGCATCATGAGGAAGGATATTGAAGCAACATCTCAAGACATCAGTCAGGACGTTAAAGCTTGGTCGCAAATGGGTCTTCCAAATGGACAATGACCCCAAGCATACTTCCAAAGTTGTGTTAAAATGGCTTAAGGACAACAAAGTCAAGGTATTGGAGTGGCCATCACAAAGCCCTGACCTCAATCCTATAGAAAATTTGTGGGCAGAACTGAAAAAGCGTGTGCGAGCAAGGAGACCTACAAACCTGTCTCAGTTACACCAGCTCTGTCAGGAGGAATGGGCCAAAATTCACCCAACTTATTGTGGGATGCTTGTGGAAGGCTACCCGAAATGTTTGACCCAAGTTAAATAATTTAAAGGCAATGCTACCAAATACTAATTGAGTGTATGTAAACTTTTGACCCACTGGGAATGTGATGAAAGAAATAAAAGCTGAAATAAATCATTCTCTCTACTATTATTCTGACATTTCACATTCTTAAAATAAAGTGGTGATCCTAACTGACCTAAGACAGGGAATTTTTACTAGGATTAAATGTCAGGAATTGTGAAAAACTGAGTTAATGTATTTGGCTAATGTGTATGTAAACTTCCGACTTCAACTGTACATGTCCATGCATAGTATGATAGCCATGCCTATATGGTAAGCAGGTATAAGACGCTTTGATTATAATTATCCACAGTTTACATTCCAGTAAGAGTTGGAGTTAGTTAAGCAGAGCAGTTTAGTTAAGCAGAGCAGTTTAGTTAAGCAGAGCAGTTTAGTTAAGCAGAGCAGTTTAGTCAAGTCAATATGTCCAGACCTGTTAGTCAGGCTGATAAGACACAATCTTATTATGTTCCTGTCTTGCTGAACCACTCCTCTCTTGTCAAGTCTTGTTTGCTTCAGATGCCTGTAATTCCAGTTTCTCTTGACGGCCTACTACAGTTCAATGTTTGTTTTACTTAGTATGTCTTACTGTGGTGTAATACACTAAGGGGTAAATATGTAGTGGGAAACCGCTTAGTATCTAGTCCAAGTCTACACATACACAGAGGCTTGACTATTTTGAGATACAGTATTTACATACTGATCTCTTTAAATCATTATCATAATGACATGTATGGTTTGATGTTGTTATAGGAGTGTACAAACCCATGCTGTAATGCCACCAGCTGCACACTGACTAAGGGCTCAGAGTGTGCTGCAGGAGCGTGCTGTGAAGACTGTAAGGTGAGAGCAGACCACAGTTCAACCATGCCTCTGCTCTGGGAGGATCTCAATTGCATACTCCTCTCTCCTCATCTCCTTCTTAATAAAACCCATTGGATGAGAAAGCCAGAGGTCCCTCCCCTCTGATCTTCTCCTACAATGTGTTTTGAGAAAGAGACAAGGAGTTTGCAATTGAGATGTTCCCTCTGTCTGCTCTTTACTTCCTTCTGTGTTCCTTTGATACTAAAGCCTTCTTGTGGACATGCAGCAGACACGGATAACTATGTCAAAGATTGTTTGACTCAAATGTATAAGTACATTCAAGACATTTCACTTTCATTCTTTCATTTTATGAAACTTAAAAAGTAAAGGAATTACTGGAAGGAGAATATTTTCCATATCATCACACTAGAACAAATGCCATAGTCTTGAATACTTATTGTTTAGAACTAGTCTGGCAAAAGCAGCTCGCTGTGTCCCAAGTGGATCTGCATGTCAGCCAGGCTAGTTTAGAACTTCTATTTCAGCAAACAGAGTAGATTCAGAGTGAAGTTGCAGCATGACACCTCTTTCACCAACCTAATAAACTATGTTGCCATACTCATGGCGGTCGGCTGTGGGAAGACTATCAAGCTAGTGATACTAAACATGGCAACAACAACTCTCTCCACAGATCCTGTCCTCGTCCAGAGTGTGCAGAATGAAGCATGATGACTGTGACTTGGCAGAGTACTGCACAGGGAAATCAGCCGACTGTCCCGAGGACGTCTTCACCGTTAATGGGATTCCCTGTGATGGAGGACGGGGCTACTGCAACAATGGCCAGTGTCCACAGCACCACGACCAGTGTGTGAAAATGTATGGACCGTGTAAGTGAAAGCATTTCCTTCTGTCTCATCATCACTGAGGCACCTTTCATCTGTTTAGGTGATGTAGGTAGCTCTTCTGGTTCATATTCTCACACAGCAACCTTACAGTATAACTGTGGACACAGAGGACACAAACGGTAACTTCACTACTACTCTAAGGCATTGTGTAACATTGGGTGTTATCGCCTCCTCAGCTGCTGAAAACGCCAGAATGTACTGCTATGACCAGAACACCAGAGGACTGTACTACGCCTACTGTAGACGGCCTTCAAAGGACCAGTACATCCCCTGCCAGAGACAGTGAGTCTCGACAAGCAATACCATGCTATTTTAAGAAACAGTTTTTCCTACTCAGATTATAGTGTTCGTTTTTGAAGCAGTGTGTCACTGATATGATTTCCCTGTGGTTCTCCTCTGTAGAGATGTGCAGTGTGGGAAACTCTTCTGCAAGAACGGCAACGACAACCCCAACTACGGTCGCATGGTGATGTTCTCTGACTGCAAAGCCTCATTCTACGAGGATTACAACAGTGATCTTGGACAGGTGGACACTGGAACCAAGTGTAATGATGGGAAGGTATAGTGACTTTTTGGCTTTTCACGAGGCTTCTGTACCTCTAGCTGTGTTTTGGGGAAATGAAATGAGATGTCAGATTTAATGTGTACAGTGTTATTTTCTCTTAACCCTTATTCCCATTTCCCTGTCTTCTATTCTAAGGTGTGCAGCCAGAACGAATGTGTGGATCTTGAGACAGCCTACGGACCTAAAGTCACCAACTGCTCAGCACGATGTAAAGGACATGCTGTGAGTACAGTGCTTCAAGCGGCCTCCGTCTCTGGTATTTGTGAGCTTGGGGATGACTTACTTGGTCTCTGGCTCTTATAAGGAGCATAAGCCATTGACAAATGTCCTCCATCTCACTGGGTTTGGTGCAGATCTTTCCAGGTCACAGCACTTGAGGACGTTCTCTTTCATCTCTGACTGGACTTTTCTCCTCCCCGTAAAATAGAATTGTAGAAAATCCATTGAAAATGTCCTTATAATAATGTGTGTGTTTCTGTGTTGTGCCACTACAGGTGTGTAATCACAAAATGGAGTGCCAGTGTGAGCCAGGATGGTTACCTCCCGGCTGTGATACAAAGGATCAAAACTTCAGCGGTCTCTCCAGAGGTAGGCCCTGTCCTGTGCATAAAGACATCCAGATTTTTTAAATAACAAAATAAAAAAAATGGTTTCAATGGATAAAAGGGATAAGACTTTATATGTCAATACAATGTTACTAGAGTGTTACAGTGTTACTACACAGGTATTTGAGCATCTTCATGTAAAGTGTTGCCAATAGGTTTGGTCTGTGCTTTCATGTATTCAGCTCATAGACTTTGCCATAACAGTCTTCCTCTCTGTGTGATTGTAGAAGGAGTGATTGCCATTGCAGTGACAGTCACTCTGCTGCTCCTGGCTGCTATTGCTGGGGCAGTGGCTGTGTTCCTTAAGAAGAGACAACAGTCCCCCACTCTCCCTAGGTGAGTACACTAGGTGGACCTTACATTTACATTTAGTCATTTAGCAGACGCTCTTATCCAGAGCTACTTACAGTTAGTGAGTGCATACATTTTTCATACTAAACCATTTAAATAAACATTTATACATAGGCTTAGTGCCCAAACACATACACTATTCACTGCAACAAGATTATCCTTTTGATGAATTGAGATCTACTCAATTGCCAGGTCTCCCTTGTAAGAGAGGTCTTCCGACCTTAATGGAACTTCCTGGATAACTAAAAGGTTAAACTAATAAAAAGCGTCACTGTCTGTTCATCCACCAGCTACAATACTCAGCAGAACACCAGTGCAGTGTCCAACGACCGCAATAAGAAACTGATAATCCCCAGCCAAAACAACGCTATGCCACAGCAGGTAATAACAGTGAAATACCTTTAAATTTATACAGTATCATCTCAATGTAGGGATTGGTTTATTTTTATTTTTTGTGTTGCCTATTAGCTAATGCATCGCTTTACAATTTCCAGCCCAAGCGACCAAAGGGTGCTCCGCCCCCACCTGCTGCTAGCCAATCAGGAGCCCCAGTCTATGACTTCAGGGCAGCACGACAGGTAATGGTGATGTTTCTAGTGCTGTTTCCCTAGGTCTGGGATTTCCGAGACTAATATCTAGACAACAATAGTTAAAGGGATGGTTCATCAAATGTTAATGTTTGGATCAAATTCCTATTACCTGGCTTAAGTTAAACAATTGTATTTATCCTCCAGGCATTGCGGCCCCCACCACCACGGGTCTGATGTCGCCATCGAGAGGAAACAGGAGGATCACAAACCTTACCAAGACCTCAAATGCAGGGCTGCAACTGCCAGGCCAGCCAGAGCTGAGTGCAGTCAGCGCATTGAGACCTCTCTTTTTTGGGTTTATTTTACAGATACCTAGACTAGAAACAGGTTTGCTCTTCCATCACATCTGAAGTAGCCTGCTCCCAGTCCCAGATCTCTTAGTGCTCTTGCCAAATCCATTGCTCATTGTTTGGCATGATAGCACAGACAGACTGTCACTCAGGCTACCTCTGAAGCCCCATGACTGCGTTTGTGCCAATGATGTGCAGATTGCAGGTTGGGCAAACTCGGTACAGTCACAAATGAGCCATGGACTGAGGAGTCCTCTTTATGAGGAACAGATGTCTTAAATTGCACTTTTTAGTATTTAATAGCCATATAATTTTATACCTGATTTGTCACTGCCATTTGAGGGAGTGAGTGCACAGTATGTGATATAATATGCAATTGATTTTATACTACTAAATATGCTGAATACTGTAAGCCAACAGTAAATTACTTTTATCAATAGTAAATATTACTGAGGGGGACAGACATTGCAGACTAAAGTAAACAAAAATATTCAATTACATGTGCACTCAAGTTTTCCTCGACTTCAAATTGAAGAAGTCCAGTGAGCAAGACCATTAACTTATGCATCTTTGCACAGCGTAGAACACTCCAAATGCTGCATAACAAACTGAGACTATTCTCAGTCACAGACTGGCTGTAATGACAGTATACCATTACTTGAGGAACATCATTTTCTATATCAATTCTGTTTCCACTATTTTCTTCTCTCTGATTGTACAAAAGTTACCACCTGATTAACATTTCAAGCATAAAAAAATATATATTTACATTTGACATGACGGTCCTGCTGATGTAGAATTGTGATATTTATAAACAACATTCAGGGCTCAACATTTAAACACTGAAGTACCCAATGACATGCATCCACCCATTCAACCTGACATGTAGAGAAAATATATTAGCGACATGTAGTATAACTCAGATCAAGGGAGACTAGAATGTAACAAGAGCAATTGAAGCGAGAAAGCATCTAGCATACCATCCTCAAATCTGCAGAGCTAAAAACTCAGACAGCCAGGACAGGGAAACGCTTAGTATTTACATTTTATTTTTCAAGTGATTCATCTACATAGATCAAGATTTCATGGCCTCGCATGACAAGTACTGTACTCGACGAAAGGATTATTTTCATCCTTTTTACAGCTAGAGACTTTTGAATGACAAATACTTCTGTACATTCTGATAAATATTTAGAAACTGACAAGAGATCAGAAATACAGCCCTCCTCTACTCCCCCTAAGCCCTAGCTAACTTCACACCAAACCAACATTTCAAGCGGTTGTGAATGTGGAAAAAACTTTGATTTTTAAGGAGCATCTTTTGACCGTTTTCTGAACCCACAATACAGTAAAAGAGATGTTTTATTGTAAATAAGCATCTGGGCAGGACATTCTGATGGCCATTCTCCCCCACCAGTCACACACAGGTGTTGGTGTTTGTTTAGGAAGTGGCATGGCACATGAAAAGCAACTCGTTTAAAGCCGGATAATATATTATAAAAGGGAAAATTCACATGAGAATAACAAATCTTAATGCTTTTCTCAAATGATTGAAGACAATAGAATAACTACCTGTGACGGGAGGAGTGTCAGAAGCAGTTCTAGCCCCCCAAAAATCTAGGGCTAAAACTCTAAGCACCGGTTCATTGAGTCACAAGTCCTAAAGAATCAAGTAAATCCTTAAAGGGTTGGGAGCAGGTGTTACAAAAGCAGCCAGTCTTCATTCCTGCCATGGAGGTGATCAAGACCATAATAATCAGACACTCAAATTAAACATAGACGAAACATCAGGCATTACTTTTCTTTTACTGCATGATCAATGTAGTCTCTGTATGCTCCCCAGCTTTGCACTACCACCGATACTGAGAATTGTGTCAGTCCGTGGGAGACATGATAAAGAGAGCTGCTAAAGAGAAAGGAAATTCCAAAACATCAATCTTCACAGCATCACTGAGAATGACTCAATTTACTACTCTTCGGGCTACAGCATGCCTCAAACTGCTAGCAACTAAAACATTTGATTGGAGCCCAGCTTTCCCATACGCTCATCACACTGGAGTCATCTAACGCATATGCAACAAATCAACAGTAGATGGAGACACCGACATAGCTTTTGTCAAGAAACCCAAAAAACATCCTTTATGTAGTGTTGACCAGAGAGCAATATGAAATCAAACTAAGTGTCATTAATATTATAACATAGAAATCTCATCTAAAACATAAAATAATGAACACAGAGTTTCAGTTCATTTTGGGACGATATGAGCTGCTTTCCCATCTGCTCCATGGGAAAGATTACTCCTCCATCTTGAGAAGAGGACACTGGTTGTTCTTCCTTGATATTAGGTTGGTAAGTATGTTTCTTCACCATGTACCATGAAGACTTCTTTCCCTCAGCTCAATGTCCCAGAAAAGCTAACCCAAATGGGAGCACCGCCACCACCACCAAGTCTTCTTGGAGATGAACCAATACATACTGTACACCTATATCCCTTTTGAATCAGACTTTGGTTTTGCAGAAGATGATCCAAATATATTACATAACCCCCCCCCAGCTGCTTTCAGTTAAACACACTGGTAAAACTGTTGGTTGGTGACAGCCTGCAAGCAACAAACTGTCAAAACCCTATCCAGAACACATAAAACCAGAGAAACTAACCACCATCCACAGATACGTCACATCAATAATCGTAGCAAGCTAGAATCAATTCTTCCATTTGACATATAGTTTGGAAATGTACATTTACATTTGAGTCATTTAGCAGATGCTCTTACCCAGAGCAACTTACAGGAGCAATTAGGGTTAAGTGCCTTGCTCAATGGCACAGACAGATTTTTCACTTAGTCGGCTTGGGGATTCGAACCAGCAACCTTTCGGTGACTGGGCCAATGCTCTTAATAGCTAGGCTACCTGCCGCCCCAGGGCAGTTTCTCAAGGATTGACTAAAGGTTGTAAGATTAAACCCGGTTTACCCTAACTTCAAAATACAGGAGGAACACGTTGACCCAAAGCAGCTCTAAATAGCATTCAGTGTTCAACCAAAAAATTTGACAAAAAAAAGAAAAGTTGCAGGTGTTTTTAATGAACTTCTGCTGGAGGTATAAAATAATCTTCTGCAATGCCGTCTCAAATCTAGTTCCCTTAACTATTTTCTCTCCAGTTAATACACATCATAATATAATTTAAATATAAATTTATGAGGAGCACACACTGTCGATTTTCCCTTGCGAAACACATAAAATAATAAAAAACTTGAATTGACTAAGAACGGATAATAAGGTCTCCTTCAATAGCTACCTCATTCATCAACTAAAATTTACAAAATGGTCTTTATGGTTTTCGCTCTGACATTTACAGTGAGGGAAAAAAGTATTTGATCCCCTGCTGATTTTGTCCGTTTGCCCACTGACAAAGAAATGATCCGTCTATAATTTTAAATGGTAGGTTTATTTGAACAGTGAGAGACAGAATAACAACAACAAAAATCCAGAAAAATGAATGTCAAATATGTTATAAATTGATTTGCATTTTAATTAGGGAAATCAGTATTTGACCCCCTCTCAATCTGAAAGATTTCTGGCTCCCAGGTCTCTTTTATACAGGTAACGAGCTGAGATTAGGAGCACACTCTTAAAGGGAGTGCTCCTAATCTCAGCTTGTTACCTGTATAAAAGACACCTGTCCACAGAAGCAATCAGATTCCAAACTCTCCACCATGGTCAAGACCAAAGAGCTCTCCAAGGATGTCAGGGACAAGATTGTAGACCTACACAAGGCTGGATTGGGCTACAAGACCATCGCCAAGCAGCTTGGTGAGAAGGTGACAACAGTTGGTGCAATTATTCGCAAATGGAAGAAACACAAAAGAACTGTCAATCTCCCTCAGCCTGGGGCTCCATGCAAGATCTCACCTCGTGGAGTTGCAATGATCATGAGAACGGTGAGGAATCAGCCCAGAACTACACGGGAGGATCTTGTCAATGATCAAGGCAGCTGGGACCATAGTCACCAAGAAAACATTTGGTAACACACTACGCCGTGAAGGACTGAAAACCTGCAGCGCCCGCAAGGTCCGCCTGCTCAAGAAAGCACATATACAGGCCCATCTGAAGTTTGCCAATGAACATCTGAATGATTCAGAGGAGAACTGGGTGAAAGTGTTGTGGTCAGATGAGACCAAAATCGAGCTCTTTGGCATCAACTCAACTCGCCGTGTTTGGAGGAGGAGGAATGCTGCCTATGACCCCAAGAACACCATCCCCACGTCAAACATGGAGGTGGAAACATTATGCTTTGGGGGTGTTTTTCTGCTAAGGGGACAGGACAACTTCACCGCATCAAAGGGACAATGGACGGGGCCATGTACCATCAAATCTTGGGTGAGAACCTCCTTCCCTCAGCCAGGGCATTGAAAATGGGTCGTGGATGGGTATTCCTGAGTGGCGCAGTGGTCTAAGGCACTGCATCGCAGTGCTAACTGTGCCACTAGAGATCCTGGTTCGAATCCAGGCTCTGTCGCCGCCGGCCGCGACCGGGAGACTCATGGGCGGTGCACAATTGGCCCAGCGTCGTCCAGGGTAGGGGAGGGAATGGCCGGCAGGGATGTAGCTCAGTTGATAGAGCATGGCGTTTGCAACGCCAGGTTTGTGGGTTCGATTCCCACGGGGGGCCAGTATAAAAAAAATATGTATTCCCTAACTGTAAGTCGCTCTGGATAAGAGCGTCTGCTAAATGACTAAAATGTAAAATGTATTCCAGCATGACAATGACCCAAAACACACGGCCAAGGCAACAAAGGAGTGGCTCAAGAAGAAGCACATTAAGGTCCTGGAGTGGCCTAGCCAGTCTCCAGACCTTAATCCCATAGAAAATCTGTGGAGGGAGCTGAAGGTTCGAGTTGCCAAACATCAGGCTCGAAACCTTAATGACTTGGAGAAGATCTGCAAAGAGGAGTGGGACAAAATCACTCCTGAGATGTGTGCAAACCTGGTGGCCAACTACAAGAAACGTCTGACCTCTGATTGCCAACAAGGGTTTTGCCACCAAGTACTAAGTCATGTTTTGCAGAGGGCTCAAATACTTATTTCCCTCATTAAAATGCAAATCAATTTATAACATTTTTGACATGCGTTTTTCTGGATTTTTTTGTTGTTATTCTGTCTCTCACTGTTCAAATAAACCTACCATTAAAATTAGACTGATCATTTCTTTGTCAGTGGGCAAACGGACAAAATCAGCAGGGGATCAAATACTTTTTTCCCTCACTGTACCATTGTTATAAGGTCAGTATGCTTATACATTTAAACATCTTAGAAATGTACGATTTCATTAAATTGTAGCTATGACATAATATACCTAATATAATTAATTTAATAAATAAAATATGTTTCTTTTTTTATATGTTGTACTGCGTGGTGGCTGAAACCATTCTCCCAGTGCTGTGCTGTCTTTTCTACCCACATGTCCTGTGCCTGTCCAACTGTATAGGCCAGCTGAGGGCAGATTCTCAATGGGACAGAGAGAAAAATAAAGATTAAGAGAGAGATTACGTGAGAATGTGGGAAGGAGGGAGTGAGTTAGAGAGACAGAAAGACAGTTTGGGTGTATGAGACAGGGCCATGGCCTGGTGGGGATGAGAGGGTCTCTCTCTCCAGGTCTAGTCTGTGCCGTTCTTGGGGGCGTTTGGGTTGACTGGCTGCTGGCCATCCTTGCGTGGGGGCATCCTCTCGTTGACTTTGTCCAGGCTCTGTGCCTCCGCAAAGTCCTTGATCTTCCTTGTGGGAGAGAAGCCTTGAATGGCTGGACGGAAGAAATGAAAGACAGAGGGACAATTAGAAATCAAAGGAAACAATGCTTTGAATGCTTCAACTTTAATTGTTCGTGAAAAATAGTTAGCGATCTATACTGAACAAAAATATAAACGCAACAATTTCATTGACTTCACTGAGTTACAGTTCATATGAGCAAATCAGTCAATTGAAATAAATTCATTAGGTCCTAATCTATGGATTTCACATGACTGGGAATACAGATATGCATCTGTTGGTCACAGATACCTTAAAAAAATGGGCCTCAAGATCTCGTCATGGTATTTATGTGCATTCAAATTGCCATCGATAAAATGCAATTGTGCTCGTTGTCTGTAGCTTATACCTGCACATACCATAACCCCACCACCACCATGGGGCAGTCTGTTCACAACGTTGACATCAGCAAACCGCTCAACCACTCGACGCCATACACGTGGTCTGGGGTTGTGAAGCCGGTTGGACGTACTGCCAAATTCTCTAAATCGGCGTTGGAGGCGGCTTATGGTAGAGAATTTAACATTCAGTTCTCTGGCAACAGCTCTGGTCGACATTCCTGCAGTTAGCATGCCAATTGCACGCTCCCTCAAAACTTGAGACATCTGTGGCATTGTGTTGTGTGACAAAACTGCACATTTTAGAGTGAGTGGCCTTTTATTGTCCCCAGCACAAGGTGCACCTGTGTAATGATCATGCCGTTTAAATCAGCTTCTTGATATGTCAAACCTGTGAGGTGGATAGATTATCTTGGCACAGGAGAAATGCTCACTCACAGGGATGTAAACAAATTTGTGCACAACATTTGAGAGAAATAAGCTTTTGTGCCTATTGGAAAATGTCTGCGATTTTTTATTTCAGCTCATGAAACATGGGACCAACACTTTACATGTTGTGTTTATATTTTTGTTTAGTATATTTTAAGGATCTGCAATAAGGAATTGCAGGTAAAACCTGCAAAATGAACCCATTTAGAGCTTTTTTGAGCACATTTTCTCAGTTTTGCCTTGATTCGGTCAAATTGTATGTCCTTAGTGAACTCCAGGTTATTTTGTTACCAAATGCAGGTAATAGCTGACAGTCCTTAGACTGAAAACAGTGCAGACATACAGATGTACATTGAATACACAGAAAAACAGCAAGTCGAATGGACAGAAACACTGTACTGTTGGCAAAACCACTGAACAAGCTACAACATCTCTCAGTGAATGTGAGACTTACTGTAACATTCCAAGTGCCAAGGAGAAACCACAAAGAAAACATGGGCAAACCAGAGATATACAGTAAGTAACTATTCAAAAAATGTTTGAAATATTTCAAAAAATTTGAACATTTAGAATAACAGGAAAATAACACCCTAAAATGGTAGTTTTAGAGTTGATTTTAGGATAATGTGATCTACAAAACTGCACTCATAGAAATGGGCACTCTTGCACAACCAGAGATCTGCAGTTTTAACTAACAGCTGAAGTGGCACAAACACCTCAACACTTCTCTTAACATCAGTGAGAAATGAATCATTGTAAGGCAAACAGTGGTACTTAATAGGTGAGTGGTACTTAAAACATGCTCTGATAAACATAATATCAATATCATTTGACAGAAACCAAACTACCTATACTACTTCAAAATGTGCATGCGGTCAAAGAGAGTATCTGAGTGCTAAGATAGTAATGTGTCAACAGGAGCAGACATTGACAGTATCAACAGCTAAGCAGCATAACAGGATTAGACTGAAAATATCCCTGGATAGCCAGGAGGTGGTAGGTTCTATCTGAGCTCTACCTCCACAAATGTTTTCATGGCTCGCTTGCCCCTCTGCAGCAGACATATGGTGAGCAATATGTTTGGAACATCAAATCGCAATACATATCGGCACCTAAGCATCGTGATAATATTGTATCGTGAGGTCCCTGGCAATTCCCAGCCCTAATCTCCATTGAGCCTCCCTAGGCTATCAGAGTCTTCGCTGGCTTTGCTCAGGGACCAGCTGCCTGGACCAGTGGCAAGGAACCCAGCTACCTCGGCTCTCACCCATGTGGCCTCTGCCAACAGATGTTTGTCTACAAGTCACTGCTAGGACTAATGTCTGACTCTCTGTATCTGTAACTACAGTATATCTATCTGTGAAAACTGTTTAGGCTTTGCCTTTATGTTATCATGGTCCACATCGTGTAAAGCCCCTAGGAATAATGTAACTCTCAGGTGCATGTTGAGGTTCAAGTTAAAGTCTTTCCTGCCAAATGGAGAGCCCCCTGCTTGGGCATTTGAGTCCTGTCATGTACACTACATGACCAAAAGTATGTGGACACCTGCTCGTCGATCAAGTTCTTCCACACCTATCTCAACAAACCATTTCTGTATGGAAATTGTTTTGTGCACGGGGGCATTGTCATGCTGAAACAGGAAAGTGCCTTCACCAAACTGTTGCCACAAAGTTGGAAGCACATAATCGTCTAGAATGTCATTGTGTGCTGTAGCGTTAAGATTTCCCTTCACTGGAACTAAGGGGCCTGAACCATGAAAAACAGCCCTAGACCATTAATCCTCCTCCCCCAAACTTTACAGTTGGCACTATGCATTGGTACAGGTAGCGTTCTCCTGGCATCTGCCAAACTCGGATTCGTCCGTTGGACTGCCAGATGGTGAAGCGTGATTCATCACTCCAGAGAACTGGTTTCCACTGCTCCAGAGTCCAATGGCGGTGAGCTTTACACCACTCCAGCCGACGCTTGGCATTGCGCATGGTTGTCTTAGGCTTGTGTGCGGCTGCTCGGCCATGGAAACCCATTTCATGCAGCTCTCAACTAACATTTATTGTGCTGGATTTTCTTCCAGAGGCAGTTTGGAACTCTGTAGTGAGTGTTGCAACAGAGGACAGGTGATTTTTACTTGCTATGCGCTTCAGCACTTGGCGATTCCGTTCTGTGAGCTTGTGTGGCCTACCACTTCGCGGCTGAGCCATTGTTGATCCTAGACGTTTCCACTTCACAATAACAGCACCTAGTTGACCGGGGCAGCTCTAGCAGGGCAGAAATTTTACGAACTGACTTGTTGGAAAGGTGGCATCCTATGACGTTGCCAAGTTGAAAGTCACTGAGCTCTTCAGTACGGGCCATTCTACTGCCAATGTTTGTCTATGGAGATTGCATGGGTGTGTGCGCATTTTATACACCTGTCAGCAACTGGTGTGGCTGAAATAGCTGAATCCACTAATTTGAAGGGGTGTCCACATACTTTTGTATATATAGTGTATGTTGAGTAGTAGCAGGCACTGGTAATGCAAGAGCAGCCATTTTGCAAAGTACACCAATCCATGACACACACACACAGTGCACGTACAACAAGAATAACAAAAGGAACATTTAAAAAGTCACAAAAACAGGAGTGCACAGAAAATTTAAGGCGGGCCCCATTTGAAAGGTTAAAAGTTACACAACAAGGACAACACACACTGAGGGAGGGATCCGGGGACCGCTTGCGTACCTTTGGCCTCCGCGGCCTCAGCGGCAGCTATGTCAATGTGAGTAGTGGTGAGAAGGAGAAAAGTGAGTCATCAATGCAGAGAACCAGATAACATCAATCACAGAACAGACAGTAAGAGCCAACCAACCAGGAATACAGGTTATACATGCTTCTAAAGGCTACTTACAGAGAGACGGTACCATTCAAATACACCTCAAACACTTTTCAGTGTGATAAAAGAGAGTCTGCGTCCTTATTATTTTAGGACTAGGAGCACCCACAAGGCTCTGGTCAACAGTAGTCCACTATAGGGAACAGAGTACCATTTAGGACACACCCAGAGAGAGAGCGGCCTGCAGGAGATCTAGGATGGTGCTGGCTGCTGTTAAATGGTCATGAGGGCTTAGATGTGGACGGACAGAGAGATGAGGGTGATTTTTAAGAGCAGTGAGCAGGCCTCTTATTGGGTTATTCTGGATCTTGTCATGGGAACATAATCGAATGATGAAGTCTGCTGGGAGGAGAAGGGAACTGATTTCCTGTGAAGTCAATTAAGGCCCCTTGCTACATCTCACACACATCACATCGTCTTAATGAAGTGTGTTTAGGCTCAGTTCTCAAAGGAACACGTGTGATGATGACAACTGTGGTGAGATGACAGGTTTAATCTTTCTATTCAACTTGTTCTTAATGGAGGTGCTCTGTTACTGGTGTCACTCTCAGAATAACACATGGTGAATCTAGCTCAAAGACCATAACAGAGGGCTGAATAGAATAGCTAAAGTAAGGCATTTCCCTCTTTAGTTTTCAAAGAGAACTGTCACTGCAGTCAAACCGGCTCAGCATTCCCCTAAATGTCACCAGAGCACTGTCAGGTAGCAGTGAAGACATACAACAAACAGGGGATGTAATGAACCAGAACACACATCCTATCCAGGGTTTTAACTTGGCCAGCCAGCCCAGCCACCTCAATGTTAAAGCCTTGGTCTGACTGGAGGGGCGACAGACACAGGGTGCTTCCCAATTACTAATAGGGGTCTGGTCATAAGTAGTGCACTCTATTGTGAATAGGATGCCATTTGGGACGCAGAAAAAGACAGACAATGGCATTCTGGTAAAGGTCACGTCATGTGGTTTCTCTCTGAGTGCTCACAGCTTTGTGGCTCCGTTCACTACACCTCCGCCTCGCCTGGGAGGAGACCAGCACCCAACATGCCCTTCTCTCCTTCCTGCTGACAGGCCAGGTGTGTGTGTGTTCCCCCACTGGCTGGGCTGGTTGACCTTTAGATCAGGGCTACGGCCACATCAGTGACAGGCGGCTCCGATCTGACCCCCCGCACGCCCGCCCACAGCTCAGTCCCCCTCCCCCTCTACCCCACGGGGACGGCTGGCTTGATACAGAGCCCCAGACAGACAAAGGTTGTGTCCCAAATCACAACATATTCCCTTTATAGTGACCAGTGTGGCCCATAGTAGCCCAGTGAGCTAGTGGAGTGAGGGCAGCCGTCTAACATGATGTTCATCTACTGTATATTAACAAAGACCACGTGTAGGCTTCAGCGGCAGTGATGGTTTCCATCTCCACTGCATCATGGAAGACGGAAAGCAGAAGAGCAGGATCTATTATGTTTTTTCCAAAGTGAACTTATGTAAAAATGCAAAAACATTGAGCGAACTGTACATCCTTCAGTTTACTGTGTGGCTGGGGTAAGGCTGTGTCGTTAGTGCAGGGAGAAATGACAGTGTTAATGGCATGACACCCCAGGGCCCTCATGACACCCCAGGGCCCTCTGAGGGTAAGGCATGGGGGACTGGTGGAGCTGGGGGCATCAGAGAGAGAGAAAGAAGGACAGAGACAGCAGGGTGAGGGAGGAGAGGGGAGGGTGAGGGAGGAGAGGGGTGGGTGAAAGAGACTTACCGGTCTGCAAGGTCTGTTTGCCCCCTGATAACACTCCTAGAGGCAGCGACCCAGTGGGGGTCAGTCCTTTGAGTGTCAGCACACTCTCACTCTCCTCCCTGAAGAGCGAGAGAGGAGAGAGAGAGAGAGGAGAAACACCTTAGAGATCCAACAAAGCTTTCAGTAACTACATCCGTTAAAAACACTCCTCATTTCTGTTCATACTGAGCTGTAGCTACTGTAGCATCGCATGATATCCCTGTATATGGGCCACTGTGAAAGACAGAAATAGGCCTACATATAGAACACGTGGATTATATGATCTCTGTGCTGATCTGCATCTCCCTTTCCCCATTGCATTTGTGTGGCAGGCCAATGTCATTACACAGCCTCACCACGTGCTGTGTTGTGACTGTTGCCTGCTCATTAATCCTCATGGGGAAGCAGCACTGTGTTTTCAAACATGACTTCATTGTGCACTCAACTGACTTCAGTCATGTCATGAACTAGACTCAAGTCTAAACTAAAAATAGACTTCAGTCTACTCCCAACCTCAACCCAATTCACTCCAAGTCTGACTTTTGCTTTTTTTTTATGTGACGCAAGGTCTTGAGTCTTTGGGTGTGTCTGAAATGGCAAACTATTCCCTAAAGTGTACTGCTTATGGCGAAAGCCCTTTGGCACTGGTCAAAAGTAGTGCACTATACAGGAAACCGGGTGCAATTTGGGACACAATTTACGCTGTCAGGTGTGATGCTGAGAGAGAGAATGTCTCACCTGAGAACAGAGAAGACTCTGGCCATCTTCCCGATGGCTCGGATCTTATTCCGAATCACCTCTTTGCGTACTGCTGGGATTCCACCGTCTTCTCATAAAATACAATAAAAATAATATCCTAAGCATTTGGTTGTTGGAGATTTCATATTGCATTGTAATGGTTTCTACCGTTTACATACACTGAGTCTACAAAACAAAACATTAGTCCATGCCCTGACGAATTGAGGCTGTTCTGAGGGCAAAAGGGTGTGCAAATCAATATAGGAAGGTGTTCTTAATGTTTTGTACACTCAGTGTAGTCTGACATTATCATAGGGAAGAGATAAGGACAGTGGGGAAAAGTAAGGGAGCCAAAGGGGAGAGGGGAGGAGGAGAGCTCTGTCAGATCTCCAGGGAGTCCTGAGATCTCCGAGCTGAACTCCAGACATATGAGAGACTGTGTTTCTGACTGTGCTATTATGACATGCTGTGGATAAACCAGCTACCAGCTTTACCTTCTTAACACTCTAGAGATAATGTGGAGGTGTGTGTGCGTGTATGTGCGTGTGACAAAGAGATAGTGTTGGGGGTTGAAGTGCCTCATTAAAAACAGAAGGGCTGCTTTGCTTTTAATTGTATGTTAACCCAGGTGTACGTTTTGCACCCTGTGGGCCAGCGGGGGTTAAATCCTGGCTGTGCCTCTTACCTTCACACAGGTCGTCTCCTTCCGACATGAGCTCATCATCAGAGCAGATGTTCAGCACGTTCACCAGCATCTCTGTCACTGTGGGGAGGGGAGAGGAGGCACCACTACAACTCAGATTAGCACCACCACCAAAACAGTCTTTGCTGCATCTTTTTGAGTGCAGACCTATTACGCTAGAATGTGCCAATGCTCATTTCTGGCATTCTACTCCGCATTCTTAACTCTGAAACAACACCGAGTTGGGACGGCGACCACGTGCATACCTTTCTCTCCAACAAAGGGCAGAGACCATGTGAAGACGTCCATGAAGTTGGGCAGCCAGTAGGGGTGGGGGGAGCAGTTAAACTGACGAATGTTCATCACATTGTTCTCATACTTTAATACAGCAGCTGGAAGTCAGAGCAAGAAGAACAAATTAATGATCAACTTAGCCATTCTGACAAACTAAATGTATCACTGGCAAAAGTAGCACTTGTTACACATTGGCAAATTGTTGTCATATTTTGGAGACAGCCCAAGTAGACCTGGAGAGGCAGAATTAAGGCCAGACCGAGAAGAGGGGAATGCCAATCCCAGCCAATTGGCAAAACAGCTATACAACACTATGCATAAAAACAAATCCACACAGATCACTGTCTTGATATAAGGAGTATGCAAACCTTTGTTGTTATACACATCTAGGTAATTTGGTGCTGAGAAGATTGTAATTAATGAAGGAAAGCCTGTAGTCTGGCTTTTTCTGTACATACGATACCTGGGATGAGAAAGACAAAATGACTTAAGTTTGACAACACAATAGTGGAGTGCAGAAAATGACTTATGTAATATTAAGTGATAAAAAAAACAGTGAAACGTACCCTGCATCCTGTGCTTCGTGTGCTCTTATTACCGACAACAAGTTATTATTTATCAGAAAGTCACATACAGCCGGGTAACTGCAAGGCAAGACGGAGAGAAAACCCCCCAGCCTATTAGAACAGCCAGTGGAATAAAATCTGGACCTCAGAGTCACTCTGGCAACCATGCAATGTGAGAAATGACAGATTATTTGAGTAACACCATTAGAAGCGTTCTCTGGCAGTTCTTTACTTTTGGAAATACATTTAGAATCCCAGTCAGTCTCTTGCCCTCTGGCCTGGGAGGTAGGCAGGGATAATGAACTAGTGAGGCCAGAGTAGAGCAGAGCAGGGCCAAGGCTGTGGTATTTATGGGTTCTGATAGCTGCTCCAGAGGCAGTCAGGAGAACAGGAGGCCACACCTACAGCCAGAGATCCGTCCCAAATGGCACCCTATATAGTGCACTACTTTTGACCAGGGCCCTATAGGGAATAGGGTGCCATTTGGGACAGATCTTGATGTGGCTGCTGGGCTGGCTTTTACTCCCGAGTGGCGCAGCGGTCTAAGGCACTGCATCTCAGTGCTTGAGGCGTCACTACAGACCCCCTGGTTCGATTCCAGGCTGTATCACAACCGGGTGTGATTGGGAGTCCCATAGGGCAGCGCACAATTGGCCCAGTGTCATCCGGGTTTGGCCGGTGTAGGCCGTCATTGTAAATAAGAATTTGTTCTTAACTGACTTGCCTAGTTAAATAAAAGGTTAAATAAAATTAAAATAAATGACTGGGGTTTATCTGACCCCGCTCCAGAGACCGGTCAGTCAATTAGCGGGCCACCTGAATTTAGTTAGCATCCGTGGAACAAACCTATGCCATCTGGAAAGGTCAACAGTGTACAGAGATATAGGCTAGTAAAGCTGGCGCTGTCAATACTTTATAGTCCACTCACAAACTGTACGATTTGGATTTATTAAGGATCCCCATTGGCTGCAGCTACTCTTCCTGTATGGAACGTCGTTTGGGTCTTTGAGTGTCAAAAAATATACACGTCAAATAACACTATTTGAAGTTTCAAATAAGCTTGTTGACCAATCAGGACCTGAATATGTCTGCACGTCACATAATATTTTAAGGCGTTCATAAATTGTTTACGTAGTTATTACACATTGATTACACTATCACAACGATTCATCGATACGTTTGCTATGACGCTGGTAAAGTTCTCGTGCACACACGGTGATGTCATTAAAAAAGCTAGCTAGCTGATGGATGCAAACAATGTTCTTCCCCAAAAACATAGCAAAATGACAATCTGTTTCAGTAGCTATAGTTAGTTAGCTATCTAGCTAGGTGTAATCATCTAAAATAACCCTAATTTTTAAGACAGTTCTTATTTGATTCATGGTGGTCGGACCCATCTATGTGAACCTAGCCACAATAAAGATTTGCCACAATAGTGGACTTTGCAGTTAGCCTTCAAAATAAACGTATGTAATTGACAGTGATGCAAATGAATACAAGTAGTAGAATTATGCCATAATTGAATAGATCATGCTAAACGAAGTTGGAATGTTATATAAAATCAACAAAAGACCATTTGTTAATTTGACAAAAATCAGTTCAAATCACACTGGATGTATTATACTTTAGAATTGCATTGGAGGCATACTTATTTCACTGTACAGCCTTACATATGGACTGTGGATCAATGACATGGGGTATCAGTCTACTCTGTGACACCCAGAGAACATTAATGTCGTAGCTCTTATTGCGGGACTCCGAAACAACTGAATTGAGACATTTATTGTACCAGTCAACCTACTATGTGTATTGAACAGTATTCCAGAGGAAGATAACTCTGAGGACGACGTTGGGAAAAAAGCTATTGGGTACTGAGTAGATTGATACCCAATTTCATTGATCCCAAATCCTTAAGTAAGGCTGTACGGTGCAATATGAATGTCAATACGCACAATAGGCTGACTGGGGAGGTGATTTCCCACAGCCAAAGTCCTGCAATAAGAGCTACGACACTAATATTTACAAACTCTTCACAGTTGTGTTCTGTGGGTGTCACCGAGTAGACTGATACCACATTTCATTGCTCCACATTACAACACTCCAACCTTGTTTAACATTATCTAGTCTAAATATGGCATGTTTCCACCCATTGTAACCTTCTGCATTACTTTCAAATGGGGACTTTTATTTTGAAGGCGAAACGCAAATTCCACTATTGTGGCTAGCTTCACAACACATAACTTGGTCTGGTCAAGCCATACTTGCCAGATGAAGCTAGCTGGCTGCTTATAACGTTAGTTTTGGGCAACGGGGTTAAGTAACTGGCTACCGAGTTACTTCAATAGGAGAACAAGTGGCTACCTAGCTAATACTTACTCAAATGGATTCCTAAATCATTGCTAAGAAAATTGAAAATGACTGCAGTTTCTACTGGTCATTGTTTTCAGGCTGGTTGCATTGGTGCTAGCTAGGTACCAAGCTAAAGCTAGCTACCCCAGAAGTTGCTATTAACATCTGTATCAAAGATATTTGCAAACATTTTTGATCCTGCTCGTTTGATCCTGATCTAATTTCAAATGCTCACACAAACGTTTTCCCATTCGGTCGAACAAATAATGCCTTATTACCAACGCAGTATTGTACAGCTTTGACAGTGATCGTAATGGTGGCGCTTGGCTTGCACGTGCAAATTCAGCACACACAGCATTCTATAATAGAATTGTGTTATTTGACGTGTTATTTGACGCAAAGACCCAAACGGTGTTCCATATTCCCGGGGTCAAGCAACATTAAGGAAGTTAAATACAATATAACATTACATTTCATAACACATTAAGTGTGTTCCCTCAGGCCACTACTCCACTACCACATATCTACAATACAAAATCCATGTGTACGTGTCTAGAGTCTTATCATGTGTAAGCGTGTCTGTGCCTGTCTGTGTGTCTCTTCACAGTCCCTGCTTTTCCATAAGGTGTATTTTTATCTGTTTTTAAAATCTGATTCTACTGCTTGCATCAGTTACCTGATGTGGAATAGAGTTCCATGTAGCCATGGCTCTACGTAGTACTGTGCGCCTCCCATAGTCTGTTCTTGACTTGGGGATTGTGAAGAGACCTCTGGTAGCACATCTTGTGGGGTATGCATGGGTGTCCGAGCTGTGTGCTAGTAGTTTAAAAAACAGACACCTCGGTGCATTCAGCATGTCAACACTTCTTACAAAAACAAGTAATGATGAAGTCAGTCTCTCCTCCACTTTGAGCCATGAGAGATTTATATGCATATTATTAATGTTAGCTCTCTGTGTACATTTAAGGGCCATCTGTGCTGCCCTGTTCTGAGCCAATTGTCATTTTCAGAGGTCCCTCTTTGTGGCACCTGACCACAACTGAACAGTAGTCCAGGTGCGACAAAACTAGGGCCTGTGTTGATAGTGTAGGTAAAAAGTCAGAGCAGCGCTTTATTATGGACAGACTTCTCCCCATCTCAGCTACTGTTGTATCAACATGTTTGACCATGACAGTTTACAATCCAGGGTTACTCAAAGCAGTTTAGTCACCTCAACTTGCTCAATTTCCACATGATTTATTACAAGATTTAGTTGAGGTTTAGGGTTTAGTGAATGATTTGTCCCAAATACAATGCTTTCAGTTTGAAATAGTTAGGACTAACCATTCTGAAACTAACTGCAGCTCTTTTTTAAGTGTTGCAGTGATTTCACTCGCTGTAGTAGCTGATGTGTATAGTGTTGAGTCATCCGCATACATAGACACACTGGCTTTACTCAAAGTGGCAAGTCGTTAGTAAAGATTGAAAAAATTAAGGGGCCTAGACAGCTGCCCTGGGGAATTCCTGATTCTACCTGGATTATGTTGGAGAGGCTTCCATTAAAGAACACCCTCTGTGTTCTATTAGACAGGTAACTCTTTATCCACAATATAGCAGGGGGTGTAAAGCCATAACACATAGGTTTTTACAGCAGCAGACTATGATCGATAATGTCAAAAGCCGCACTGAAGTCTAACAAAACAGCTCCCACAATATTTTTATCAATTTCTCTCATCAGTCATTTGTGTAAGTACCGTGCTTGTTGAATGTCCTTCCCTATAAGTGTGCTGAAAGTGTTTTGTCAATTTGTTTACTGTAAAATAGCATTGTATCTGCTCAAACACAATTTTTTCAAAAAGTTTTTGTAACAGGCTGATTGGTAGCTATTTGAGCCAGTAAAGGGGGCTTTACTATTCTTGGGTAGCGGAATTACTTTTGCTTCCCTCCAGGCCTGAGGGAACACACTTTCTAGTAGGCTTGGATTGAAGAGATGGCAAATAGGCATGGCAATGTCATCCGCTATTATCCTCAGTAATTTTTCATCCAAGTTGTCAGACCCCGGTGGCTTGTCATTGTTGATAGACAACAATCATTTTTTCACCTCTTCCAGACTCACTTTATGAAATTCAAAATTACAATGCTTGTCTTTTAAATCAGTTATACTTGGGTGTGTAGTGTTAGCGTTTGTTCTATCATGCAGACCTATCCCTGGATCCTCAGAGGATATGGAAACTATTCAAGTGGCAAACAGTATTATTTGATTTCATTGGTCAGTATTATTGACCATTTAATATTTTTCTTATCCATCTGAAACTGGACACATTGAGCTGAACTAGTACCGTACCTGAAAAAGTAGGAGCAGCCTCGCACTGAGTTGTGGTTGAAGTGTTCTGCTGTCTTTTCACTGCCGTAGTCCTCTCCTGGGTCAGCCCAGATCAAGTCACACATAGGGCCGAAAGCTGGAGGCTCCTTAAACCTGTCTAACTGCGGAGCGCGCACACACAAACAGCACCGTGAGTCACAGAAAACTGATTGATCACAGATTAAAAATCAATCAAATTTATCCACACTTGGTTTTGTAGTCAAACGTGGACTCAAACACCACTTTCTCATCAGGTGCCATGTGAACTTACTTTCCTAATGTCGTCTAGGCAGTTGATTTCTGGGGAGAGACCGCCGTGTACACACAGGAACTGTTGGTTGAGGAGAGCAGCGAGGGGCAGGCAGTCAAAGGCCTCCATGCAGGCATCATACACACGCTCAGAGTACTTAATCTTACCTAAATATGGAACAGGTGAGACAAAACTAAACTTCAAAATTGCTTTCAGAGAGAAACTACTAGCGCTAGTTAAACACTTGATAAGACAGTACCACATTAATTATCACTGAGATCAAGCTAAGCGTGTCTACATGCCAAAATAACTGTTAGTAGGAAGTAGTCTCAATTAGCTATAGCCTAGTATTTCAGAGGGTTTCGTTGTTTTGTTCTTCTGCCTTTAGTAGCAACAGCATACATGTAGTGGCGGCACATACTTCACACAGGTCCTTTGGGCCTAGTAACCTACATATGTTCAACCACTATCTTAACAGTTACTGGCTACACCGCAGCAGATGTTGTGTCCTCCTAGATAATTGCTTAAGCTTCTTTACTTCAGGCCTAAGACAACTTTCATCAGATTGAGTATAATTTGTCTTGCACAACACTTAACACAGGTCAGATTAACTGACTGACTTGAGGAAGTGAAGTCCATATAAGGCGAGAGAATGGCAGTGATTCTGATTAGGCCAGTAAATTAGGAACAGTTAGTTCTGCCTAACAACAAACCTCCCTTCCCCTCTCATTAACTAGTCCAACAAATGCCCCAAATTACAATGCTTAGTGCTGGACAGGAGCCACTATCATTGAGAGTCCAAGGAAAGCAAGATAATCTGTGAGTACCTGGGTTGAGAGAGAGAAGCATTCAAAATATTCTAAAGTAGCGAAGGTAGAGAGCACCACACCGCACTCCCTTCATTTGGCCTTCAGGGTTTGAAATCAGTTTATATGGAACTCATGTTTCCTGATATGGTTAAAATGTTCAGAGGCCTGTCTAGGAGCACAGAAAGGAATTAAATCGATTAGTTACCGGAGTGTAACTCCAGTTCTATGAGTGGAGCGGAGCCCCATAGGGGAGCTCTGCTCCTATTGGTTTACCCTCTGCCCTAAGGCAGCATCAGCCTGAGACAAAATTATGCACACACCTACAGCCAATAGGAGTACAGGTGTCCCTATAAGAGGGGATGCCTCCCCTCAATCAGCCTCCCGAGATATTTTTCTTCAGCGAGACTAGAGAGGGTCGGCAGGGCCTTAAGTCCTATGGGGCTCCGCTCCACTCATAGAACTGGAGTTACACTCCGGTAACTAATCGTTCTATATCGTGGAGCTCCGCCCCATAGGGGAGCTCTGCTCCTATTGGTTTAAGGCGGAGCGTAGCGCTCCAAAATGTACTCCCTGCCGAGCCCAACACTTCCCATCGAAACGAAAAGGTCAGGCCTAGCAATGGCTGCGACCAAGTCCCGCAGTACTGCAACTAAAAACCCATACGGGCGTCACAATATACCGCGTCATCGGTTAAAGACCCGCCCCACCTAGTCCAATGGCAATGCCAATGACTAGTGGGCAGATCACCAGAATAGAAGCCATACTACTCTGTACTAGCAGATAGATGTGCCTCAATATCCTGTGAAAACACTACCGACCACTAATGGAATGACACAAAGTGTCACTCTACATTGTGAACGCGGTAGACCGCCCCACTCACTCAATGGAATCCCAAGATTAGTGGGCAGGAACAAAACATGAGTCATACTAAACTGAACAAGCAGATAGATGACCTCACATTCTGTCAATCAACGCATGCCTCTACTGTACTGAACCTGTCAGTCAGGAGTCATGCCACAAAATATGTTTTCTTATCCAAAGCGGACCTGATGGAAACCTTGTCCATAGTCCTGCTTTTTCCTCTCTTCCTAGCTCAAGATCTCCCTTCAGCTATGCTGAGTACAGACAGAGCCAAAGAGTTAGAAAACACATCTGTCAAAAACACGTCTTCCTAACCAAAGCGGACCTGATGGAAACCTGTGTCCACAGTCCTGCTTCTCCTCTCTTTCTTGCTCAAGATCTCCCTTCAGCCACGCTGAGTACAGATTGAGCCAGAGAGTTAGAAGACATATCTAAGAGATAGAAACGGATAAATGGAGACGGCGTCGACCAGGATGCTGCTCTACAGATATCCTCTACCCCTGTTCCTCTGAAAAGGGCAGTAGAAGCCGCTACTCCACGAGTGGAGTGAGCTCTGATACCCTGAGGCAATTGCCGCCCTGCTGCCTCATAAGCTGTCTCAATGCCTTCACAAAGCCAGTGAGACAACCTCTGTTTTGAAAGTGGTCTACCTAGTGCAGCCGCACCGTGACACACAAACAACTGAGGCGATGACCTAATCGCTGCTGTGCGCTCGACGTAACACGCCAAAGCGCGTACCGGGCACAGGCGATGGAGCTTTTCCTCACTCCTCTCTCTATGAGGAGGAGGAGAAAAAGCCCACAGCTCCACGGTCTGTGACCTATATGAACTCTTAATAACCTTCGGCACAAATGCCGGGTTAGGACGTAACACTGCTCTGCTCAGGTCACCATTGATGGCCAAGCAGTCAGGTCTCGTCGAAAGAGCACACAAATCACTGACCCGCTTAGCTGTAGTCAAAGCGAGCAACAGTGCTGTCTTTATAGACAGCATCTTAAGGGGTATTTGATTCAATGGCTCGAACGGCGACTTACATAGCGCTTCGAGTACCAAAGCCAAATCCCACTGAGGAAGCGTGACTCTAGGTGTTGGCCTAAGTCGCCGCGTTCCTAATAGGAAGCGTTTCACTAGAGGGTGGCTAAAGACATTGTCTCTGCCAAAACCCTCATGACAAGCTGAAATCGCTGCTGCAAACACTAATCGTGGCAGGCGATTTTTGCATATCAAACATGAGCTGTAGAAAAGAGAGAATACTCTCCACCTGACAGCTCATGGGGTCTACACCTTGTGTGACACACCATCGTGAAAACACGTTCCATCTACTGGCATACATCTTAGAAGTGGAACTGGCACGTGAACCCTGTATGGTCCTGATCACTGCATCAGATAACCCACGGCGCTCTAGCCTGTCCCTCTCAGCAGCCAGGCCTTCAGTGGTTGGCCGATTATGGGCAATTTCCCTATCATGCCACCCGCCTGAGACAACGCGTCCCGTCGATGTGGAATTGGCCAAGGTGGCGCAATCAACATCTGACTCATCTCCGCAAACCAAGGAGCCCCCGGGCGATCGGGCGCTATCAGTATCACTGACAGCCCCCCTGACCTCACCCTGGCTAGCAGTGGGAGAATGCAGGACAGCGGAGGGAATGCATACAGGAGAACTCTCGGCCACGGTTGGTGCGCAAAGGCGTCCCTTCCCAGTGGCGGTTCGTCCTGTTCCCTCAGAGAGAACCACAGAGGACATTGCGCGTTCACGCGTGACGCGAATAGGTCCACCTCGGCTCTCCCGAATTGTTCCCAAATCTGGAGAACAATGTCTGGATGCAGACACCACTCGTCGTCTCGAGGACCCCCTCTTGACATGAGGTCTGCTCCTACGTTCAAGTAGCCCGGAATGTGTGCTGCTCTCAATGAGCGAAGGTGCTCGTGAGCCCACAGCCACAATTCCTCTGCCGCCCGATGGAGAGCAGGAGACCTGACTCCTCCCTGGCGATTTATGTGGGCTACTGTGGTCCGGTTGCCAGCTCTGTCTTGCCCGTGGTTAAACGGGACAGAGAGGCCGCCAAGAGGGCAATGTTGTTAGCTGCTGCTACAGCTTGGGCTCCCAACCCAAAGGACTTCTCTAACAGCGACGCTGTGAGTCGGTCCTTGTGGGATGGCAACGTGGCCTTCTTGGAAGAGGGCCAAGGGCTCGAACCTGGTACGAGATACGCCGCCATGGCGCTCTCTAACCTGGGGATTCCCTGACCCTGGAACCTTCCTTCCACTCTCGTGAATGGGAGATACGCTTTTACAGGCGAACGCGCCGCTAAAGGTGCCTCCCACGAGCCCTCAACGTATCTAGCCAAAGAAGGCATGGCAGGAGCCACTGGCTCTGCCGCCTTCCTTGGTCTGGAATAAGGACCGCCCTCCATCATATCAACCTCCGGTGCGGAGGGAAGAGGGGGCAGCCTTATCACCAGCCGTTGGGCAGCTCTCTCAATGAGACCCGGAAAATCCGATCTCAGAGAGGCTGCGGCGAAAGAGAGAGCTTCTGATCTCTCAGAGCTCGTATCCCCTTCGCTATAAGGACTACAAGCCCTCTCGCTCTCCAAAGGAAAGGGGGGCTTGAAAGTATGAGGGATGGGGTCCGACTGTTCCATTGGAATGCCAGACTCCTCCTCAAAGTCCTTATCTTCCCCCGAGTCTGCGCCGTCGGACGACGCCTCTGAAGCAGAGGCTAGTATCGACAGCACGTCCTCAAGGGGGATGTCCTCCCTGAAAAACGCCCAACGCTGCTTCCTCTCCTTTAAAGAAAGGAGGGCGCAGGAGGCGCAATTCGGGGGACTGCAGACGCCTTCCTTGGCATGCTGGGATCCCAAACACACGAAACACAGGTCGTGGTGGTCACCGGCCGCCATGGAAGTGCATCTGCACTGAGCTCTGAAAAGAGCTTTTGGGGGTGGAAAATCTCCCGGTGTGCTCATTTAGACGACGTTGATGACTGGAATATCAACGGCGTTTTTTCGTCCTGAGTCTTGTGCTTCGTCTTTTCTTGGCTCTTCAGTCTAGTCATCCAGTCGCTGAAGAAAAAGGGAGGCTGATTGAGGGGAGGCATCCCCTCTTATAGGGACACCTGTACTCCTATTGGCTGTAGGTGTGTGCATAATTTTGTCTCAGGCTGATGCTGCCTTAGGGCAGAGGGTAAACCAATAGGAGCAGAGCTCCCCTATGGGGCGGAGCTCCACGATATAGAACAGTCTTGCACTAACCCAAAGGCTGAATGACAAACCAAAACAACAGTCTCTGAAATACTAGGGCTTTGGCTATAGACTATCTAATTGAATCTACTGCTAAAGATGTGGGGTGATCAAGTGAAAGCCATTCATCTGCACAAGTAGGGCGATATATCGAATTAATTCGAATGTATGTTTTTGCGCGATATTCCAAATGCCTGTATCGCAAGAATCAAGGTTTTGTTATTTTTCGCTTTTATGAGCGTTTATGTCCGCTTGTTCTCATGTTGTATCTTTGGTCACGTCTCCTTCGCTCCTCTGTGCGTCTTCCCATTTACACCAGAGATCTGTATATAATAACGAGATGCAAGTCTCCACTCTAACAATGGGAGTCGTTGTCCCAAAGGCGGGAAGACAGGCGACAAGCTTAGGTCCAAAATAAACCCATAAACACATTGGCCTTATTTTGGACAGATTTTAGCGAGAGTGAAACCTCTCGCTTCGACTCTTACTCTACGGTTTACACACACATCAAGTCCCTCCCCCTGCCTCTCACGGCAACAAAGATGAGAGATCACATCTTCCTCTTTGACAAGCGGTTTCAACTCATTATTTTCATTTGAGGTTTGTTCCAACAGTCGTTCATATGGACACCAAAACACATTGAGACATTCTTTTACTGTAATAGAGAAGTTAAAAAGGCTATCGTTAGAAAAGTTGTTTCACCTACTCAAATTGCGCGCAGAGCAGACACTACTAAAACAAGAGTATTAATGAATATTGATTCTGGAAAATGAATTCTCAGTTTGTCGCGTGCGGTACTGGGGTTACACGTACCGCTAGCATCATTTTAGCAAAATACTGTTATGCTACCTGTCTAGTCTGTTTGCAATAAGCATAAAACAATTATATAAAGGAATCGGCAACTCGTTCTCATTCTGAGAAATAAGTTAGGCCACTTGATTACAACATCTGAACAAAGTGGACAGGCTAACATGCTTTTCAACAATTCAACCTTGTTAGCTAGCAAATAGATCCAAGTTGGCTAAACTTGAAATATAAAGATTAGCTGGCTAATCACTAGCATGTGGGCTTGAGAGATTGTTGATGAGACCTGTGTTAATTTTCTACAGCCTAATGCCTGCTACAAGAAGATAGTCATTATTAGTGAATGTGCATTATGCATGGTTGTAGTTAATTGATTTATTTAAGGGCATTTTCATAGACAGACTTGAAAGCCAGATCAGTGACTGCAACAACAAAAAAAGCAGGTTACACTATTTTGATAAAATAATTACATTATTACTGGGTCTTATGTTTAGTAAAACTTCACAAGCCCTGAATTCATTCGATTATTGCAGACTGTTTGAAATGCAGTGTACTTGACCTTTAATTGTACAACGCTTATTTAGAAAACTTTTATTTATTTATTGAGATAGAGATATATATATATATATATATACACACAAACACAGTGAGGGAAACAAGTATTGGATCTCCTGCTGATTTTGTACATTTGCCCAATGACAAAGAGATGATCAGTCTATCATTTTAATGGTAGGTTTATTTGAACAGTGGGAGACAGAATAACAACAAAAAAAATCCAGAAAAACGCATGTCAAAAATGTTATGAATTGATTTGCATTTTAATGAGGGAAATAAGTATTTGACCCCTCTACAAAACATGATTTAGTACTTGGTGACAAAACCCTTGTTGGCAATCACAGAGGTCAGACGGTTCTTGTAGTTGGCCACCAGGTTTGCACACATCTCAGGAGGGATTTTGTCCCACTCCTCTTTGCAGATCTTCTCCAAGTCATTAAGGTTTCGAGCCTGACGTTTGGCAACTCGAACCTTCAGCTCCCTCCACAGATTTTCTATGGGATTAAGGTCTGGAGACTGGCTAGGCCACTCCAGGACCTTAATGTGCTTCTTCTTGAGCTACTCCTTTGTTGCCTTGGCTGTGTGTTTTGGGTCATTGTCATGCTGGAATACCCATCCACGACCCATTTTCAATGCCCTGGCTGAGGGAAGGAGGTTCTCACCCAAGATTTGACAGTCCATCGTCCCTTTCATGCAGTGAAGTTGTCCTGTCCACTTAGCAGAAAAACACCCCCAAAGCATAATGTTTCCACCTCCATGTTTGACGGTGGGGATGGTGTTCTTGGGGTCATAGGCAGCATTCTCCTCCTCCAAACACGGCAAGTTGAGTTGATGCCAAAGAGCTCGATTTTGGTCTCATCTGACCACAACACTTTCACCCAGTTCTCCTCTGAATCATTCAGATGTTCATTGGCAAACTTCAGACGGGCCTGTATATGTGCTTTCTTGAGCAGGGGGACCTTGTGGGCGCTGCAGGATTTCAGTCCTTCACGGCGTAGTGTGTTACCAATTGTTTTCTTGGTGACTATGGTCCCAGCTGCCTTGAGATCATTGACAAGATCCTCCCGTATAGTTCTGGGCTGATTCTTCACCGTTCTCATGATCATTGCAACTCCATGAGGTGAGATCTTGCATGGAGCCCCAGGCTGAGGGAGATTGACAGTTATTTTGTGTTTCTTCCATTTGCAAATAATCACACCAACTGTTGTAACCTTCTCACCAAGCTGCTTGGCGATGGTCTTGTAGCCCATTCCAGCCTTGTGTAGGTCTACAATCTTGTCCCTGACATCCTTGGAGAGCTCTTTGGTCTTGGCCATGGTGGAAAGTTTGGAATCTGATTGATTGATTGCTTCTGTGGACAGGTGTCTTTTATACAGGTAACAAGCTGAGATTAGGAGCACTCCCTTTAAGAGTGTGCTCCTAATCTCAGCTCGTTACCTGTATAAAAGACTCCTGGGAGCCAGAAATCTTTCTTATTGAGAGGGGGTCAAATACTTATTTCCCTCATTAAAATGTATTCTGGATTTTGTTGTTGTTATTCTGTCTCTTACTGTTCAAATAAACCTACCATTAAAATTATAGACTGATTATTTCTTTGTCAGTGGGCAAACATACAAAATCAGCAGGGGATCAAATACTTTTTTCCCTCACTGTATATATATATATATATATATATATATATATATATATATATATATATATATATAGTGAATCGGTCATAAGTAAACAAAAAAATCTAGATATAATTTTCAGGCCATATTGCCCAGCCCTATGCCAAAGGTGTGTAAGGATCCCGTAGCTAAACTGTTGTCAGTCACATGAGCTTCTGGCTGACTTCCGGAGAAGAGAGCTATTTTCTTTGTTGTGGTGCCATATTATTTCAATTTTTTTATAATGGATTTAATGGTGCTCCGTGGGATGTTCAAAGTTTTGGATATTTTTTTATAACCCAACCCTGATCTGTACTTCTCCACAACTTTGTCCCTGACCTGTTTGGAGAGCTCCTTGGTCTTCATGGTGCCACTTGCTTGGTGGTGCCCCTTGCTTAGTGGTGTTGCAGACTCTGGGGCCTTTCAGAACAGGTGTATATATACACTGAGATCATTTGACACTTAGATTGCAAACAGGTGGACTTTATTTAACAAATTACGTGACTTCTGAAGGTAATTGGTTGCACCAGATCTTATTTAGGGGCTTCATAGCAAAGGGGGTGAATACATATGCACGCACTACTTTTCCGTTATTTATTTTTTTGAAACAAGTTATTTCTTTTCATTTCACCAATTTGGACTATTTTGTGTATGTCCATTACATGAAATCCAAATAAAAATCCATTTAAATTACAGGTTGTAATGCAACAAAATAGGAAAAATACCAAGGGGGATAAATACTTTTGCAAGGCACTGTACTAGACATTTTCAGACAGTTTGTTTTACTTTCATCCTGAAGAGAAGAGCAACAAGGATCAGTCGTGCAAACTGCCTCTGCCTGCCTGGCGCTGCTCAATTAGTTTAAATGCATGCTTATGAGTGCATTCAATATAAACAAATTAGACAAGCATCTTTCTTTCCAATGGGTGTTTTCCAATTAAATGCTATTTGCCAATGTTGTGGTTGTCTTTCCTGTCCTGTTTGCCAAAGTGAGATTTGTTTCTTTGCCGATGTTTGCATACTATTGCCTCACACCTGTGCTGCCACTTGAATGCACAGTGCCACCCACACACCACACACACCTACCTACCTCTTCTATAAACAAATTGTGGGTGTGTCAGCTCTCTCAGTGTGTAACTGTCTGAATAACATCAACATGGCTGGCTGCTCTTCATGCCTCTGCAGCTCACTGTCTGTCTGTACCTTGAAGAGGAGACATGGTCTCTATGCATGGATAAAGACATCAGAATGATGAGACGTTACATCTGATGACCGTGACGGACAGGCTTCCTGATGTCTTTGTCTATTACTGAACGGTTGCCAAGCTCATCAGCCACAAATACAACTGCACTAAGGGCAGCAATAGGTCTCAAAGCTAGGGGGAAGAAGGTCCCCTTTAAGCATATACTTTATGTCCCATCTGCTTGCAGAGTAGAGCCAGGTCTGCTACTCTGGTTGGATAGGTCCCTTGATCCCTAAGTAGTACCCTACGGTGTTGCATCACATTAGGCTTGTCCTCATTGGTGTGACCTGCCATGCTGCAGTGACAGTACTTACATTCCTGTTTGAAGGTGAAGTACTCTGTGAGGTGCCGGCACTCATGGTTCCCTCGCAGGAGGAAGAGTGTGGTCGGGTGATTGATCTTGAGTGACCAGAGGTACAGCACACACTGTGAGAGGAGGGAAGGAAGGACAGCGAGAGGAGAGAGGACATGAAAGTCAAGAACACAACGCCTGCACATCCTGAATGCCCTAAATGAATTATAAATCACTATACAGTTGGGTTGGGTGGTATCCAGGTATCCGTACAGTCATACCGTTTCTGGACCATACCGGGGTATACGGTATTACCGAATGGGGCGCTATTTCTTTGACGCACAAAACAATTTAGGCAACAGGGATCTTGATCCAGGAGGGGATTGGATGTCTCTGCTGTAACCAAGAAGCTTGATCTTGACATCTAGCCACTTAGCTAGCAAGTTAGCAAACCAAATGCATAGCTGGAGCCCTGAGCTGGATATCATTTATTTGACACATCTTAGATTTCTTATAGTTATAATTAACTTCTAGTTATAAGCAGTGGCTGAGCACGCGCCCCACAGCAATGTTATTGAGTTTAGTGGATAGACCATATGGTTCAAGAGAAAATAGCCTTAATGAAAAAAGCATTAATAAACAATGGCATTATTTTCAATTAACTCTGCAATTCTTCCAACTATGGATTTTTTTCACATCTGCCACCAGTTTGGCGCCAAAACATTTACAACAAAGACATATTGACATAGGTAGTAAAATACACAAGTGTGTAAGGGGTCGCGTTACAGTTCAGAAATCTGCATTTTATATTGAAAAACAGTGTTTATTTGCTTCAATAGAGTGATCAGGGGCATGCAACTAGTTTTCTTCACAGAAAATACATTAGTGCAACATATTCGGCAGAAAATAGATTCATTTTCATCAGATGACAATAGAAGTGCTACACTATTTGGCTAGCAGCCACAAAAGTAAATGAGCTTACAATGAAAAAGCTATGTATCTTTTGCCAAAATGATGCATGGCCATCATATTTCTAATGTTTATCATAGAAAGAATGTAGCCAGCTACATTTCCAAATGTTTGGCTTTAAGTTACAAGTGTAACTGAAGCTCAAAATGAGTCTGATGCCGAACAGAAATTACAAACAGGAGCATTTTATATCTGCGCTTACAAAACGCAGCAAGATATTTCTTAGGCGTTTTATCTCTTTTCTGTGTGAAAAAAACAGAATTCTGCATTAACGCGACCCATGGTGTAAAATATAAAGGACATTTCATGTTGAAACCCTCCTTTTAAAACGCCAATGGTATTCACTAAGTTGATGGGTTATTTTTAGGATAATGTTTTACAGCTTTGTCATTCTATTTTAAATTAGAAATAATTACAGACACCTGTGATAATCTGAAGTAGCCAAAAAGGCCACTAGATGTCATAAATTCAATAAAATCCTTGAAAGTTATCAAAATTCTGGTAGTTTACTTGTAAACCTTGAAAGTTACCAGTAACATACCCTCCCTTTGCAACCCTAGTTAAAACAGATGATCCAGCCAAATAAGATCCAGCCAAAGCCACCTCTTCAACTAACCAGATGGCCTGTGTCTACAGTACACAGAGAAAAGAAATGAAACAGCGCATTGAAACTGACCTCCTCTGAAAAGCAACAATAGACCATTTTATCTCTCCCCGTTTAGGGCACTCATTGGGGGAGAACCCCCCCCCCCCCACCAGATTCATTAAAAATTAATTTATCCCCAGACACTCTTTGATGCTGGACCCAAATAGAGTCCGGTCCGCATTTAATGTGCGACGACAATATGAAAAGCTGGCAGCATTTACAATCCAAATGAAACTGCTTCCCCTTCCACCTTCCAGCCTCAGACAACAGACAGACAAGGTAGCAGCACTCATTAGTCTCCACTTGGCTTGCCACTTTCAGTCTCTCAGCCCCCACAGTCTTCCTCTTCTGAATTAACATACAGCCAGGAACACAACCAGAGCCCTACATTAAGTCCTGAGAACAAGGTGCCAAGGTAACCAAGGCCAGCAGGTGTGCATTCAAATGATACACCAATAACAGACAATGGAAGCGAGAGGTGTGGGGAGGGAGCATTGCGCTACCCTTGAATCCTAATTTCTCGGACGGACAGAGTGTTATGGAGCTGAGATGTTAACCTGAGTGCCAGTCTGTTTGTGCCATCATGCCAACTCCTTGTCACTCATTGGCATGCCAAACATGGCTTGACAATGAAAGCAAATAGTTGGCAAGAGCACAAACCAATCTGGGACCAGGCTAGGGGACTGGCTGACCATGGGGAGAGGTTCAGGCCAGGGAGGGAACCAGGGTGAGGAGGGGGGCAGTAGAGTCGGTGAAAGGACCTCTAGTGTGAGTGAGGGGGTGGATGGTGGAGGCTGAAGGGAGCCAGAGCAGAAGGGCTTGGAGTGGAGTGCCTCAGGCTGACGGGCGTTTTAATGAGGAGGCGCTCCTCCTCGTGTCGCTCTCTCTCTCTTGCTCTCTCTTTCAGCCAGACTGCCTGTTGGAGCCTTGAGCTGAGCTGAGCGGGGGAGGCAGACAAAGGCAGCAGAACAGCACATTGTGTGTCAGACATGAGTGGCTGCTGCCTCCCTCGCCTCAACAGTCGACACACACACACACACACACACACACTTCACTTCACTTCAGCCTGATCCAGGCGTGTGCTGCCGGGGGGGGGGTCCATAGGTGAGAGCACTTTCCTGTATCAAAGAGGAAGAAAGGAGTGAAGAGACAGAGGCAAAGAATACAATGGATTGTTCACATTTGCTCAATTTAGACCCCTGAGCAAATCTGTGGCCTGAAATGGTAATGCTATCTACTTCCTGTGAGAGGATAAAGTCAATCTTTCCATTACCAAGGTAACTGCATTGAGATCCCCTTTCCTTGTATAGCCTATCCTCCTTTGTGTGAGATTCCAGAGTGGCTCTGTGTGCTTGGCCATCATAGAGAACTGGAATACACAGGTTTCTGAGCCCAGCTCCGCTGAATCAAAATCAATCTGGATGTACAGAGGCGGCATTGGCTGGGGGATGTGGGGGATAGGGCCTAAGTGCCTGGCTGCTTCCATTCAGAGCTCCATTGGGAGGATTATACTGAGGTGGATGGAGATTAATTCAGTGGGGTAGATAGATCTCACCAGGTGCATCCCAAATGGCACCCTATTCCTCATGCAGTGCACTAATTTTGACCAGAGGTCTATGAGCCCTGGTCAAAAGTAGCACACTACATTAGGATATAGCGTGACATTTGGGACGGTGCCACCTATACATCCAATGAGCTGTGCTTCGGTCGCCTTTCGTCCACCCTTGACCTTGAACCAATGGTAGATCTCATTACTGGCCTAGTCAACACACTGGTTTAATATATGCAGCACAGCAAAGAGAGCTTCTCTCTGCCAGTCCTTCTAGGAGGGCAAGACACTGACAGTACACTCACAGTAGGTCATCATCATTACTAGCCTATATATGATGTGTAACAGAGAGCACATGGAGTCATTTCATTTGGATGTATTTAACCAGGATAGTCCACTGAGTAACCCTTGCCACTGGTTTCCAGGGTGTAAGTGAGAATGAAGTGAACACTAAACACTGCATGCTTGACTCCACACTAGCTAAGTGTTTCTGACATTTTGGAAGTGGAATGAGCCTTGATTTGTACAGGCACATTGTGCTTCCAGAGGTGTCACCTGCCTGGGTTATGAGGGGAAGGGAGGACAACATTTCACCCAGAATAGTTAATCAATGCCCCATGAGTCACCTGTCCTGAAACCTTCCCCAGTGTTTGACTCCACCTGTCATTCCTTATTCTCTTTCACAGACACCTTTTCATCTGTGACATTTCACCCACCGCCTCCCATCAAAAGACCCCCAGAACCACAGACGGAGCTGGACGATGCTTAGCCCAATTAGCCGACCAGGCCCTACGGCCCTGTTGGCTCTTCCATCTAACTCCATCAGCCCTAGTTCGAAACCCAGCCAGCCCAGCTCTGTAACCTGTGGACCAGTCAAACTCTGCTGTGTGGATCCAGGTTTCCACTCTGTCTGGTACCAATTTAGGGCTAAAATCATCCACACTCTGCTCTTCTCATTAGTGGCTGTAAAATTCATTATTTAAATGCCCTCCATCTACGCAAAAGTGAAAATGCTACCATCCACTTTACATGACACTGGCTTCTGGACTGAAATGTTCACTTCCCACTCACATTTCAAACTAAATCATGCAGTAACCATGATGACCATTCAGAAAGCACAGGAAAGCAGCAGACAGAGAACCCATCTGAGACGTCCGTGATGACGACAACGACTTAAAGAAATCCAACAGCAGGCTCATTTTAGTTTCTCCACCTTCAGCAAACCCTCTTTCAGGAGGCCACTAAAGCCATCGGGGATAGAATAATGGGTGTGATCCTACATGAATCCTAATGGTGAGTCTGGACTGTAAGAGTAGTCTATGTATGCATCCCTAATGGCACACTATGCCCCAAATAGTGCATTACCTTTGATCAGAGCCCAATGGGCCTATAGCGCACTATATAGGGAGTAGGGTGCCATTTGGGTGTCTCTCACTCCCCCTCCCTCCCGACAGTCTTGAGGGTGGATAGTGTTTGGCAGGACTGTGGTTAAGGCAGTAGGATCTGGAGAGGGCTTGGCAGGGCCTTCTCTGTGTGTCTAGCAGACATCAGGGCTGTGGGGCAGGCCTGATTATACAGAGACAGATGGTTGGCATGAAGGCAGCAAAGGGCCTTAGACTTAACTAGCATGAGACAGCCAGTCTCTTCACACACAAAGACAGACACATAACCATCCCTACTTCAAAGAAAACAACTTAGGCTACACCATAGAAATAGAATCTAGGCTATTTCTGTGGTCTACACACCACGTTCACCCAGATTAATCTAGCTAAAGTAGGGGACACTGACCCCAATTCACATGCTCTGCCTTGTGGAGAGCCACAGACTTATGACCATAAACCGAGATGGCAGCTAATATTAAGGTTTTGACTATGTGATGTAACAAAAGACTTGGCCCTAAGCAACTTCAGACATGACATAATGCCATGTGAGAGCAGAGCGGGTGTCCCTCCCTGGGCCAGAGAGAGAGCAGAGCGGGTGTCCCTCCCTGGGCCAGAGAGAGAGCAGAGCGGGTGTCCCTCCCTGGACCAGAGAGAGAGCAGAGCGGGTGTCCCTCCCTGGGCCAGAGAGAGAGCAGAGCGGGTGTCCCTCCCTGGGCCAGAGAGAGAGCAGAGCGGGTGTCCCTCCCTGGGCCAGAGAGAGAGCAGAGCGGGTGTCCCTCCCTGGACCAGAGAGAGAGCAGAGCGGGTGTCCCTCCCTGGGCCAGAGAGAGAGCAGAGCGGGTGTCCCTCCCTGGGCCAGAGAGAGAGCAGAGCAGGTGTCCCTCCCTGGGCCAGAGAGAGAGCAAGGTATATTAGAAGTAGACTCAGCAATATGACAGATGCAGAAAGTAAACATCATATTGGGTCAATTTCCGCAACAATTAAGAGCGTTGAAGCGTGAGGCTCAACTTCTCTACTGTTTTGGTGCCCTGGCTACCACACCGTGAACAGCGTGAAGCAAACCCATGCACAGATACTGTGTGAGAGCGAAGTCTTGCATCTCGCTCATCTCAATATCTGCGATGCTGCTCGTGGCAACATTTCACTGAGTCAACCTTTTAATTAAACATGGCACACCAGTCCAGCAGGGCCAGACACACATTACAAAGTTAAATGCCTCTGCCGCACTGCTCGCCTTCAATCTCAAGACATGGAATTTCCTCCTGCAGCAGGATTTAAATAGGGCCAATCGCTTTTGCGCTCTCATTTTGAGTGGTCTCTAATACTCACCAGGCAGTCGCCAACCCTGATCCCCCAATGATTCCCAGCTATTTATTCACTCCTCCCACTCCAACCAAATTTAGATTCTCCTTTTTCATTGGTCAACTAAAGGATAGTGGGAATTGGGGCAGTAGGGTAAACTCACCTCGATACTGAAGTAGCCTCGGTCTACGTAGTCTCCGAGGAAGAGATAGCGTGTGTTGCTGGGCGAGCCTCCAACTTCAAACAGCTTCATTAGGTCAAAGAACTGTCCGTGGACATCTCCACACACTGAGGACAAACAAACAACACTGTTAGGGAAGGAAACACAATAGTTTATTATCCTCTAATACAGGAGATGCGTGGTCCTATATGACAATACTTTGACAGTAATTTGAGAGAGTAGCCTCATTCAGTCTATGAAGAAGTAATCTATTCATGTAAAAATTTGAATTACAGGGAATAAATGTAGGTCTATATTAAATCAATATGTTTTCCTCTATTATTTCTCTGTAATACAAAAAAATACTTGAATAAGCCTGATGGGAGTCAGAAGAGAAAGCCTCTATTAGAGAGACTAATGCGTAATTCGAAGTCCACAGATGCAGAAACGCAATAGTCCGGCGTCCCATTGTGACATAGGTACATGGCTCTGAGACCACCATCTGCGGGGGAAGCACAGGCCGAACGCGCACCTCTCCACAATTCCCAACCAACGCTGCTCCACATATGCGTCCTCTATTCATTTGGATGTGTTAACATTTGGAGAAATTGTCTGAGCCGCGGTGAGAATTCGAAAGGTATGAAAGTCAACGGTCCAATATTCTAACCTAGAACACTGCTGTGTGTACACGTACACGTTTTGGACTCTGATAGGTGCTGAAGCTGGACCAGGACGGTAAGGACAGCTGTGTGAAACTGAGTTTAGTTCAAAGGCAGTTGATGACACCCAGAACTCTGGCCAGTAAAATAAGTCTACTCCACTCCAATACACTACACTTTCTGTCAACAGATGCATTAAACAGTGGTGTGGCACCACATCATATTGCCCAGCCCAGTGTTTACTCTGGGCCTGGTTAGGCACTATGCCATGGCACTGACTGTCTGTCCATCTGTCTGACTGTCTAAGAGAGAGAGGTGAATGCATCATCATCACTCAGCATATGTATAGGCCAGAGGAAGTAGTCTAACCAGCTGGAACCAACCTGATCCCTGCGTTCTCACCATTCTGTTTCACCGGATACGTGCAGTAAAACAGAATGGTGAATGGAGGAATCAGACTGCTTCCACCAGGCTAGAATAAGGCACTAATGTGTACTATTCAAATCCGTAGGACGTATATGATGTAACCTAAATCCATAAGACCTGGGGTTTAAAACGAACATCCTAAACACGGATGTTGCTTTAGACAAAATCCAAAAGGTCAGGCTTCACAAGCTAAACACAACTAGACCTAATGACAGACTAAATGTGCCTATTTGCATTCGCTCCCTTTAAAGTAGCAGCAGGTAAGTTCCTCCTCAGATAAAGGGAGGCAATGTACTCAACTGTGTTGTGTACTCAACTCTATCTTCCTGCGTAAAACAGTGAAAGAAAGGGTGTTTCAAGTCAACAGCCAGTCACATAGACAGTGTACAAAACTTCCATGCTCTTTCCATGACAGACTGTCCAGTTGAAAGCTATGATCCCTTATTGATGTCACCAGTTAAATCCACTTCAATTAGTGTAGATGAAGGGGAAGAGACAGGTTAAAGAAGGATTTTAAAGTCTTGAGACATGGATTGTGTGTGTGTGCAATTCAGGTCGCGTCTACACTTGACACTAACATGCGACTTCTGCTATCAGAATACAAAGATTGCATTGAAAAGACGGGTGCTCAGATCTGTGTGTTCAGATCTGGCTGACCACTTCAGGTGGTGGTCAGGGAGGCATTTTGTGCGGATTTCTCCTCAGTCTGGAAGCAATAAGGCTACCGAAAGCGCATACAGTGGGTGACGTCATCAGCACTCCACCTACAAGTCTCCAGAAAATGTATGTTTTGGGACCGGGAGGCACCTTCTCATTATAACGTTGGAGGAAATACGTTCCTAGTGTGTGAAGAATGTGTTTGCTGGCCTCAAATGCTAGCCAGCTAGCAAAAATTTGGAAAAATATTTTTTGTTTGGCTAGAGTTATGCTAACCCGTTTGCAATCCCTTTAGCGTTGATTGCAACATTTACATTTTAGTCATTTAGCAGACGCTCTTATCCAGAGCGACTTACAGGAGCATTACATTTACGTCATTTAGCAGACGCTCTTATCCAGAGCGACTTACAAATTGGTGCATTCACCCTATAGCCAGTTGGATAACCACTTTACACATTTTTTATTTTTATTTTTTAGGGGGGGGGGGGGTAGAAGGATTACTTTATCCTATCCCAGGTATTCCTTAAAGAGGTGGGGTTTCAAATGTCTCCGGAAGGTGGTGAGTGACTCCGCTGTCCTGGCGTCGTGAGGGAGCTTGTTCCACCATTGGGGTGCCAGAGCAGCGAACAGTTTTGACTGGGCTGAGCGGGAACTATGCTTCCGCAGAGGAAGGGGAGCCAGCAGGCCAGAGGTGGATGAACGCAATGCCCTCGTTTGGGTGTAGGGACTGATCAGAGCCTGAAGGTACGGAGGTGCCGTTCCCCTCACAGCTCCATAGGCAAGCACCATGGTCTTGGAGCAATTAGGGTTAAGTGCCTTGCTTAAGGGCACATCGACAGATTTTTCACCTAGTCGGCTCGGGGATTAGAACCAGCAACCTTTCGGTTACTGGCACAACGCTCTTACCCACTAAGCTACCTGCCGCCCCGGCAGCTAGCTACAGAGGTAAGCTGGCTAGTTAGCTACTGCCATCAGCTGTTGTGTTATTATCATATTTTGCCTATTCCACTGTTTGTAGAATGCATATAGCAAGGGAATCCGGAAACACTGCGGACACATTAGACACATTTAAATGTAAGTGTGGATGCATGACGTGTTCTGAATTCCATGATCAGAACTCTATGATCAGAATACTAAAGCTGCATGAACTGTCAAGTCTAGACACGGCCTCAGAGGGTGAATGGGCAAGACAAAAGATTGAAGTGCCTTTGAACGGGGTAGTAGGTACTCTTGACACCTTGTAGTCCATGCCCCGATGAATTGAGGCTGTTCTGAGGGCAAAAGGGGGTGAAACGCAATATTAGGAAGGTTACCAAGTTCTTCTTTCCAACCTAATGTGTGTCTGTGTTTATATCGGAGGGGTGGGTATAGCAGCATTTCTGTCTCAAATTGATTAATAAAGTTTTCTTCTCTTACCTGTGATGGGTGCCTCTACCTCCAGCATGCATTTCTCCTGTCGCAGGATGTTGGCTCCGTCGTTGATGATCCGGAGGGCCACTTCTTCCTCCAGCCGGCCCTCCTTCACCAGGTGGGTTCGGAGGGTCTCTGGGTTGGGCTTGCCATCCTCAAACAGCTCCTTCATAGACAAACGCTGCTGTGGAGGGTACGGCACAGCTGGACAGGGGAACAGAGGGCCAAACCGATATTAAGGATGAGTATCAAAAGGTAGCCTATTCCTGTTTAGTACACTACTTTGGACCAGGGCTTTGGCCATAAGTAGTGTACTACATAGGCTAAGGAATGCCATTTGGGATGGGGCCTTGGTCAAAAGTAGTGCACAAAAGGGAATAGGGTGCCATTTGGGATGCACCCTAGATCCACTTGCATTTAGATTCAATACCTAAATGAGTGCTGCAAATTACAATGCATTATGTCCAACATTAGTGTACTACAGATGGTTCATTTGTGCTGGCAAACCGCATACAATCTAGGCTTTAAATTAGCCTAGAGAATTAGAATGACAACCCAGATCTTAGCACAAAACACAATATCAAGCCATCCAGTAATAATTTGAAACAAACTGATGGGGTGTGTTTCCCCATCTGCCTCCAGTGTCCACCCAGTCATTAATAGACTAGTGCAGCAGGCGGCAGCATCCCGTGGTAGGCTAGTCAGTCACTGTGTATCAAATGTCATTCCCACTAAGGTGTTATCAGAAGTGGTTGACATTTAGAGAGTGATGAAGTTATGGTCACAAGAGGACTCTTGTTGATGCAGAGGCTATGCTATAATAACGCAGCCATGCAAGGTCTCAGACGCCAAGCAACAATCTATCCCGGCTCACCTCACGTGAACCGCCTAGCCTGGTCGCTAATCTGTTCTACAGTCCCACAATCCCTTGCAGAGTACAAAAGGTTGCTGTGGCATAAGAAACGTGATAATGTTTTAGCTACTGGACTCTCAGTTGTCAAAAGAATAATCCAAATAGACAAATGTTCATCTTTTGTTCAGAAACAAGGATAAATTGTGTAGCTAGTAGCGACGCTGGCAAGCAATTAGAAAATATGACAATGATGTTGTTTTTAGGTGTAGGCTATAATAAAGACTTGGTGTGGAATGGATGGGTCACCAGTTGGATTACAGGGGGCAACAACCTCCAATCGTTAAACAGGAAAGGACTGTTCCAATACAAATCAGCAGACAGACCGATAGGATAGTGATGAGGCATTTACCACATCTGAATAATGTGGCATGCCATTTCCAGCCTTCCCTCTGTCCTGGTTTGAAAGATACTGTCTAACATCAGGTCAATTGACCTATAACCTTTCACAGAGCCACACAGTGTCTTCTACTACAAGCACACTGGTCTTTGTTTTCTAAAGAAGCCCAGCAATGACAAACTAATCAAACTGTCATTAAAAAAGGCCATTAGATCCATATCCACGGTCACTTTAGATCACAGGTGTCAAACTCATTCCAGGGAGGGCCGAGTGTCTGCAGGTTCACTCCTCCCTTGTACTTGATTAATGAATTAAAACCAGCAGACACTAGGCCCTCCACGGAATGAGTTTGACACCCCTGCTTTAGATGCCTGAGAAGAGGCCACAGCCTGGGGGGGGGGGGTTAAGTCAGTATCAGGGGCTACTCAGTCTCCACATGGCTCTGGTTATAACACTGTACAGAACATCAAGGATGATTAGAGGCCACTGGCCGCTCATGAAAGCCACATAAACCAAAGGCTGGAATATGAGTGAGCTCTAATTAGCTTTTGTGTGGGTGTGTTTAATCAGCGCGATGGCACCTGACTCTGCAGAGGACCAGAGGTAGCCTGATGCATTATAACCTACCACTCATCTCAGGTTTCCAGGAGGTTGACACTGGTCTGGAGAGATGAGGGGGGAGGTTGACTTGTGCAATGTGTCAGCAGCAGAATCAACTGATAATATTTTCTGTCTGAGACAAACACTGTTGTCCATGCTTATTTTCTTCACTAGCGTCATTGACAGGTTTTGGAGTAGGGATGTTAAGGTTAACAGTTAATCGGTTAGCTGCCAGAAATACACTTGACCGGTCATGCTTATCGGTCTAAAGGTTAATTTGCATAATTGAGTGGAATTAAATTGACACGTGTGTATTTTCAGTTAGTTGTCATGCATCTTATTTATCACATGCGCACAGCATATAAAGTTTAGTTTGAGGAGCGGAATAGTACCTGTCGGACAGCGCGAGAGCTGAAGCTCCTCAAACCGCTGATTCCCGCTGGAGTGAAGTGTTCTTATAAGCCAAATCATTGTGCAACAATTCTAAATGCAATCGCAAGTTTTGATGGCCATGATTAAAAAGAGGATCCCAGCTTTCTATGATTACTATTTTTATTTCTCAACTCCTAATTGAAAGGTGACCTCCATTTGCATGCATAAACGCGCCAGCACCTTGTAATCTAAGCTGGAGGCAGTATGCATTTTGAAAACATGTAGCCTACTTAATTGTTTGAAACCTGGACGTTTTACTTCATATTATGATGCATGTCTTACCTTGCTTCAAAGTAGCCTAGCCAAAATCCCACCATAAAAAACGACCTTAATTTCGAGCCCTGGAGGGAATTATTTTATAAAGACATAAAAAGTATTTGGTTGTAATGTTGAAATATTTTATAGGCTACCAAGGGTGGCCAACCATCCTCCAGGAGAGCCTTAAAGGGGCAGTGTTGTATTTTGAGACAGGCTTGAATATGCAAAGAAGCCAATAGGCAGAGTGTAGCCTACATTTTCTCCTGATTCTCTATGGTAAACAAATATTTTGTAAAGTGGTTCCTTGCATCATACAATTATGTAAAAATTGTGTTAGACATTTTTCTTTTGGACAAGTGACTTCAGCTTTTGGACAACTAACAAAAATGTCCTACTTGTTCAAAGGACAAAGGACAAGTGGTTAAAAAAATTATGTCAAGCCCTGTTTTCATATCAACATTATTTAGTTGTCCAGAAGCCAAAAGGTACAATGCTAGTCATAATAGCAACGCATCGTAGTTGCTCCATCTTTAGATTCCACCCTTTCTAAGTTTCAACCTGAGATTTTCATCAGTCACATATGGAACCGCTCGCATCAGGTGCACTTTTTAGAATGTTTTTCTTTACCACAAATTGCATTTTGGAAAATGACGTTTTACATTGGTTGCTTCATTACAGGAGTTGCATGTTCATGGCTGAGAGACGATAGGCTTGCTATTGTTGCATGTTTCAATTAAGCTCTTAATGAAAAATGTGCGTTCAGTGTATGCATGCTCTGTTGGTCACATCATTTTACTGTTTGGAACAAATTTTAACGTTTGTTAACCGGTTAATGAGAGTCGGTTAGTCAGCAGCAAAATTGACCGAAATTTGCATCCCTATTTTGGAGCAACCATCAGTCAAACGCAAGTCCATCCTATTCACGCACTACTTTTGACCAGAACCTTATGATACTATGCAGCCTTGTTTTGGTGTGCAGCACAGGACAAGTGGGGCGCAGGCTGGCTATGTGATGTGCTGGCATGGGATGGGGGATGGATGTATGGGTTACTGGCACTGACCCGGCCGGCCGGTCTGCAGTAGGATTGCTACAGCAGCACACACAGTGAACTCCAACTTGGTCACCCTATGATCAGGACAAGCTGTCATGCTCTGACAAGTGTAGTATAAATAAACGTAAGCGCTCCTGGGCCTACGAGGCAGGCCGTGAAAGGAACTGTAAGCTGGGTACGAGCGTTAAGAAGAGATTAGTCAAAGCCTCTATTAGCCTATTATTACAGGGTCAGAGTCTGTTTATTTGGTAGCCTAGCAAGCTAGCCCCACTGGAGGCAAGATCCTGGCCCCAAGGATCCAAGAAAATATGGATGGATGGAGACTCAGTGAGGGGCAAAGGCAGGCAGTGGCAACTATTTGTCAAGGGCTAGGCCTATTGGCCAGTTATTGGGATCAACAACACCATCTCAGTGAAACTGACTGGAGCAAGGCGGCTGGATCACACGTCGCACAGATCAGTCATGTATTTTAGGGTCAGCTGCGCATGATCTCAGTCTTCAGTGGTGGTGAGATTTAAACTGCTAGTGGTCAGGAGGACCAAGACTTTGGGAATAAAATGATAGGTTAGGATAGGCATACACTAGGCTTGGGCAATATACTGCTTATACCAGGCTATTTCAAAATACCCACGGTATGATTTTCAAAACAATAAAAAAATAATAACGCATTGCGGGGGCTGCGTGGTACACCACTGCTTATGACTAAGTATAACTATAAGAAATCTAAGATGTCAAATTAATGATATCCAGCTCAGGGCTCCAGCTATGCATTTGGTTTGCTAACTTGCTAGCTAAGTGGCCAGATGTCAAGAGCAAGCTTCTTGGTTAAAGCAGAGACATCCAATCCCCTCCTGGATCAAGATCCCTGTTTCCTAAATTGTTTTGTGCGTAAAATTTTTTACATATATTTTGTATTTTGGGGGGAATAGCGCCCCTTGTGTGCACTTCCGGTAATACCGTATACCCCGGTATGGTACATGACGGTATGAAAATCTGGATACCGCCCAACCATAGAGTACACTGTAAATTAATCTTTCCTTCAGATTAGTTTACTAATTAGCATGGATGTTCAATGGCCTCTGCTTCATGACAAATGAGATATTGAGTCTAATGAAGTACATCTCACCCAAACAAACAATATTTATTACATTTTCTGCGTTTCCCCCAAGATTTTTTTTATAGGATTTTTTTCAGCCGCGGTGGGGGGGGGGGGTGGGATCTTCCTGGGGAATATCTCAACATCTACAACAACAACAAAATAATTATGTGGCAGCAACGATTTACCAGCCGCGGTGCACTGATGCAGAATCAGGGCAGTGGATGTGGCCCAGGTACTGAGGGAAGGTCTCTCCCATCCAAATTGCCCTTATCACTGAACGCCTTTACTCAGCCAATAATTAAATAATTACACAGAGTGGTGGTCATCTCTTGCACTTAGTGACATCACATACTCTGTGCACTGCACAGGACCCAACTGGGCTGCTCCCTTTCAGACAAGAAGAGATGCCAAGGCTACACTCTTTTTTAATAACCCATACCAAATGATTGAATTGAGGCTCCCCTTAAAATCACGCTAATGAAGTGGAGCACTAAATATGAACTCACCAATAAAGAAAGAATTATGAATCTTCTCTTTTCCATCTGGCCTACAAATGTGGTACAAGTAGAGCACTTGCACAACATCCCATCTCTTCAATAATGTAGGCTATCCAAAGTGTCAGTTTCAGTAACTTTTAAGTCATATCTAGCAGTGAGTGAGATCAATCGTGTGGATAGTACCACTATCAGAGGAGTAGCAGTATCATCCTACTCACCAAGTCTCTCCTGAGCCCTGGTACAGTTAAACTGCCACGTTGGGACCCCCACTGCTTCTGGCTGGCTGTACAAACAACAAACCAATTTTTATTTCACTCTTCCTCCCTCCTGCTACTCTCTCACACCCTGTGGTAGCTAGACCATGTTGTACACATAACTGGGGAGATCATTTTCACAATCAACTCACCCTCTCCCTACTGGCAGGCATGCATACGAATTGCAATCCCCTGCCAGGGCATTCTCTTGCTCCAGGCCCAGCGCTCTCCCTGAATGGGTGGGTAGCGCTGGGTTGGCTGAGGGGGTCTCCCCCGGGAGCTGGCTAGGGTTCGGCTGAAGAGACCGGTTCAGGCCAGGCTGGGCTGTGCTAACGAGGTCCTGCCTGCCCAGGGAGCCACAACAGCAGAGTGCAGGAATCCCCCTTGCCAGCCTAATCACAGCAATAGCAAACCTCTCACAGCACGCTCTCCCTCAGTCGCCCTTGTGCTATACACTGCACACAGTCACTCAATTCCTCGTGAGGAGAAATTACAGGCTTATCTAGACCGCCCCACTGAAACAGGCCTAATGATGACACCTTGCATCACGTTCCTTGACCAGACTGAAGGTGTCTGTCTGCAACCACAAAGCTATGTCCAGGTGATTTAGAGTAGGGTTTCTTAAACTTTGGGTCAGGACCCAAAGTGGGCCGTGTGAATGTGAGAGGTGGGTCACGAGTTATGAGAATACATCTATAATCACACACCATTTCTTCTTAATTTGGGTCGTTGGAGGACGATTTAGGTCACGGGAAGACGGTCAATTTCACATTTTGGGTCTCGATCTGAAAAAGTTTAAGAAACCCTGATTTAGAGCCATCTGTCACAGGGGGCCTCCTGAGTCCTGATTCACTGAGTCCTGTTCACAGCCAAGCTTCATGGCAGGCCTGCTATAAACCCGGTCCTAAAAATTAACACCACAAGTGAAGTGCAAACCCATCACAGAGAAATTGGTGACATTTGTCACAAAAGCAAAAAAAACTTTTTGGGGATTAGGCCGTCTACACCCCTGGTTATACACATTAGAAAACACATTTGAGTAGCTAGTTAGCTCGACATCAAAGACATAAATGTATCACAAACTCACTTTTTTGATTGCGAGTAATTGTCTCTCTGTCCATTCTGTGTATGTCGTGCATGTTGACTACCTAGTTACAGGTGGTGAGTGAGCCATGCTAAATGTATATAGTTAGCTATAAACTGTGTCCTAAAGAAAATGTAACATTATGACAGAACTAGCTAGCTAGCTACCTACTGCAGCCAAGCAGATACAGTACGTTCGTTCAATAGTTTACTAGCATGCTGTTCTTGCAGTTTCGTGTGGTGTAACGTCAGCTAACCCATGGACTGTTAAACAGAACGTTTGCTAAACTAGCTAGCTCCTGCAAAGTCAACTCACCTTTTACGAGCCGCTCAGTTGTAGATTGTTTTTCTCCGGCTTTCTCCTTGTCTTTGTCTTTTCCAGACATGATGGTTTCGCCTGGCCTCAAAACTCAGGACCAAGTTTGATGAGCTAGCTAGCTAGCTAGCTTGTAGCACTAGCTAGCTGCTTACACCGTCTTGACGTTATGTTGAGACTGAAGAGAGACTTGTTTTATTTTCGAGAAGACTGATTTGATTAGCTACAATAGCTAACTAACTATGCCCGATTGACACGGACTAGCTAGCTAACTCGTTAGCAAAATGTCACAAATTGAAGTGGACCATCAAAACCGGGACTGCTTGTTCCGCGTATCAAAAATCTTGAATATTTCGTGGAATATCCGATTTTCCACCTTTTTAGGAGTTTAAAAGCAAACTAACGTTAGATGTCTATCAGCTTGATAAATCACTAGCTAGCTAGCAAGCCATTTGAATGCTAACGTTATTCAGACATCTCATTATCAAATGGCTTGGATTACTTAGATTAGCTACTCATCCATAAAAATCTATCGCTTTCAAACCTGCGTTTCCTCCCGGTTATTGAGCCCTGTTCCAGGTATAACAGCGTTCTCACCGTAAAACCACGGATTAAACTCTAGCTAATCTGACAGCTCACACAGACTGGGCGCGTTCGAGCGGACAATTTTTGTCAAAGCGGTGTGCCTTCTTTAAATTTGTATTGGCGGATCGCAACCGAGAAGTGCATACACCGCCACCTACTGTACTGGAGTGTAATACCGGTCACGACCTCCCTATTCATCAATGTCTTTTATCTAGCCCTGTGTTTCCGCCTACTGTTCGGGAGCGTGAATTTGTTACACTTCGTGATACAAAAAGGGAAGGGGAAAAGGACGGGGAAAAGTAAAAGTCACCCAGTAAAATACTACTTGAGTAAAAGTCAAAGTATTTGCTTTTAAATCTACTTAAATCTACTTAAGTATCAAAAGTAAAAATAATTTAAAATTCCTTATATTAAGCAAACCAGATGGCACAATTTTCATGTTTAAATTAATTTTTTTACAGATTAACTCCAACCCTCAGACATAATTTACAAATGAAGCATTTGTGTTTAGTGAGTCCGCCAGATCAGAGGCAGTAGATGACCAGGGATGTTCTCTTGATAAGTGTGTGAATTGGACCATTTTCATGTCAATTCAAAATGTAACAAGTACTTTTGCGTGACAGTGAAAATGTATGGAGTAAAAAGTACATTATTTTCTTTAGGAATGTAGTGAAGTAAAAGTAAAAGTTGTCAAAAATATCAATAGTAAAGTACAGATACCCAAAAAGACTACTTAAGTAGTACTTTAAAGTATTTTTACTTAAGTACTTTACACCACTGTAACCCAGTTTATTTTTGGAACGAAAATTTGTATTAACCGGTTCTCAAGATTTTAAAATAACGGTTCTGTTCCCGAACACTAGAGATGACTTTCGTTTCGGGTTCTGCTTCCGTTCCTCCAAAAATTCGGTTTTCTGTTCTGTACCCTGACCTGGTCATGATGTAGCTAATGTTTTGGCTGTATCAGAAAGGGTTTAACACTGTAGAGAATTTACCAAAGCTAAATGTGTTGCATCATAAATGAGAAGTCTACAGTGAATTCATAGCAGTGTATATAGTTCCTAAATCGAGTGTCCTGTTTCATTGGCATTGATTGTTGTTAATAACATGTTTGTATTGAATGCACACCTATTGGACCCACTTCCCAGGCTGCCCACCTGTCATATCATTATCCATGCATTTCAGATTTCTGTTTAGATTAGGAAAAGTCTGAATATGTTCATTTATGGACCATATCTTCCCAGAGACATACACACATGGGGAGAATCTTAATTACATACACTGTGCTTCCCTGTCTCCTCATTCTCAAAACCCATTGGATGAGAAAGCCAGAGGTCCCGCCCCTCTGACCTCCTCCAATGGGTTTTGAGAAGGAATGGATGTGCCCCCGCACATTGACTCTGCACCGGTACCCCCCTGTATATATAGCCTCCCTACTGTTATTTTATTTTACTTCTGCTCTTTTTTTCTCAACACTTTTTTGTTGTTTTATTCTACTTTTTAATTAAAAATAAATGCACTGTTGGTTAAGGGCTGTAAGTAAGCATTTCACTGTAATGTCTGCACCTGTTGTATTCGGCGCATGTGGCCAATAAAATTTGATTTGATTTGATAGGGTGCAATTGAGATTCTCAAATGTTACAGGTCCCGTGCAGCTCAGTTGGTAGAGCATGGCGCTTGCAACGCCAGGGTTGTGGGTTGGATTCCCACGGGGGCCAGTGTGAAAATGTATGCACTCACTAACTGTAAGTCACTCTGGATAAGAGCGTCTGCTAAATGACTAAAATGTTGTCCAAGGAACATCATACAGTAATTCTACTTTCAAGGCAATGTCAGTAAATTAACACTAGATGGCGGTCTTGTTTCAATTTACCCTGCAGAGCCTGATTTCACCATCAAGGCTGGCTCCTGTATTGTAATTTGGATTCATTAGAACAACCTTCCTCTAACTCCAATGTTCATTATAACATTTAACATAATCAAGATGTGACAATGTATGCATCTTCACAGCAAAATATATTAACAATGAGACAGTAGGTAAGCGTGGTTGTTTCTAATGGTACCCTATTTCCAACATAGTGCACTACTTTTGACCAGAGCCATATGGGCCCTGGTCAAAATTAGTGCTCTATAAAGGGAATAGGACTGTGAGGCCTAGGCCGTAGAGGGAGATCAACTCTATTGAAAGTTCATTCCAAGCTCAGATGCCATTAGTAACCTCACATTTTGGAATATAACCTTCCTAAATATTATGAATTAAGTTGAAATGGCCAACTGTATCAGCACTCCTCCCGAACAACCTACATTACATTTAGAGATCAAGCTTTGTGATTTGGTGTGATGCAACTCAAGAGACAACATAAATACAAAAAAAACACTTTAAAATAGTTTTATAATTCCACCAACCACCTCTACAATCTTAAAAGCTAAAAGACCAACAACATTAACATTGAATCAAACAATGTATGAAATGGAGTACTACAAATGTCTGTATTTTAAAGCAGCCCAAACAGCTGAATTATGCCAGTTATAGACAAACAGCTAGCTACAGCAGAAAAACTCTTGAAATGAATAAAATAAAAACTAAAACATGCACACAAACAATGATTAATAATTTAAATTAGAAATGCAGGTTCATCAAAACAATTGGTATACATCAGATTTCTTGCATTTGAAAAAGAAAGATGCATGACTTTATCTTCAACATAACTTACAAGCAAACTGTTATTGCTCCGATTGTGGCCCATGTATCAAAAATATGCATTTCTGTTTGATATAAAAACTCTAGGAGTCCTATTGTGTTGGCGAAACATAGATATGCATATTAACAGAAATGGTGGTCACCCACCTCAGGGCAGGCAAACCACTGTTTCTATTGATAGTATAAAGAAGCGGTAAGAGTACCACACAAACATTAGGCACAGACCCTGAAGACATACCTCTCAAGCACAAGTTCAGAAGCAAACTGCAGTGGCGGCACCAGCCCCATAGCACCAGTTAGGAGAGTTGAATCCTGACAGGCAGACAGACAGACTCAAGCCTCTCCTGCCCCCAGGCATGCATAACCATCACATTAGTTGGAGAACCGAACTGGGGCACAGCCAAGGGGAAGTAAACATTGATGGGGGGGTTAGCAAGGGGCTAGCAACATACTATACATGTATGTTCCTAGGCTAGGGTGATCCAGACCAGCAGATAAGTTAAGCATGGTCAGTGTTCACAGATCGAGCATAGAGCAGTCAGCAGTATGATTCTCCATAATCAGTCCAGTTCAGTGTAGGCACTCATTGGCTCTTTAACAGTGCACAACTGCAGCATTTAGGACAAGGTAACCAACCACTGTTTTAGGATATGTGACTCCTTCAGGATAAGTACTTGTAATAAAAATGGTGCAGAGACATTTTAGTTTCATGTTTGATCCAGACTCCATTTCCTGAATATGGAGTCTGGTGTGAAGAAACAATAGGCTACAAAACGATAAAATGTGCACACCTCAAACTAGTACCATATGGGTATAAACCTAACAAATGGATATGCAGGAAGGTATGAAAATAGTACTTTTACACAATGGTTTATCTATAAACAACTTCAGAGACATTAAGACAACATGGAATCTTTGGTGTTCAGTCAATGTGATAATGATCCGAATCAAATATTTAGAGCCCAACACAAACATTGTCTACATACATTAATTACAACAGAGAGTGCTACTGTTCACACAACTGTGAATGACTGGCTCAGTTATATACTTAATTTGATATGGACTGTATATGGTTATATCACAGATTAAGATTATATATATATATGACTAAATCTTGTTTCAACATCCAGGATGATAAGCTTTAGAACATGTACCCAAGTAAAATCAAGAGAAAAGGTCATTCAATTATGAAAGGAGTGCTGAAGGGCAAGACAAAAAGGTGAAAGGCAAACAAATGTCTCAACTGTTGAGCATAAAGTATGCTTATTAGATAACTGACTAAAACATAGTTAAGAAAAATGTATTATATGGCCATGGCCAGATCCTTCATAGGCCAGACCAAAAGGCCCAGGGTTCAGAGTGTTTGTGACAAGAGCCCCACCCACCCCTATCAGCACAAATCTGCCCTGAGCGACAGAGACCAACTGTCCTCCGTACTGGATTGAGCATGAGATCCATACACTCCTTTGACAAATCTCTGTTCTGGAGAAGAGATGCACCCACCTCACAAAAACATTTTATTTCTGTAAAAATGTCTGTCCACTCTTTCCTGGCAAAAATAAGTAAGCATCCAGCATCCTGTAAGACATTCGTACTCTAAATATATATTAATTAATTTAAGAAGAAGTCTCAACATTTCTACGTACCCTATGGAATTAAGTCAGTAAATGTCCGAATATAATGGATACAGGTTTGTGCAGATATACCTGGGAAATTGGTTCTAAAAACAGCACAGTAAGGTCTCTGTTCGTTTTGCATATGCTTTGCCATTATCTTCCGTGAAGAGTCTCTGGTAACGCAACATAAAACCAACCAATCCAAATGACACAGTAGATGAGATGAGAAACAGCGATGAACGGCTGTAGTCCCCCTTCCCTTTAGACACCACAGACGACAGATGAGGCACCGTCACTGTGACAGGGGCAGGAGGAAAGGGAGGACTGAGGACAACTGAGGGGCATGGACTGTCTGACTGGGACAAAGTGGTGATAACCTAGGGCTCATTTAACTGGGGTGATGGCCAGTCCATGCTACTGAGGCCAGTGAACCATTCACTTTAGACTACATCTAAAGCCCTGTCGCTGAGGGATTTAGCTTTGCAGACGTAGGCAGACTGGTAGGTCAAGTCCTTTCTGGGGTGTTGTAGCAATGAAGTATTGATTCTGGTGAAAATAGTGCAAATTCAATCTCGATGCTGTATAGATTCAGTTTTTTCAGTTGGACATGCCCAGACCAGCCGTAGCAAGTCAATCAACCCCCTTTGCGTTACGTTGCGGCATATTCATGGAGCCTCACAGCCTGACACGACACAGAAGATAGTTCCAGCGAGGCTGCAGTACAAGTCCACTGCACGTACTGTAATGCACCTTTACTGTGGCCCATTCACTACTGAATCATGAAGCCAGACTGCGGAGCCATGCGAGGGGGAGGCCTCTGAGGCAGGGCAGGGGGGTACTGAGACACGAAAGGCTGCAGATACCCAGGGTTGACACTGAGCAAAGAGTGGCCCGCCCTGGGGGGGATAGGGGGGTATGGGGTGGCAGGGTAGGAGAAGACAGCAGGCTGGGGCTGTGGGGCTACAGCTGGGGGTTGTTGGGCTGGAGGGGGAGGGGGGGCTCTCCTTGGCTGGGGCACTGGAAAGGGGTTGTGGTTGTTGGCATCTGTGTAGAGGGGGGCTGGCCTGGCTGAGACCTCCTGAGGGTGGGAGCAGGGGACTGGGACCCGAGGCAGCCGCCCACCCTTCAGCACCATCTCCTGCAGCTTGTCAATCTTCACCCTCCTCAGGTGGGCTAGCTTCCTGTTGCTCTGGTACGAGTCCATGAAGGCATCCAGGGTGACGTCGCCGTCCAAGAAGGAGTCAGCCATGTTCTTTTTAGAAAAGAGGGATGGTTTTAAAACATTCCAATGAAGCAGTCTGGAGATTCCATGCAAACGCAAATCTTTTTTTATGCTAAATAAAATAAAGTATAAACAATGTGATGAATAGATGTGAGGATTGGACAGTAACAAAACTGTGAGGTGTTCTCCCAACTTGTAACAAACGGGACCATAAAGTCAGATTAATAAACCATAAATGATAGGCCCTGTGGGCCACAGCGGAAATAAAAACAGGAAAGGCAGGACACAGTGTTTAAACTGATGGCACAAGAGACATTAGGCCATCCTTTGACAGAGAGAGAGGTGTTGTAATGCTGCTTACCTCTGTCTCCTCTTCAATCTTGGCTCCCTCTGCCTGCAATAGAGCAAGCAATGTGTCCAATGAACTGTTCCCAGAGCTGTGGTCTGTGAGCAGATGAGAAAAAATAAAATAAAAAGTTGACATTTTGTTTACTACTGCAACTAGAATTCATAATCTCACAGTGACAACACTTGAAAATGTGTGGTCTGAACAGAAGAGAGAACAGAAAGGACAAGACAAATGTTTACATTTTGTTTTACAACCGCAACTAGAAATAATCAAAAAAAAAATTGCCTCTCATAGTCACCCGAATAAAATGTACTGCTGAAAAGAATGAGTAGGCCTCAATAACATGAGACACTGACTAACATGATGACTACTACATAAGTATGAGGGAGTATTCAACCAGTGAGGGGGGAAACGCACAGCTCCATATCCAGCCGTCACTCATTCTCTACAACAACATCCTCTGACTGACACCCGAACCAAGGCCTCATTACGAGTTGCCAGGATAGATCCACTCTGAGCAAAGAGACTGACGGTCTTTCATAATGAGTGGTGAACTGAAATAGATTGGGGCCTGCGTCTGTAAATGCACCCTACTCCATAAATAGTACACTACTTTTGACCAGAGCCCTATGTGAGTATGGGGTGCTATTTGGCACAGTCAGGGAGTCTCCAAGGAATCTGAACAAGAGGCCAGCCTTGTTCCTGTTCCTGTGTTGAGTCAGTCTGCTGACTGAAAGACTGAAAGTCAATACCAGCTGGAGCTGCTGGAATTACATGCAGGACCTGACACCAAAGCAACCAGGTCACACAGCAAACCTCTAGGTTTCTGATCCCTGCCCACTAGTGTGGTGCCAATGCCAACTCTCTCATATTTCACCAACACTGGACAAATCCCACCTTACAGAAAGACAGACCTCATGTAGCCTATAAGGCGAGAACATGAGCGGTTGGAAATATTTGTATGTGTTATATGTTTTAGCATATCTGTTATTACAATGTTTGTGTAATAACAAAATAAGTATGCGTAAACCCATTTGACTTGTCATAATAAGACAGATATGAGCCATACATTCCATCAAGGAGCTCCAGCAAGAAAGAAAGAAAGACAGAGAGAGAGACAGACGGAGACAGGCGGAGACAGAGAGAAAGACAGTCATAGAGAGAAAACACAGTAAAGCCTGGACAAAGGCCTGGCCCCCTCCACCTCCCTGCTCAGTGCCAAATAAAAACTGGCTTAATTTAACGACCTTTCCCCAGGCATGTGATGAACGGCGTTTCACAGTTGCCCCAGCTAGTGGAGTGCACCCACTCACAGTGAATTACCACACTGCCAGAGAGAGAACTACTGTCTGTCCAGTGTCCACCATCACCACTCTCATGACAGCATCACAGGAAAACAACATTTAAACAGGGAGGATGGGGGAGGGGAAGTGGTCATCGATCCAATTGGCATGACTGAGATTGTTGGATTTATTTGTGAACTAGACATGTTCCAAGTAGTGTATTAGAACCAAATCCAAGTGTACTGTGGGTGTGAGTTGCAGAGTGAGGTGTTAGGAGGATAGAAGCTCTTCCTCTGGCCCAGCCAGGGTCTCTACACTCTCTATGGCTCCAGCCAAACGACTCGCTCATCCCCTCTCCAACGAGACAGACTCACAGGAGCATCAGCACTCCTCCATACAATGGAATGATTCTCCACCTCTGAAAGACCAGAGTGGAACACACACACACACAGTTTGGACCCAGGGATCATGAGTGCCATTTAGTAATGGATACAGACCAGCCTCCATGACAGTGAGGGGGAGTTTTTGGCCACTCTCCCTTTCGCTCCCTCCCTCCCATGCACTTTTGCCCTCACACGCCCGGCAGCACAACAGCCCGCTGCTGTACTAAGGGGCAGGGCGGCACAGTCTGTCCTGCCACCCTGGCCCTGCACTCACTACCACCCTGGAGCATCTTCTGAAGCACCCCTGTTGCCGTTGCCATGGTGGAGGATGGAGGGAGTCACTGTATGCAAAGGAAACACACAGACCAAACAATACTGGGTTGATTCTGCCTGAAGACCATGCTTTTCATCTGGGTCACATGGCTGAGTTCAGTTGCTCCCAGCGCTGTGGGTTGTCTCCCAAATGGCACCCTATCCACTATATTGCGCAGGAATAGGGTGCCATTTGGGACACAGCCCTGCTCTGTCCTTCCCATAAAGATGCACTACGGCTGCTGCTACTGCTGCTTACAGCAAATCCACAACTAGGACAGCCAGCGCCAGCCAGCCAGCACATAGGGAAACCAGTAACCTACATTTGACAAAAGCCATCTTGCCATCAACAAATGGCAGGAGGCGAGGCCTTCCATAACATAAACGGCCACACAAGTGGAGCATGGGAATATAAAAAAGTCCATGCACTTGCCATCTCCTGTCTGGACTACTGCAACTCGCTGTTGGCTGGGCTCCCCGCTTGTGCCATCAAACCCCTGCAACCTTCCCAAGTTCTCCCATGTCACCCCCCTCCTCTGCACACTCCACTGGCTTCCAGTCGAAGCTCGCATTCATTACAAGACCATGGTACTTGCCTACGGAGCAGCAAGAGGAACTGCCCCTCCCTACCTTCAGGCTAAGCTCAAACCCTACACCCCAACCGGAGCACTCCGTTCTGCCACCTCTGGTCTCCTGGCCCTCCCACCCCTATGGGAGGGCAGTTTCTGCTCAGCACAGTCCAAGTTCTTCTCTGTCCTGGCACCCCAATGGTGGAACCAGCTTCCCCCTGCAGCTAGCACAGCAGAGTCCTTGCCCATCTTCTTTACTTTCTAGCTCTGACTTTACTGATAGCTACTTTATTGAGGAAAAATGTACTTACTATGACTGTGATATTTGGTTGTCCCACCTAGCAATCTTAAGATGAATGCACTAAGTCACTCTGGATATGAGCTTCTGCTAAATTACTAAATTGTAAAAATATAAAAGCACAATACCATCTACTGTGTACAACAGGAGGCAGAGAGAGACAGAAATCCTGTTCAACTGAAGGAGGGAAAATGGCAGCCTATGCCTTAGGGAGGGCCAAATCACTGCTCCTGTGACTAGAGGAGAATACAAAGTCAAACTAACTTTATCAGTGAGTGCTAAAGCCGCCAGAACAAAGACTGAAGTGAAATGTTGGCATGCTGTTTGGAGTGGGCTTCCTGGCAACCGCTGAGACATAGCAGGTCATAAGTATCAGCAGTCAATTTATTCAGTGGCATAGGACGCGGGTGGGGGTCCCCTAAAGCCTTCCTTTGATCATCCTTGAGATGTCACTACAACTTCATTGGAGTCCACCTGTTGCCAATTCAATTGATTGGACATGATTTAGAAAGAAACACATCTGTCTAGATAAGGTTCCAGAGTTGACAGTGCATGTCAGAGCAGAAACTATACCAAGGAACTGTCCGTAGACCTCCTAGATCAGGGTTGGGCAACTTTGATAGGGGTGGGGGCCACAAAAAAACAGAACTCATCATGGGGGCCGCAGTGACTTGTGGGTCTGCGTACCCACATCCATCCCACACAAAGTGCTGTGGAGGAGTGTCAACATGTGGGTATACATCTCTCTCTCTCTCTCCACCCCCGTCGCCCTCTACCCCCATCGCCCTCTACCTCTGTCTCTTTCTCAGCTACTGCAGTATAGCAGGAATCTAATTCAATGCTGGATCCTGCTCAATACTGGCAGAGATGAGCTAGTGCAGGAGGGAAGATGAAACTGGGTTAGGGCCTCTATACAGGCCCGGGGGCCTTCTGATGGGAAAAGTTGGAGAAACTGGTCAGGTCTGTGTGTCATGATCTAACGGAAGAACAAACAAGAGAAAAATATTATGCAACGTCACAAACTACCCTCCATGATAGTCAACGACAATGTTCAAAAGCTCAAAGTGAGTTGTCAATTTGGCAATCCAGGTAATATCATTGAACTTCTTCAAACCGTAAAGCCATCACACAAACCGTTAATAGCAGCACCATGTTTATGTCAACAAACATAAAAGTTGTTTATCATATCAACCTATTCATGTCAACAGTCATGCATTGTAAATTCAAATATACTCTAATTTTGCAAACAGTAAGAAAGCCTTGTCCAAGACAGAATGGCCCAACGGGCAGGAACCTTAATCCTGTAGCGTGTATTACCTAGTTTAACATGTATTACCTAGTTTGGATTTGTAAACCTGGTAGGCCTCAAAGCTCTCCTGTAGGGAGCTGTAGCGCTTGGTGAGCTGGCTCTTCTTGTGATGCAGTCTGGGCTGCAGTTGAAGGTTCTGCTCTGCTAGGCTGCGGTTACTGGCCAGGGTCATCTCCTTGATCTGCTGCACCTCCTGCATCTACAACATACAAAGGATCACACAGACATTGAGTACGATTATATGCATACAATAATGTGATTGTGGATAGTCAGATTAATATAATAGTTTGATTAAAAAGTTTAATAGATGAACGATTTCCCTAATAATCCTGTTAACATGGACAGATCTGAATGGCACTCTGATAAATGCAGAAAATTGACAATCAAAATAAACATTGTACCACAGCGACAATGTTATTTTTGGGAAGCATATTTGATTCTGAGTTCGGACATACAGTATAAAGTTTGTATGTGAAAACTACTTGTAAGTAAGCATATTCCATTTTTCTGAACTCACTTCACTCTCACATAACAGGTGCTAGAACATGCGCAGATCAAATACACCACTGGAACGCTGATTAAGGTGTTTACATGTTATTGCAGCTCAATGGGTGTAACTTTTGTTGACAACTTCGATACCCTATGGAAACAAAACCCTTTTTATAAGGAGGATGGGATCCCCCGAATAATTTGGGTTCCTGGATCCTTTCACAGCATTCTAAGGCTGCGTTGAGACAATGACTTATCAGTGACTCAAGCCCAGCTCAGTTAATCCCTACCATTGTGTCGCTGAGTTGTCATAATGCTTCAGCAAATGTACATTATACCAGGGGCGTTGGTAGACACAATGTAAGTAACCTATTTTATGTCCCTCTAACTGCCCTGAATGCTGCTGATCCTACAGCTATTGTATGCAGTAATAAGGTGCCTATGAACCAGAGTTACAGTGGGGGAAAAAAAGTATTTAGTCAGCCACCAATTGTGCAAGTTCTCCCACTTAAAAAGATGAGAGAGGCCTGTAATTTTCATCATAGGTACACGTCAACTATGACAGACAAAATCAGAAAACATCCAGAAAATCACATTGTAGGATTTTTAATGAATTTATTTGCAAATTATGGTGGAAAATAAGTATTTGGTCATTAACAAAAGTTTCTCAATACTTTGTTATATACCCTTTGTTGGCAATGACACAGGTCAAACGTTTTCTGTAAGTCTTCACAAGGTTTTCACACACTGTTGCTGGTATTTTGGCCCATTCCTCCATGCAGATCTCCTCTAGAGCAGTGATGTTTTGGGGCTGTCGCTGGGCAACGGACTTTCAACTCCCTCCAAAGATTTTCTATGGGGTTGAGATCTGGAGACTGGCTAGGCCACTCCAGGACCTTGAATGCTTCTTACGAAGCCACTCCTTCGTTGCCCGGGCGGTGTGTTTGGGATCATTGTCATGCTGAAAGACCCAGCCACGTTTCATCTTCAATGCCCTTGCTGATGGAAGGAGGTTTTCACTCAAAATCTCACGATACATGGCCCCATTCATTATTTCCTTTACACGGATCAGTCGTCCTGGTCCCTTTGCAGAAAAACAGCCCCAAAGCATGATGTTTCCACCCCCATGCTTCACAGTAGGCAAAGGGAGTTGAGTTTTTACCAAAAAGTTCTATTTTGGTTTCATCTGACCATATGACATTCTCCCAATCCTCTTCTGGATCATCCAAATGCACTCTAGCAAACTTCAGACGGGCCTGGACATGTACTGGCTTAAGCAGGGGGACACGTCTGGCACTGCAGGATTTGAGTCCCTGGCGGCGTAGTGTGTTACTGATGGTAGGCTTTGTTACTTTGGTCCCAGCTCTCTGCAGGTCATTCACTAGGTCCCCCCGTGTGGTTCTGGGATTTTTGCTCACCGTTCTTGTGATCATTTTGACCCCACGGGGTGAGATCTTGCGTGGAGCCCCAGATCGAGGGAGATTATCAGTGGTCTTGTATGTCTTCCATTTCCTAATAATTGCTCCCACAGTTGATTTCTTCAAACCAAGCTTCTTACCTATTGCAGATTCAGTCTTCCCAGCCTGGTGCAGGTCTACAATTTTGTTTCTGGTGTCCTTTGACAGCTCTTTGGCCATAGTGGAGTTTGGAGTGTGACTGTTTGAGGTTGTGGACAGGTGTCTTTTATACTGATAACAAGTTCAAACAGGTGCCATTAATACAGGTAACGAGTGGAGGACAGAGGAGCCTCTTAAAGAAGAAGTTACAGGTCTGTGAGAGCCAGAAATCTTGCTTGTTTGTAGGTGACCAAATACTTATTTTCCACCATAATTTGCAAATTAATTAATTAAAAATCCTACAATGTGATTTTCTGGATTTTTTGTCTCAATTTGTCTGTCATAGTTGACGTGTACCTATGATGAAAATTACAGGCCTCTCTCATCTTTTTAAGTGGGAGAACTTGCACACAATTGGTGGCTGACTAAATACTTTTTTCCCCCACTGTATATTCATAGCACTGAGGCGGTGTACTCTAGTAGGAAGTCCACTGTGTGCAGCTCACCCTGCACTAACATAAATAACATGAGCATGTATACGTCTGCTAAGCTTCCCAGTAAAGCAATGCAAACAATCAAGCATCCCAATAAAGTGCTAAAAATAGCCCACGTTAAAATATGTAGCTTAAGAAACAAGGTTCATTAAATTAATAACTTGCTAGTAACAGATAACATTCCAATTCTGACTATCTCTGAAACTCAGATAATACCTTTGATGATACAGTGGAAGCAATATATAGTTATAACATCTACAGAAAAGACAGAAATGCCAATGGAGGTGTTGCTGTTTATATTCAGAACCATATTCCTGTAAAGCTTAGAGAGGATCTCATGTTAAATACTGTTCAAGTAATATGGCTACAGGTTCATCTGCCTCACCTAAAGCCCATTCTTGTGGGAAGCTGCTATAGACCACCAAGTGCTAACAGTCAGTATCTGGATAACATGTGTGAAATGCTTGATAATGTATGTCATATAAACAGAGATGTATATTTTCTGGGTGATTTAAATATTGACAGGCTTTCATCAAGCTGCCCACTCAAGAAAAAGCTTCAAACTGTAACCAGTGCATGCAACCTGGTTCAGGATATCTGTCAACCTACCAGGGTAGTTACAAACAGCACAGGAATGAAATCATCAACATGTATTGATCACATCTTTACTAATGCTGCAGAAATTAGCTTGAAAGCAGTATCCAGATCCATCGAATGTAGTGATCATAATATAGTAGCCATATCTAGGAAAACAAAAGTTCCAAATGCTGGGCCTAATATAGTGTATAAGAGGTCATACAATACGTTTTGTAGTGATTCCTATGTTGTTGATGTAAATAATATTTGTTGGTCTGTGGTGTGTAATGAGTAGCAACCAGACGCTGCACTTGACCCATTTATGAAATTGCTTATTCTAAAAGCTGTTAAATCCCTGTGGATTGATGAGGAATTGAACAATTTTATAGTTCAGAGGGATGCGGCAAAACGAATGGCAAATAAGTCTGGCTGCACAACCGATTGGCAAACGTACTGCAAATAGAGAAATCATGTGACTAAACTGAATAAAAAGAAGAATAAACTATACTATGAAACAAAGATAAATTATTTAAAGAATGATAGTAAAAAGCTCTGGATCACCTTAAATTAAATTTTGCCCAAAAAGGCAAACTCAGCTCCATCATTCATTGAATCAGATGGCTCCTTCATCATCACAAACCCACTGATCTTGCCAATGAAAAAATCATTGAAGTAATTGGCAATATTAGCAAACTTAGGCATGACATGCCAGCAACAAACACTGACACTACACATCCAAGAATAACTAATCAAATTATGAAAGACAAGCGTTGTAATTTTGAATTCTGTAAAGTGTGGAAGAGGTGAAAACATTATTGTTGTCTATCAACAATGACAAGCCACCGGGGTCTGACAACTTGGATGGAAAATTACTGAGGATAATAGCGGACGATATTGCCACTCCTATTTGCCATATCTTCAATTTAAGCCTACTAGAAAGTGTGTGCCATCAGGCCTGGAGGGAAGCAAAAGTCATTCCGCTACCTAAGAATAGTAAAGCCCCCTTTACTGGCTCAAATAGCCGACCAATCAGCCTGTAAACTTTTGGAAAAATGTGTGTTTGACCAGATACAATGCTATTTTACAGTAAACAAATTGACTTCAACAAGCACAGGACTTACACAAATGACTGATGATTGACAGAGAAATTGATGCAAAAAAAGATTGTGGTGGCTGTTTTGTTAGACTTCAGTGCGGCTTTTGACATTATCGATCATAGTCTGCTGCTGGAAAAACCTATTTGTTATGGCTTTACACCCCCTGCTATATTGTGGATAAAGAGTTACCTGTCTAATAGAATACAGAGAGTGTTCTTTAATGGGAGCCTCTCCAACATAATCCAGGTAGAATCAGGAATTCCCCAGGGCAGCTGCCTAGGCCCCTTATTTTTTCAATCTTTACTAACGACATGCCACTGATGACTCAACACTATACACGTCAGCTACTACAGCGACTGAAATGACTGCAACACTTAACAAAGAGCTGCAGTTAGTTTCAGAATGGGTGGCAAGGAATAAGTTAGTCCTAAATATTTCCAAAACTAAAAGCATTGTATTTGGGACAAATCATTCACTAAACCCTAAACCTCAACTAAATCTTGTAATGAATAATGTGGAAATTGAGCAAGTTGAGGTGAGTAAACTGCTTGGAGTAACCCTGGATTGTAAACTGTCATGGTCAAAACATATTGATACAACAGTAGCTAAGATGGGGAGAAGTCTGTCCATAATAATGCGCTGCTCTACCTTCTTAACAGCACTATAAACAAGGCAGGTCCTACAGGCTCTAGTTTTGTCGCACCTGGACTACTGCCACAAAGAGGGACGTAGGAAAATTACAATTGGCTCGGAACAGGGCAGCACGGCTGGCCCGTTAATGTAAACGGAGAGCTAACATTAATGATATGCATGTCAATCTCTCATGGCTCAAAGTGGAGGAGAGACTGACTTCATCACTACTTGTGTTGACATGCTGAATGCACCGAGGTGTCTGTTTTTAAACTACTCGCACACAGCTCGGACACCCATGCATACCCCACAAGACATGCCACCAGAGGTCTCTTCACAATCCCAAAGTCCAGTACAGACTATGGGAGGCGCACAGTACTACATAGAGCCATGACTACATGGAACTCCATTCCACATCAGGTAACTGATGCAAGCAGTAGAATCAGATTTTAAAAAACAGATAAAAATACACCTTGTGGAACAGCGGGGACTGAAGAGATACACACACAGGAGCAGACACACATACGCACACGGGCGCTAGCACAAGGACTCTGAACACACGTACATTGTCAATATTGTTGTATGGTGGTATCATACATTTTTTGTTGTAGATATGTAGTGGTGTAACAATGTTATATGATGTACTGTTTTATCTTTTGTTAAGTGCCTTGGTGTGTTTGGACCCCAGGAAAAGTAGATGCTGCCTTGGCAGCAGCTAATGGGGATCCCTAATAAATACAAATAATGTAAAAGATTGCTCAGAAAACCAGGTGTTTTAATCGGTGACGATTAAGACAAGCAGAGCAAGGTGTTTACATGACTATTGCATAATCTGCCTACTGCCATGATCAGTTTAATATTGGATTATTACTGTGCATGTAAACATACTCATTGTAAGACACACACATACACTGTAAAACACACACACATAGGCTTAGGCGGTATACAGATTTTCCTATAGTCATACCGTCCTTCTCTCATCCCAGGACTTATGCTATTACCGGCATTATTCATCACCTAATGTGCGCCACACAACAGAGACTCGCTCACTGATATAGAACGCTATGTACTCACCAGCTCCTGCTTTCTCCCAGTGTGCTATTTACAAACAAAGACGTGACTGGCTCAACTGTTCTGGGGAACTACGGTAAGATTGATAATATAAAATAATGTGACCGGTGCTTTATCGCTTAAGGTATTGCACAAGTTGACTGGTATTAACTCACAACAAAAGCCCATGGCATGTGGCTTATGATTGTTTATTTTTTATTGTCATAGTTTGAGGCAAGAATCTAAACACCTTATCAAGGACAGAAAAAGTGAGTAGCTTGGGCGTGAACAGCATCATGTTGCCCAACTCTGAAAATGCATTAACTAGCCTAATAGGCAGTAGAACACTACTTCCAAAAGTAATTATCTTGTCAGGGAATGACAGAAGCCAGCCAGCAGTGTGGGCTGGAGGGTGCCAGAGAGAAAACAACATTTCAGACAAGGCCAGAGGCTAAGTACATTCATAACCACTGTACTGCCGTGACCTGAGCTGACCAAACCATACAACCAACTAACTTCCCAGAACAGAACCGGACCGCGTCTCAATAAGCCACTCCAACGCAGTGCACTGAAAAAAACAGGCCTTTAAATAGCGTCCATAACTGCAGGCTTGTTCTGTCAAACCAAACACATTATGTTTTGCAGGGGAAGGAAATAGTTCCTGACTGGCTCTCCACTTTCTCTGTACAGTGACAGAAGATGAGGAAAAAAATGGAACGGGGAACACCAAAACTGTCACACCAAACATAGACTGTGCTGCTCAACATATTCGTTTTCTTCCCATTTAAGATGCAATATAAGAACATAATGACGTTATTATGCTGAAGGCAGAAGCTTTTAGCTGTGTGGGGATTGAGTACAGCGGCCGTATCTGTATCAAGCAGCTCAGAGTAGGTTGGAGTGATGATTTAGGATCAGTTTAGCCTTTTAAATCATAATGAATATGATTACATGGACAGGGAACACCTGATCCTAGATCAGCACTCCTACTCTGAGATGCTTGATAAATACACATACAGCCCCAGAGCTCAGAGGGCCAGTGGCAGCATCAGCATCACACCCAAACAGAGGCTTTCATTTGGAGCCTCCTCTCAGACTGTGACCATCTAGTCGCATTTTGTGACCTTTAACTTGCCTGTGTGAGTACACAAATAAATACAAAATACTCGACCAGTTCACCTCAATCAAAAGTCCTATTTTTGGGGCGGATAAAACCATTACATTTGTAAAGTGCATTATCCTCATGATTCCTGTAATAAAAGTGAAAGCCCTGCTGACAATCAAGCTTTGAAATGCAGAGCGTGCTAAAATTGCGCACCGGTCATCGCAAGTGCACTAAGCCATTGCAAAAAAAATTGAAGATATTTACTGTTAGATTAATACATGGCTACTAGCGGTAGGTGTTATATTGAAGGCCCGAGGAGGTGTTGTATATGGCCAATATACCACGGTTAAGGGCTGTTGTTACATCATCCTTATCACTTTACAGAAATTCTCCAAACCCAAAAGTATAGATAGTTCTAAACAAAAAGCCTTAAAAAAAATCTAAAAACAATATAAAGCCATCTTCTTCTATGAACTCACTGTAATCTAAAATATCTAATACCAATCGTATATGGTTACGAATACTCCTTCCTTTAATAATAATATAATAATATGCCATTTAGCAGACGCTTTTATCCAAAGCGACTTACAGTCATGCGTGCATACATTTTTTATTTTTTTTTGTGTATGGGTGGTCCCGGGGATCGAACCCACTACCTTGGCGTTACAAGCGCCGTGCTCTACCAGCTGAGCTACAGAGGACCACAATTAGCCTCAATTAGCCTTAATGAAGGCTAATTGAGTTTCACTGATTATATCATCAAGGCCTTTTTTCTGCCTATTAGCATAGACATGTGCTAGTAACTTATAGTCAGTTGCCAACAACGTGATTGGTCTCCAATCGTCGAAGTAAAGAGAGTCCTTCTTTGGTTTGGGTATAAAAACTATTAGTCCCTGTCTCAAAGAAGGAGGTAAGATAGCATTAGCAATACCCTCTTTGTAGACCGAAAGCAAGAACTCTAATATTAGGCCAAAAATGTTGATAGACATGATACTAGCAGTTCGGTGGCTATGAGTAATGGAACATCCCCTCGTTTCTCTATTGCTAGAGGAATTAGACAGGGTTGTCCAATCTCCACTCTTATTTATTTTAGACACAGATTTACTATACATATTTCTTAACAAATTGGAGAATTTAAAAGGGATCCGTATTTTGTTAAAGACATTTACTCCCTTTAAGAGTGTGCGCCTAATCTCAGCTCGTTTCCTGTATAAAAGACACCTGGGAGCCAGAAATCTTTCTGATTGAGAGGGGGTCAAATACTTATTTCCCTCATTAAAATGCAAATCAATTTATAACATTTTTGACATGTGTTTTTCTGGATTTTTTTGTTGTTATTCTGTCTCTCACTGTTCAAATAAACCTACCATTAAAATTATAGACTGATCATTTCTTTGTCAGTGGGCAAACGTACAAAATCAGCAGGGGATCAAATACTTTTTAACCTCACTGTAAGCATATTCTGCAGATAAGACATCTTAATTATCTATGTTACCTAGCTAATTCTGATTTCTCCACCACACCTGTTAATGATTTCTTGCACAAAAAGGTACAATTTTGACAAAACGCTGTGTGTTTTTTGCTCCTCTGATTCAGAATCTATCGAGCCTTTTTTGTTTTAATGCCGCCATTCTAGTAAACTATGGATTGAAATTCATGAATGGTCTCAAATGACCTATGTTTACCTTTGATGATGTTAAATGGCATTATGCTTATCCTTGTAATTCTGATCATAACTATTTTATTAACATTATTATTCTCTTGGCCAAATATTATATTCACAAATGTAAATGGAGTGGGGAAATTCCTTATTTTGTAGTTTTTTTTCCATTGAACTTTTACAATTTTATAAATCCCTCAAACTTGTGAATCTTAAAAAGTAGGAAAAAGTATTAGAAGTCATGTCTCTGAATGTCTGTTAATGTCTCATTGCCTTGTCACATCTAAAAATGACCTGAATTATTCACCTGGTGTTTTATTTTTTTATTTTTTCATTGTTTATGTGTAATACTGGTATTATTGTTGCAATAAAAAATCATTTAAAAAAAGGGCTGTTAGACAACGCAAGACGGAGTGGCCTGGATACAGCCATTAACCATAGTATATTGACCATATTTTTACATTTTTGTCATTTAGCAGACGCTCTTATCCAGAGTGACTTACAGTTAGTGAATACATTATATATATATATATTTTATTATTTTTTATACTGGCCCCCCATGGGAATCGAACCCACAACCCTGGCGTTGCAAACGCCATGCTCTATCAACTGAGCTACATCCCTGCCGGCCATTCCCTCCCCTACCCTGGACGACGCTGGGCCAATTGTGCGCCGCCCATGAGTCTCCCGGTCGCGGCCGGCTGCGACAGAGCCTGGATTCGAACCAGGATCTCTAGTGGCACAGTTAGCACTGCGATGCAGTGCCTTAGACCACTGCGCCACTCACCCATATACCACAAACCCCAGTAAAAATATATTCTGGGTCATACCTATGGTACACGGTCTGATATACCATGGCTTTCAGCCAATCAGCATTCAGGGCTCAAACCACCCAGTTTATCATTAGAGTTAGCGATCTAGCTAATGTGTTTTGAGTTTCCACTTCCTCATGTGGTGAGTTTGCACCACATGGGGGGTGAATACTTTCGCAAGCCACTGTATCTTCTTATCACAGTTGCCCAAGTAAGTCTCTTATTCACTGACTGACACTGGCTTACACCTGCGGTTATGTTCTTTTCTCCTGTCTCTAACCACAATCACATCAAAATGGTGACAATATGCCTCTTCTCTTCAGCTCTACTGAGAGAGAGGCTTTGCCTACTGAGACACTGATCATGGAAGAAATTCACATAGAGGGGCTGAATGACTGTACACAATCAGCTTAAACTCAAATTCACTTAGCATTTTGACATTTCACATGCTAAGTTAATCAGAAGACACATCATGTGGTGATAGAGAACTAGGTCACCCAGCACCCCGGCGTCCAGATCCTCCCTGTAACATTTGTTCAAAAGGAACTTTCCTTGCTTGATATGCTATTCTTAGCTGGATGTCTTGGGTTGGGTTGAAGATAGCGTGCAGTTACAGCTGCCTGATCAAACCAAGACCAGTCTGGCAGCTATAGTCCCCGTCTGTCCCTGACTAACACACACACACGCCGTTAGAGAGTGCAGTAAAATAATAATACACTGAGTTAACTTAGAACAATAGGTTTATATCTACTGGCAGGGCACATGTTAGTCTACGCCTGTTGTTTACGAAGCATGTGACAAATATAATTTGATGTGATTGATTTGATGTCAATACGAAAAAGTATGAAAACCTATGCACTCACTACTGTACGTTTCTCTGGATAAGAGTGTTTGCTAAATGATTAAAATGTAAATGTTGATTGATGTCTGGCTACCAGACAATATAAAACAGTCAGTATGTAGCCTATGATATGAACCAAGGTAAGCCAAAGAGACTTGTGTAGATCCAGACTGAGATTGTTCTTCATCTCAAATAACAAGAACAGACCACATTCAAATGTAACTCCATTTGCATACAATGACTGCGCAGGTGAGGGAGAGTGCATTTCCAAATGTGTTAACTAGCCGGAAGTGTAGAAGTGTCCCTATTTACGGGTATGCAATCAATGCATTCTCATTCCTGGAGCAGTACACAGTGTACTTACTTACTGTACTGTACCTGCTCAGATTACATATACATGTTCAAAGCTGTGACATCCAGCAGCTTCGCCTTTGGTAAGGTGCGGAACTTTCCAACTAACTCAATGAGGTGTGTCCTGAGTTAGTCAGAACTGCCTTTTCCAGGCATTAGGAGCACTTCTCGCCATCTTGCTGTATCCCAAATGGCACCCTATTCCCTATATAGAGCAGCACTACTTTTGGCCAGGGCCCTTCCCTCCTCTGACAAGTCAATACATCCCCCTCTGTAACCTGTAATGACGTAGCTGAAGGTCCATGGTTGGTAACCAACAGCATTAGCTCTGTGCTATATAGCCCTATTGGCATTCGACTCCACTGCCACAAACTGTTTCTGCATCATACAGCATAAAACGAAACCATGGTCAGCTAGAATCAGATAGAGGGAGTAATAAAAATGGAACTGGGACTATAAAAATCTGATCTCTGATGATAGCACATTGAGACACATACAAATCAATGCTTGCTGGTTTAATTGATTATTTTACAACATCAGTTAACGTAGGCCTAGATCCATCTGTAGGGGAAATGAGGATTCTATGGAATTCATGTCTAGGAACCACTGTTCACCCTCATATACAGTGGGACAGCTTGGTTCTTGTTTTATGTGTGCTACTAGAAGTCCTGACCAAGAAGGAGAACTCTCTGAAAATTTAAGCAATCATCATTATTAAGCCGTGGAGCAGTTTACATTCAATATAATCTAACAAAGTACTGAAAGTTATTCTGTTTTGTTGAGCAGAATGCCATGACATGCAACTAAGTCCATTCAGCAGCTGGTCTTGCAATTGACGTTTCCCAAACAGATCCTTTCTGACCACCTTAACTGTATGTCCAGTCATTGCTGCAGCTTGGCAACATAGCGTACAGTATTTTGCTTTGTCACTCACCAACCACAATACCGGACTCCCTACCCAGAGAGGAAGTACGTATTTTTGCTCTTTGCCAAGACAAACATGGGTAGGATACTGTCCATTTTAACTACAAAAACATTGTCATGTTGCTTATACTGTCAATCACTGTGAGTGTTTTTGCTTGTTACTTTGTCAGTGGCAAACTGCAAGTCTTGCTATTCTACGAAACGTCTCTAGTTCCAGGAAGGTTACTTAAGTAAGAAAGTAACGTTCTAAACGGTCTTCAATAAACGTGACACACCTGCCATTGAAATATGTATTGTGAAGTAATATTGAAAATAATATTGGGAAGTATGCCATTGTTCCGCTAATTCTCAACTTACCCTACAAGCTGGCAAAAGCTAAACAAAGGGCTTGAAATTGAAACAATGCAGCAGAAAACCCAAGTGATATAGGAATATTGTTATAGTGGCTTACCTCTTCCATTTCTTGGACAATGCTGTTGAGTTTGTCATCATCCTCAAGCAATTCGTTGAGCTGTGTCATCGAGTACGAACTAAACTTGTTCCCAAAACCAGACATTTCTGTCACAGCTGCGTTCCTCTCTTCGCCTCGCGGATCCTTTCGATGGAGGGCCTTCACTTCACGCGATCCAGAGAATAAACAGCAGCAAGTTAGACTGGCTGAATAAATAAAAAAAGCTGGAGCCTCTAACCGGAAACTGTGGGTGCCTTCTTCTTCTTCAGTGGGGTTTATCGGCGGTTGGCATCCAACGTTATGGTGCATTACCGCCACCTACCGTACTGGAGTGTGGGCCAGAGACAGGGATAAACAAAATCCTACCTGCCAACCCAGTTTCTCTTAAAAAAGACAACAAAATATGTGATACTATATCTAATGACGTTCTATTCAATATACTCTTTAAACTAATTTCCTGTATCCCCTTCTCCCTTATACTTAATCTCATCCTCTCTCTTTCCCTCTGATACTGCCCATACTGTAGCAATACATGCTCCACAGTCTCTATTTCCTGACAATAATCACATTTTCCTGATGGATGCTTTCCTATCACGCTTAGTGTCTTATTCAACAGGCTGTGTCCCACCCTTAATCTTGTAAAAATAGCCTCCTCTCTTCTGTCCCTTCCTGCCGTCCTCCCCGACTTGCTTCCCTTAATATTTATATTCCACTGCTCCTGCCATCTCTGCACCATCACTGTATATATAACAGTCTTTTTGCCTCTGCCTTGCTCATTGACACTTCAACATCCCCACTACTAAGTGCTTGTTTAGCCTGTTCATCTACTGCCTCGTTCCCCCCCACCCCCCACATGGGCTGGGACCCAAGTAAATCTTATCTGTATACCCATCTGTTTAATCCTGCCATGGGTTTGTTGCACCTCATAAAGCAGGTCTTGTCTGCTATGTGAGCTAAAGGACTAGAGACTAATTAACACTTCACATGAATCAGAGCAAATAACTACTCTGTCTTGTTTGACTTCCTCCACCCACTGACCATCAGCTCTGCCGTATATACAGCCAGATGATCTGTAATATGTTTCCTGACTTCCACCCCACATTCCTGCACTACAAATGCTGACCCAGTATGTCCTGTCCTTGGATCTTTTGAACCATCTGTGTAAATGGCCACAAAATCCTGATACACAGTATCCAGATGTCTCTTAAACAAATCAGATGGATCAACACCCTCCCTATCTTTCTGTAGTATCTACAACACTTCTAGATCAACTACTGGAGGCGGGAGTAACCATGGTGGATTTACAGGAATAACTACCATTGGACTAAACTCCCTTCCATACAGTCCCATCTCCTTCGCCTAGGTGTTACCCACCGACCCAAAGCTCATGTTCCCAGCATGCCTGTAAAATCCCTTTCGCAGGATGAGACACCACATGTTCTTGTAGGTTGACCCAATAATTCATTGCCAGCTGCTGTCTCCTAATCTGCAATGGCATATCCCCCATATCCACCTGTAATGCAGCCAGTGGGGACGTCCGAAACGCCCCACTACATATTCTGAGTCCTTGCCCCTGTATGACATCTAGCCTTTCCAGTGAGGTCCGGGCTGCCGAACCATACGCTATACTGCCATAGTCTATTACAGATTGGATCAATGCAACATACATGGTCTTCAATGAGGAACGTCCAGACCCCCACTCCTTCCCCGTCAGACAGCGCATCACATTTAGCACCTTCTTACACTTTCCCACCACTCTCTCAATGTGTTCTGCCCAGGTCAGTCTAGTGTCAAAGTATACCCCAAGGAACCTGAAGGCCCCCACCCTCTCCAAGTTTCTCCCATATAACCTCAAGCATACCTCATCTCCCACCTTCCTCCTGGTAAAGAACACTGTTTGAGTTTTCTCAACAGAGAACCTGAATCCCCACATTAATGCCCACCACTCTACCTCATCAATTGCTTCCTGTACCTTCCTGACTATGTATAGCACATTTCTTCCCCTCTTCCATAAGCCCCCCATCATCTGCAAATAACGACCTCCCTATATCCGGCTGTACCTGAGAGTAAACATCATTGATCATGATTGAGAACAACAGAGGACTAATCACGCTCCCCTGTGGTGTACTGTTATCCACCAGGTAGCTGCCTGATAAAGACTTCCCCACCCTCACCTGGATAGACCTTCCAAACAGGAAATCCTTTATCCAGTTGTTCGTTCTTCCTCCTACCCCCATAATATCAAGCTTGATTAACAACTCCTCCTTCCACATCATATCATACGCCTTCTCCACATCAAAAAAGACAGCTACAACAGTCTCCTTGTTCACCTGAGCCTTCCTGACCTCTGCTTCTAAGTAGAGCACTGGATCCATAGTTCCCCTACCCTTCCTGAACCCACTCTGATGTGGCGATACTAGCCCTCTGCTCTCCAGGAAGTAAGTTAGCTTCTCCGTAATCATACGTTCCATAATCTTACATACATGTGATGTTAAAGCTATTGGCCGATAGCTTGTTGGCCTCGTTGGATCCTTCCTGGGCTTCCGGATTGGTACCACTACTGCCTCCTTCCAACTGCCTGGTAGTTTCCCCTCCTACCACACTCTGTTGTACAACACCAATACCTTATCCAGTGCCTCATCACTAAGATGGGCCAACATAACATAGAACACGTCATCTTTCCCAGGTGAAGTTAACCCAGCCTTACCTATTGCTCTTTTCCCCTCTGCCATGGTAAATGGTGCATTCAACGCATCATATACATCCTCCCTCCTATCCAGCACTCCAGGATGCTCCTCTCTCGTGTTCTCTCTCCCCCTCTGCCCCTCCTCTGACAGATTTGCGGAGCCATGCACTTGGACAAATGCTTTGGCCATCATCTCTGCCTTCTCCTCATCTGTTACTGCCACATCCTCCCCACTCGTCAACACTGGATAATCCCACTCTCTTCTGACCCCACTCATCCTCTTAATCATGCTCCACACTTCTCCCACAGGTGTCGCCCTTCCAATGGTGTCACAGAACCGATGCCAACATGACCTCTTTGCCTGACGGATAGTTCTCCTCACCATGGCCTGGGCCTGCTTATACTGAATCAGATGTTGGAAGTTATGCGTCCTTTTCAGTACTCTAAATGCTCCTACTCCTCACCATTGCCCAACATTCCTCTGTCCACCATGGGACTGCTTTCCTCCTCCTCCTCCCTGAACTCTTAGGTATAGCCTCAGTAGCTGCCCCCACTAACACTGTTCTCACCCAGTTATTCATACTATCCACATCCCCTCTCATATCCACCCGAGCCATCACCTGCTCACTCAGCTCCTGAAACTGATCCCACTTTGCCCTTCCAAACACCCACCTGCCTACTCCATCCACTGACACCTCCTCCTCCCTCCGGCCTACTGTACATACAATGGGGTAGTGATCCCTCCCTACTGTCGACTCCTCCCATACCTCCCACTCACATATTCCTGCCATTGCACTAGATACCAGAGTGAGGTCCAAGGCAGACTCTTTCCCTGTGGCTTTCCCTGTGGCTCTAGTCCTGTGTAGCTCAATTGGTAGAGCATGGCGTTTGTAACGCCAGGGTTGTGGGTTCGTTTCCCACGGGGGACCAGTATGAAAAAAAAAAAAATGTATGCACTTACAGTCTGGATAAGAGCGTCTGCTAAATGACTAAAATATACATCAATCCTGGTCCCTCGGCCATCGTTCAGGCACACCAGATCTTTCTTTTCTAGCAAATGTTCCTTCACTTGGCCATTTCCATCCATCCGTTTCCCCCCCAAAGCGTGTCCCTACGAACCACTACATATCCCTGTATGATAAACTCCACAGTCGGTTTGAGCCATGTTTCCTGCACACAAATCACATCAGGCTTAGCTAGCATATCTACAATGAACTGCTTGAACTCCTGCCCATTAGCTAACAGGCTTCAAGCATTCCACTGTAGTACTACCACCATAAATAAGATCCAGTAATACATGACTCCACCCTCGGCTGATTGAGATAATCTCGAACCTCTTCCCATGTCAACCCTGTCATACTCAAATGTCTCCCAGCAGCCTTCACTATTAGTTTAATCTTCTCTGTTTTAGACTCTACTTTATCGGTGCTATTGTTAGCTCCTGCTATAAACATCACCAGCTTTCTCTTTTCTATGTATACCATCTCGCCGCCCACCTGCCCTGTAATCCCCGGTCTAGATGCTCACATCTCTCCCTTGAACCTATATCTCCCTGGACCACCCTCACTGCCTCAGCATATGACACCCTTCTCTCCACTCTCACTTGTTGCACCTCCACTTCCTGCTTCATAGCCTCACACCCACTATATGCCACACTATGAGCACCCCCACTGCTGCAGCACTTTGGTTGTCCACCATCTCCACACATCCCATACTCATGCTCCCCTCCACACCTGGCACACCTATTTTTCTCTTTACAGACTGTTGCTACATGCTCAAACCTCTGGCATTTATAACATCTTAAAGGCTTCAGTACATAAGCCCTCACATAATAAATCATATATCCTGTTGTTACTTTATTTGGCAGTACCCGGTCCTTGAAATGTAACAGAATAGATGTGCTATCTACCCTAACTCCACCTCTTGTTGCTTGTAATCTTTGAACATTCACTAGAATGCCTCCTCTCAAATTGTCCCTTACCTCTTTAGTGCTAACACTCACAGGCACTCCTGCTATCACCCCTTCAATCCACTGCTTCTCTGCTTGATCAGTCCAGCTGCTCGACTCCACCTTACACTTCCCTATTTGCTTCACTCAGAGAGCTTTTTTCCCTCTGCGCCATGTCCTTACAGAACACCAACAAGCTCCCATCTCTTAACACTTTAGCATTGACAACTTCCCCAATCAACTATTTTATCACAGCCATCAGCCTTATCGGACTCATCGCCCCAACTCCCCATTCCTCCCTAAACTTCAGAAACACTTTATGCTCCTCCTCACCTCCATGCTCCCCTCGCGTCTTATCTTGCCCTTCCTCTGCACTTTATACCTCCGAACTTCTGCTAGCGTTGGAAGCTAGGTTCCTCTCCTCAAACGTCATTTTCTGCCTCCTCTCTGCCTCCATAGACCTCTCGCTCCCCTTCAAACCCCTACACCCTTTCTCTCCCGCTTTCTTTTTCTTACTCCCTCCTTTATTTGTACCACTATGTTCCATACTTGCTTCACCTTCTTCTCCATCACTATCTCCTACCATTTCTGACCCATTCACAGCACAGCCATGCCGAACCGCCGCCACACTGAGTAAAGTTTGTTTGCTTTTCAACGATTTATCCCACCTACTCATCTAACCTCTCCAAACGCAACCTTCCTGTCTGTGTCTCTGCTTCGTCAACCTCAACTGTGGGTCCCTTCTTCTTCTGTGGGTTTTACGGCGGACTACAACCCAAAAAGGTGTATTGCTGCGACCAACTGGACGGGTTGAAACCAAAACAAGGTCAAAATAAAATCCATACGTGATAGGGAAACTAACTTCATCCACCCAAATAAAAATAGTACATTGACAAAACAAAACACCCACTTCTTCCTTCTTTCAATTCTCCATATCTCCCTTAGACCCTGAGAGGGCGGTAGGACTTGTGAAAATATTCCATGAAACTCCTTCGCCAAGAAATCTTTCAGCCCCAGGAACCGCTCCACCGCTTCCACAATGATTTCTATCTTCCTGGACCTTCTCTCCACCTGGACTTCCTGACGGGCTGCCCCCAGGTGGTAAGGGTAGGTAACAACACATCTGCCACGCTGATCCTCAACACGGGGGCCCCTCAGGGGTGTGTGCTCAGTCCCCTCCTGTACTCCCTGTTCAACCATGACTGCATGGCCAGACACGACTCCAACACCATCATTAAGTTTGCCGATGACACAACAGTGGAGGCCTGATCACCGACAATGACGAGACAGCCTATAGGGAGGAGGTCAGAGACCTGGCCGTGTGGTGCCAGGACAACAACCTCTCCCTCAACATGATCAAGACAAAGGAGATGATTGTGGACTACAGGAAAAAGAAGAGGACTGAGCACGCCCCCATTCTCATCGACAGGGCTGTAGTGGAACAGGTTGAGAGCTTCAAGTTCCTTGGTGTCCACATCACCAACAAACTAACATGGTCCATGCTGTGATCTAAATATACTAGTCAGAGCAATCTCTGCTACAGTAAAACCAATAGGCTACAACAACCAATATGTTTACAGTAGCCTAGTTCAGAATGGCAGTCATATCTTAGTTAATTCAGTACATTCACGTTTAATTGTGCAAAATCAAGAATCGGACAGCATCAACATGAAATCTCATCTATTCAAAATCAGCAATGATAGTGTCATAGTTTGAAGATAATGCACTTCCCATTGATTTGCATAGAATAAAAAAAATACAGTCTTCAGCGAAGGCACCTCTCTGTCCTGTATACAGTACACATTTTCACATTAACAGAGAGAGAGGCCTAGCTGTTGACATGTAAGCAGAGATGCCTTTACCATTTCCACCTAGTATTGCCATAAGAAATAAAGTATCACAATACTATTACTGTTTTGTACGTCATACAATCAATGATGTTAACTTTGGCTTGAGCTGTCTCCACCTCAAAGTACATGTGCGTTCAACACGAAGACCACTGCGATAACCATAGACTGTATAATAGACTCTATAACATTGATAAACTTATTCAAGTGTTGCTCATTAAAGTCCGTCAAAGCTGGTCAAATGGCTACCAAATCCCTATACTCTTACTGATTATTCAATAATAATGCATTACTCAAGGTTTTGGACACCGTGAAATAGATTTTAGTTGAATCTATTCAATCTACTGTGCAAATTTTAAATCCCTTAAAAGGTCCAATACAGCTGCTGTTATAGAAAATTGGGAAAGGGGTGGAGTTTGACAGTTTTTTTGTTGTTGACCTTTAACTAATTAACTGCCTGGTGATGTCACTAGTCAAGCCAAAACTCCATCCCACCAAAACAGGCTGAAATGTAAGGTGGTCTTTACAAACAGCTCTTACACTAAAAAGGGCATTATCATCATTTTCACCATTTCACTGTATTATTCCAACCACATTGTGTGGAAATATATATAAACCACAGGAAAATCACATTTTCGACTGCACTGGGCCTTTAATAAATTAAGGGTACTGTAATGTAATGCCTTGGATATGGGGCACTCCATAGTCCATGATTGCCAGTCAGTCAGTGTTAGCTACCAATGGAGCCCAAGCTCTCTCAGTAGCGTGGTGCTTCACATTCAGACTTACTGGGACTGCTGCTATCAGGTCCACTTCGCTGACTACCCCCCTCAGACTTCCAGGAGTGCTTCTCTGGGGGGTTGAGGACCTCTGCCCCCGTCTCGATACCCAGGACCTGCCTCTGCACCAGCTTGCAGTACAGGCCCCCCTTGGCCATGAGTTGGTTGTGTGGCCCCTGCTCCACCACACAGCCACCGTCGATAACTATGATGTTGTCTGACCTTTCCACTGTGCTGAGGCGGTGGGCGATCACCAGCACTGTGTGTTGACGCATGTTGTTGTTCAGGGCCTGCTGGACCTGAAGAGAGAGAACATGGAGAGGATCCTTACCTACACTAAGTCTAAACAACACAAGATATAGTATTCAGAAAACTAGAGAAAGTGGCATAAAATTCAAGACCACAGATAAGGAGAATATGTTTGAATGCTGGCAAAGATTCTTCTGCAATAATACTGACCTTTTGAAAGCAGCATAGTTACATTGCAGACAGTTAATGTACAAAAAGCTGTGAAGTATTTGTAGTTAATCATATCAGTAATGTTAGTTCATTATATCAGAGCTGTAGCTCCGCCCACCGGTGAAGTGGAGCAGAGCATGCTGGGCGATCTCCAGCTTAGAGAAGATCAGCTCGAGAGAAGTCAAGCGAGAGAAAGTTCCAGCCATCCTCATGTTTTCCCAACAGTTAGCTTTCATTGTGTTAGCCAAGGCCGGTGTGCGTCCTTGTTGATATGTAAGTACATATTTCATATCTTTCAGGTGTTTATGTCTGAAGATGCACTCTTATGATAATGCAATATTTATGGTTATGCTAATTAGTAGTTTATACTGCGAGCTAGCTATTGTGAGCTGGCTAGCTCTGGTTTGGTTGTCATATCATTTCGGACATTTAACCCTGTATTTGTAAAGGATAATGTCCCCCAATGCGTTGTTTATATGCCCTGTAATTGTATAGGTGTATGGTACATCATTATATGGGTATTACATTATATTTCACTGTTTAGAGGTATGCAAGTTCATTGTGCAGTTGTAGCCTTGAACTGAAGATGATGGTGCTATGCCTTGTAGTACACGTGCAGCGGCACTCCTTTGATCTCAATTAGTGCAGTCACAGTCACATTGTATTGTGCTGTATGGTCCTGTATAGCATTAAGTCATCATAGTCATGTTATAGCCATGCATATTGTTTATAAGAGATGTGAATTGGAGATTGTATTCTGTCATTCACTATTGTATGACTCTTTACTTGCAGACCACATACAAACTTTTGGTTAACACAATTATCAAGCCATACACTGTGCTGTGCCGTTACTGCTCTGTGAATCAGCGTCATTAAACAACCTCAACTGGAATCATACCAGTCTGTCATCTGTGCCCTTACAAGTACATGGGAGAGAACACATAGTGCTGAGTAAAGCCTAACCCTACAGAATATACAGTCCACCAAGTCCTCAACTACATTGTGGTTCTTCGAGCTGGATAAAGGTGTTCACTCCCGGATCAAGATGCAGCAAGTTACTGGTGAAGCATGGACCTGGTCTGATCATCCAAGGCGCCAAGCCTCACCTTATCCAAGTTATAGTAGCACAGCACGGTATGATGTACATGGGCAGGAAGAGGAGAGTTATTCTCATCATGAAGGAGTGGCCAAGATGCCCCCTTCACCTCGTCATGTGCAACCTCATCCACTCGCCAGGTTCAATGAGATGCTGCCCCAGAGAGGGACCATCAGAGCCATCATCACAGAGGGTATGGTTCAGAACCCCAGCTAGCCCACAGCCTGCAGAGGAAAAGAGAGCACATGGAGGTCAGCAGAGAAGGCTCCACACCCTACGCTTACCGGGAACACAGGAAGCTGCCAACAGCTTACCAAGCAGAGCTACAGGAGATCCGGAAAGAGAACGAGAAGCTGCGTATCTCTCAATGAGGAAGCTTGTGGATAAGGTCTGCAGTCTCCAGCCACCCCTTGACCCGACTGCAGCCAGCTACACCCCCACAAAGTCTACTCAACAACAGTCTGGCCCTGCTGTACGAATTGAATCGGTTCTTCCAGTCCACCTCATTCCCCCACCTGAGCTAGAGGAAGAGTTCAGCGAGGAGTACAGTGAGGAGTACGATAACGATGAAGAGGAATGCGATGACGTTGAGTGGCCTGATCCACCACCATGGCCTACAGAGGAAGAATCAGAGCAGCCAGAGAAAGAACAAGTAGTAGACCTCCTGGATAAGATGATGAGTGAGCTCAAAGTCATGAGGGATCAGGCTACTTCTGCTGCTGCTAAGCAGAGCAGACCAGCATCAGTAGTCAAGACTCTAGGCCACCCTACAAGAGAGGCTACACCTTCGCCGTGTCCCAGAGAGTCAAGTTACCATCCTGATGTGGACTATAGCCAACCTCCTCACCAGGCCAGTGCTGCACCTTCACAGTGCTATGTCGGTGCAGTGACCCGGAAATCTTTTCCTCCTAGGGCTCACCCTCATGCAGCAGCCTATGAGCAACGAAGAGCTGCCAGCCAAAGGCAACCAGAGCACCCACCAGGTCGCCGACCAGGTCGGGTTCCATGGATACCTAGGCCAGCCCCTCAACCCCATCCGCAGCCCCCTAGAGGCTTCACCGCCGCAGCAGCAGTGCAGACTTACAGAGGGCCTAGGCCAACCATCCCTAACTTCAACAGCCGAGACCCAAATGAGTTTGCTCGCCTGAAGATCGCACTAGGGAGCCTCCTGCCAGCTGACGGGAACGAGCTCTTCAAGTATCAGATCCTAGTCAATCACTTAAAGCTAGAAGAAGCCTGCCTAGTGGCAGATTCATACCTCAACTCCCCCACGCCTTACTCAGACACCATGGCAGCCCTGAACGAGAAGTTTGGACAACCCTGAAGAAGATAGCCAGTGTCATGGACTCTCCCGATGTACACCGTGGAGATACAGCTGCCTTTGAAAAGTTCGCACTACAGGTCCAGTCCTTAGTGGGCATGCTCCGGACACTGGGTCCAGATGGCGACATAGCGCTGATGTGTGGATCTCATGTGGCACGCCTACTCAGCAAGCTACCACCTGAGATGAGGTCAGACTTCCGCCGTCGCATGTTTCATCAGCCAGGTAACACACACACACACACACACACACACTTTGGTTGAAGCAAGTTGCCAGACCACTAAGTGCCTTAGCCCATCCATACTACATACACTGTGCTGTACTGTTCCGTGCCTGTCCATATTCAGCGTTATTAAACCACCTCAACTGGAATCTTACCTGTCTGTCATCTGTTCCCTTACCAGCACATGGGAGCGAACACATAAAGAATATACAGTCCACCAAGTCCTCACTTACAGTTTATTTATACTAAAAGAGGATTCTCCAGGGTTAAAAGTATCTAGTATAGTTCAAGACTTGATTTGCCTGAAGACAGAGAGCAGGGAGGACACCAGCAGCTGAGAGTAGTTATCATAACATTAGACTGCATTTAGAGAAGTAGGTTATTGAACTAAAACAAGAACTAGGTTATTGTCATGAAACTTCAGGAGATGGATATAAGTGACAAACACCGGCTTCGAGGGCATTATCCCTTTTATACAATGGGTTACCAACATATTCAAATAATGATTTACATATGTTTATTAAAAACATTATTCTGATTAATGTATTCGTACTATTTCATACTTCCACAAGATATAGTCCCGACACAAATCTACGGTTGCTACCCAAGCCGGCTGGTCGTTCGTTCTATTGGTTCGGTTGCCAGAGAAGCGACCCAGTCATTCAGTCTTTTTGTTCTGTATCTATGGACGCGACCTAGTCGTTCGTTCTAAATGTTCCATTGCCATACTGGCTGGCAACGTTCTTATCCCTTACTTGCTAGCTAGCCAACTACGGCTAATTTACAGTCACATCAAAAAGTGCAACCAGAATAACAGCAAAGTAGCGCATTTGTTTAAGTTGTTTTCTAGTGACATTTATTTGGATACATCCATAACAATGAGCTAATGAGGCACGATTTCGCTTGGCATAGAAAATGTGCTCACTCCTCAGGACACTTGTTCAGAGGATCTAGCAAACAGCACAGTTAACGCAATCACTTCAAATTGAAGCTGGAAAGACTGCAAACTACAGTAGCTGCTCTTCGTTTAGTTTTACCTTTTTTCAATTGACATTTCTTTGTATATATCCATAAAAATGATGCCAGCTGATTCATGATTTCAACTGGCTGAGAAACGCTGCCTGCCTGTCTGTCTCATCCCAACTCGTTCATTACAATGGGACAGCTGGAGATCGAATTTGAATATTGAAACAATGTTGCAAATGTTGGAGAGACAGACAGCAAGGTTTATACAAATCTCCGCTGTTGAAAACGAAATGTTAGTCTAAAATAAATGTGAGATAATGTCTAGGTGCTTTTTATAGTGGAGATCAAGTTTATAACTTGCCTGGCTGGGCTGATGAGACAGTGGATTGCGCAGTCAGATGGAACAGAGTAAATAGGCATTTTAACGTCATAGATTTAGCCGGTGGTAACTTGTGGAATAGACACCAGCTGAAATGCGCTTTTAACCAGCATTCAGGATTAGACCCACCCGTTGTATAATACTCTTCCTCTTTAAAGCCACCAAGGCAGGGAGGGGTTTTCATTTTCCAGGATATACTGTATCTTTATCTATAATTCACAACTTGATCTAATTAAACACAGATTACAGAACACTGATTTGACCTGCCTCTTTACTTACAACATGTTCGCTCTCTGCATCCAGTGCACTGGTGGCCTCGTCCAGGATGAGAACATGTGGGTTGCGGATGAGTGCCCGTGCGATGGCCACCCGTTGCTTCTGTCCCCCTGACAACTGGGTCCCCTTCTCACCCACTCCTAAGAGAGGAACGAGGAACAATTCCACTGTGTTAGAGATCTTAAAATAGAAATGCAAAATCATATGAAAATCGTGAGGAGATGCTGTGTTTCTCAACATACTGATCGGCCAATTTCCATGAACATCATAAGATTTAGCAGTTTTTAGTTACCTCCTGTGGGGATCTAGATGTGATGCCTAACTTAGAAGGAATGCATTAATGATTAAACATAATGGGTTTGTACTGTACTGATATAAATTGTTTCACATAACAAGCTGTGATTCATGTGAGGAACGTTAGGGGGTAGGATGAGATAAGAACTTGTGATTCTCACAGACACATACACACTGCCTCTTTGTTATACCGCGCTCAAGGACGTGTACTGCAAAAGTGCTGACTTTCTGGATAAGTTGCAAAACAACTAGACACCTGGCAACAGTGAAGCGCCAAGGGACTGGGACCAGCCTGTGCGCCAACGGATAGGCTGAGTAAGTCTAAACCACGCTCAGTCTCTACTCTGATTGGCCAGCAGGGAGCGGGAACTATCTCTGTCAGAGTATTTGAAGAAGAACTTAGAACAATGGATCAGTTCTCTGAGTGCCCTGCGTGGTATTTCAGTGGACCCGTATATACGAACATCATATTTACCATTGAAGTGGTTTGCATTAATTAAAATACTAGTCTATTTTCGAAGACGTGTATTGACCTCTTTTGTTCCTAATACCAGATTTGAATTGACGCAACTTAACAATTGGTGACCACCGACTGTGATCTGGTAGAAGGGACTTCGCTGGGTATTGTCCGGCCCATTGGACATCTCTGTCATTGGACGGTGTGTTTCACAAAGAGTCCGGACTACTAAAAACAGGTAAGCAGACACCTATTGTTATATAACTAAAGTTCTTCACATTGGCTTTATCCAAATTAATTTTGTGAAACACCTGTTTGATGTAAGTGAACTAAATTATGGAATTATTATGAGTAGATAAGCACCATATTGTGACATGCAAACCTTTGGTGAATGTGATGTTAAACCATGGTACCATAGAGTATTGTTCTACCGGCAAGGTCTGTAACTACGAGGGTACGGCTAGGTTCGGAGAAAATACTGACATCTATCGGCAAGGTCCGTAACTGCGAGGGTACGGCTAGGTTCGAAGATACAGAGAATAATTGACTTAAGTAATTGCTATCGGCAAGGTTCGTAACTACGTGGGTGCGGCTAGGTTCGGGAAATTTTAGATAGTGTTGCGCTATGGCTAGGTCCGTAACTAGTACGGCTATGATCGTAGGAGCACTTTAAAGTACACTATAGTGTTGCGCTTCGGGAGCTGTACTTGGGGGTACCGCCCAGATCGGAGGAGCACTTTAAAGTATAGGGTGTCGTATGCATGAGCGTGTGAATGATCCCAGTGTAATAGAGTGTTTGCAGACAAAATAAAAGAGGGAATGCGGGTTATTAAAATTAATAAACCTGTATACCTTGATAGAAAACGAATTAGGAATTCAACACGTCTGTGGCTGTCCAAACTGTATAATTTGTGAATAACTGTTGGGTTTGTGGTTGCTTAAACCGTATAACCCATTAATAACAATTGGTAACATAAAGGTAAAATAATGAATAACTAGTATGACTAAACTGAAACGTTTGAACTGATATAACTGAACTGTAACGTTTGATGTTTGACATAGCATAATACTGGTTTTAAATAATTATGTTGAAGCAATTTGGTTTAGTATTTGATTTAACGTTTGATGTTTAACATAGCATAATACTGGTTTTAAATAATTATGTTGAGGCAATTTGGTTTATTAGTTGATTTAACGTTTGATGTTTGACCCTGCAAAATATTGGTTAAATAATTAGACTGAAATAATTTGGTTTATCGTTGAAATATAAATATGCACCGACTTTAACTATTTAGGTGGGAATAATTTGATTTAAATAAAAGACTAACGTACTTTAAATAACGGCTAAAACGAAAAGCAGACAAAGCCTGTTCCGACTGGACACAGGAAGGGAGGGGCTGGAGACAGCGAGAGTGTGGCTTTTGGAGTCAGGAAAGACTGGGAGTTGGCTGGGAACACCACGGGGCGATTGTTTGAGAGGTGCCTGTGGGTTTCTGACGATATATACACGTATGAACTTGCTCACCCGAACGTAGACGTACATCATGGGTGAGAAAGTAGAGAATAATCTCATTTGCATTTTTGGTCATTTAGCAGACGCTCTTGTCCAGAGTGACTTGCAGGAGCAATTGGGGTTGGGTGCCTTGCTCGAGGGCACATCGGCAGATTTTTCGCCTGGTCGGCTCGGGGATTGGAACCGGCGACCTCTCGGTTGTTGGCGCGGCACTATTGGTCACTAAGCTGCCTGCCGCCCCATATGAGTTTAAGGTTGTGCCGTTGTTTGATCATGTGATAACATTTAATGGGTAATCGGACCATAACTAATGTGGTTATGGAAGTAATGTATAAATAGTGGAGAGCCAATAGGGGGCTCCATTGAGCTATTATGGTTTATTTGGCATTTCAATGGCATAAGGTGAAGTCTGTGTGTATGAGTGAATTCAACGGCTGGTGTGGGTGATGACCGGATGCTACGGAGTGTTTGGTTTGGTGATGTTGAATGGACGATTTGTAGCGTGTTTTGGGGTTAAATAGAAAGACTCACTTATTCAATAGAGAATGGGTGAAGGGAGAGAGCATTACTTTGTGTTGCTGAATGAGGTGAAAGCTAGTGGAGTTTTCATTTGGTGACGTCACTTGCTCTATGAACTGGAAGTATTTACTTTGAAAGCATCGCGGAATGTGTGGAGTGACTGGCAATGTATGTAGAGGGTCCCTGGTTTGAACACAGGTAGGGACAGTTGGTAAAGCTTTCGCATTGGGGCTATAGACCTAGATTATTACGTGGATTGAGAAATGTCAAAGGTTGAATTAGATAGCTTAAGTAGAAGTATTCTAGAAAGGTCTATGAAAATATGTTACAAGGTCCCCTTGCGCCTTCCCCGTTGGATAGCAAGGGGAGGGGTGAGCTATAGTTCAAATAATAATATAATAATAATATGCCATTTAGCAGACGCTTTTATCCAAAGCGACTTACAGTCATGCGTGCATAAATGTTTTTTTTTTTGTGTATGGGTGTATGGGTGGTCCCGGAGATCGAACCCACTACCTTGGCGTTACAAGCGCCGTGCTCTACCAGCTGAGCTACAGAGGATAGGAATATCATTAAATGTAATACTTATTAACGATAGCAAGTATTTGTTTTATTAATTAGGGCCTAATCAGAGAGAACAGTTAAAGAAATTGAATAGCGAACTGAAATGGCGATAGAGCTGTGAAAATTGAGTTGAGGACAAAGGAGAGTAATTTATGGCTCTGGTTAGCGGGAGAAAAAAATAAATAAAATTAGAGACAGTCAAGCGAGTTGGGTTGAGCTGTGGGATTTCAAGTGGAGGTCTGAATGCTTGACTGGAAGATAAATTCTAATTGTTATTACTTTATTAGATAGGTTGCTTGACGCCAGTAGTGTATGCAAATAGTTGGTGAATTTTAGAACGATAATTTATTTTCGTTACGGGGACCAGGGGATGCAAGTGGCTTTGGCTGTTGTGCTGGGGGAATAGCGCCAGCCTGTGGTGGGTTCTGGATTTGTTAAATAAACAAACTTATATTTTAAACTATAGTAATGCAATAGGCTACAATTATAACATTATCAGAAAAAGGGCACAATTTTATGTGAAATAGTTATTACAATTATTATTAATAGTTATTACAGTTATTATCATGGCCAAAGGAGGGAACATTTGATGTAACCATGATTGTATTGGCTAAAAACTGAAATATGACATTTACAGGGGGGACAGGAACAATAGAAGGGGAGACAGATTTTCCTAGGGGGTTGATCAAATAATTGATAATGGATCATTTGAGATGAGATCACATGTAGCAGAGTTAGGGTAATCAATTAAATAATCATTGTATACTCGAGGAATTTTGAGTGGTTTTATGGATTAGTTATGAGGAATTAGATTGATACAAACAATTATTGATGGGTTAGGACTGGGGATATCTGTATCATGTTTTGTGTGTACTACCATCTTTAGATTACTGATGGTAATTGAAGGTTAACAAAAATTATAACCAGGAGAAAGAGAATTAGCTTATCTCATTGGAATGTTGCCCAGGGCTAGGGGGAGCAGTAGTGAAGTTAGGCAGTATTTAGGTCATAAAAGTGAGATACCAAATTAAGTGAGGCCTGGCTATTTGTGGTTGTTGTTTTTCAAATTGGGTTTTTCAAACAAAAAACAACACACCTAGTATGATGTTTATAAAGCGTTGTTGTTTCAATTTTGGGGGGGTTTCAGCAGGTCAAGGGTGATAGGTCTTAGAGGAGCACGCACAGTGAATTTTATGGAGTTTTTCGGTTTTGGCTGAGTTTGGGGTATATATGATTTCTTATGAGAATGAATGTCATGAGGACTTAATGAACACTTGGGATAAGTAACATTCATGAAATATTTAGAATAATGGTAATGTTTAGTATACTATGGGATGGAACAGTTCGTTTAATGATTTCAATGGCCTCTGAACTCTGTTTTAACTTTCTGGTGTTAATTAATCATCCACACTAGTAAATTCTAAAGGCATGAGAGGAGGACTTTAAGATAGTTTATTTTACTAAGTTGAGGGTAATTTATAATACTGTGAAAAGTGTGAAGAAGATTATAATTTGGTAATAATATATATGATTTGACCATATGACCATAAAATAACAGAAGAGAGAATGAGGGATACCTGTTGATAGTCAATTGTACTAATCTTGGATTACTTTTACGGAATATAAGTAAATTGAGGTATTATCAAATGTTGTCATTTACATTTCATTTTTAGTATGCTTTAATAAACAACAAGTTGGTATTTGAAACTAAATTAATGCAATGAGCTGCAGTAATCAGAGGAAGGCACAATCTAAGTGATTGTTTAGGTAGGTGGTAATATTGACACATGGGCAAATCATGTGTCAAAAGGGGGATGGTAGGAGATGGTAGGATTAAATAATAAATATATACGAAGGAGAGGACGAAATACTTAAAAAAATATTTTTAAAATATATATATATTTTTTAGATACAGTAAAAATAAAAATGTCAGAAATAGAAATTGAGAGCTGAACATGTGTAAAGATAGTTTATTAACCACACCCGTATGTCAGAGGTTTTGTGCCCCACAGGTGAACTAAAGGAGAAGGTGACCCACTCTATCTAACCAGGAGACTGGTGAGCATCCAGTCTCTAAAGAAGAAAAACTGGAAGCAGGCCTGTTGGGAAGGGCCCTATCAGGTTATATTGGTCACTGCCTTTGCCATTAGAATAGCTGAGAGATCCACCTGGGTGCATGTCACACACTGCAAAAAGGTAAACCCAGCTACACCTGACGAACAAACACAGAGTTAGGAGAAAGAACCGATCACCACTAGGGCTCGGAGGTTGGCTCCTTAACGAAGATTCCCTTACCCTGTCTGATCATCCCTGTGTGAGTTCGATAGAAGGTAAAGCAATGGGTTGGCCTCCAGCGTCTGACATGTTCTCCGGGCGAGGGTGGGGATTCACAGGTCTCCTGACGGTAGGTAGCTGTCTGATTGTGGGGGCAATATTCCTAACACACTCAAACCCTCCTGATCCGCCAGAAGTAGTAGTTAAACTAACACAAGTTGATAAAATAATACCTGAGCACAGTCTACGAAGGCATAGGAGACAGCTAGACGTAGGGAAAGGGGAAGTACTAGGGACGTAGGGAAGGACATCACCTTTTGAGGTCTTTGCGGACCAGTTGGGGACTACTGGCTGGTAGTATCGTAAAGGATGGGAGATATATATGTATGTCACCATGTACATCCTGGGACTATGTAGTTGCTAATACCGAGCGGGGGGGGGGGGGGGGGGGGGATTCTTATTATTGTTTTTCTAGGACTAATAAGATAGGATACAGGGTAGGACATCTTAGCTCCTGCTCCCACACAGAGAATGTCACAACTAAAGAGACCATGACTAATCTCTCCTCTTTGTTGCAGCCAGAGGATTTTAGGAACCAAAACCAGGCCCGTGCTGACATCTGATGGTTGTGTGGTGATAACAGATAGTGAACTCACCTACATACGCAAACAATCAAACGTGTCAGAGACTGGTGAGTTGTCACGTAGAAAGTGGGACCTCCTCCCGGGATCCGTTGATGAAAGGATATATATTGATGGGATAGGAGTACCTTGAGGGGTTCCAGAAGAATTCAAAGCTAGGAATCAGATCGCAGCTGGGTTTGAATCAAGTCTTTTCTGGTGGTCAACAATTAATAAAAACGTAGATTGGATAAATTATATTTACTATAACCAGCAAAGATTTATAAACCACACTCGTGATGCAATAAAGGGATTAGCTGAGCAGACAGCGGCAACTAGCTTAATGGCATGGCAGAATAGAATAGCTTTAGATATGCTTTTGGCTGAGCGGGGCGGAGTTTGTGTTCTGTTTGGATCTATGTGCTATACTTATATCCCCAACAATACAGCACCGGACGGGTCCGTAACCAAAGCGCTTCAGGGACTCACCACGCTGGCGAACGAACTGGCTGAGAACTCTGGTATTGATAGCTGTCACGATCGTCTGAAGGAGGAGACCAATGCGCAGCGTTGCGAGTGAACATGATGACTTTATTAACTTAAAGCAACCACGAAGAAAACAACAAATGACGATACGTGACGTTCTAAACTGAAATACAACTACCAGCAACAAAGAAACAATAACCCACAACACAAAGGAGAAAACACACAGAATATATATGGCTCCCAATCAGAGATAACGAGCCGACAGCTGACACTCGTTACCTCCGATTGGGAGTCATCGACCAATCACCACATGACACAAACAAAATGAAACTCACCCATCCCCAACACCACCAAATGAAATACACCCAAACACAAGAAAATGAACAACCCTGGCTCAATATAAACGTCCATAGAGCCAGAGTGTTACAGTACCCCCCCCTAAAGGTGCGAACTCCGGGCGCACCAACATCAGGACTAGGGGAGGGTCTGGGTGGGCGTCTGTCCATGGTGGCGGCTCTGGCCCCGGTCGTGATCCCCACCCCACCACAGTCACAACCTGCTTCGGTAGCCTCCTCCCAATGACCACCCTCCACCTAACCCCACCTGGACTAAGGGGCAACCCCGGACTAAGGGGCAGCATCGGCCTAAGGGGCAGCACCGGGATAAGGGGCAGCACCGGGATAAGGGGCAGCACCGGGACAAGGGGCAGCACCGGACTACGGGGCAGTACCGGACTAAAGGGCAGTACAGGACTAAGGGGCAGCACCGGGCTAAGGGGCAGTACCGGACTACGGGGCAGCACCGGGCTAAGGGGCGGCACCGGACTCAGGGGCAGCACCGGACTAAGGGGCAGCACCGGGCTAAAGGGCAGCACCGGACTAAGGGGCAGCACCGGACTAAGGGGCAGTACCGGACTACGGGGCAGCACCGGGCTAAGGGGCGGCACCGGACTCAGGGGCAGCACCGGACTAAGGGGCAGCACCGGGCTAAAGGGCAGCACCGGGCTAAGGGGCAGCACCTGACTAGATGGCGGATCCTGGCTGGCTGGCTCTGGCGGATCCTGGCGGGACGGCTCTGGCGGATCCTGGCGGGACGTCTCTGGCGGATCCTGGCGGGACGGCTCTGGCGGATCCAGGCGGGACGGCTCTGGCGGATCCTGGCGGGACGGCTCTGGCGGATCCTGGCTGGACGGCTCTGGCGGATCCTGGCTGGCTGGCTCTGGCGGATCCTGGCGGGACGTCTCTGGCGGATCCTGGCGGGACGTCTCTGGCGGATCCTGGCAGGACGGCTCTGGCGGATCCAGGCGGGACGGCTCTGGCGGATCCTGGCGGGACGGCTCTGGAGGATCCTGGCTGGACGGCTCTGGCGGATCCTGGCTGGACGGCTCTGGCGGATCCTGGCTGGACGGCTCTGGCGGATCCTGGCTGGACGGCTCTGGCGGATCCTGGCTGGACGGCTCTGGCGGATCCTGGCTGGACGGCTCTGGCGGATCCTGGCTGGACGGCTCTGGCGGATCCTGGCTGGACGGCTCTGGCGGATCCTGGCTGGACGGCTCTGGCGGATCCTGGCTGGACGGCTCTGGCGGATCCTGGCTGGCTGACGGGTCTGGCTGCTCATGGCTGGCTGACGGATCTGGCTGCTCATGGCTGGCTGACGGATCTGGCTGCTCATGGCTGGCTGACGGATCTGGCTGCTCATGGCTGACTGACGGATCTGGCTGCTCATGGCTGGCTGACGGGTCTGGCTGCTCATGGCTGGCTGACGGATCTGGCTGCTCATGGCTGGCTGACGGGTCTGGCTGCTCATGGCTGGCTGACGGATCTGGCTGCTCATGGCTGGCTGACGGGTCTGGCTGCTCATGGCTGGCTGACGGATCTGGCTGCTCATGGCTGACTGACGGATCTGGCTGCTCATGGCTGGCTGACGGACCTGGCTGCTCATGGCTGGCTGACGGGTCTGGCTGCTCATGGCTGGCTGACGGATCTGGCTGCTCATGGCTGGCTGACGGGTCTGGCTGCTCATGGCTGGCTGATGGTGCTGGCTGGGAGGCTGGCGGTGGAGGCGGACCCCAGCCTCGGATTGCAGTCATCACCTCCAGCAGGGCGGCTCCCATCTGCAGGAGCTGCTCTTTCTGGTCCCGAACCCGAGCTTCCAGTCTAGTATGGGCTGCGTCGGCTCCTGCTGATTCCATAGCAGGTGTATGATTCTGTCTGGCGGAAGGCTCTAGCGGCTCCTGTCTGGCGGATGGCTCTGAAGGCTCATGGCAGACGGGCGGCTTTGCAGGCTCAGTACAGACGGGCAGTTCAGACGCCATAGGGCCGACGGGCAGTTCAGGCGCCGTTGGGCAGACGGCAGACTCTGGCCGACTGGTGACGCACCCCGTAGGATTCGTGCGTGGAGCAGGAACAGGCCGGGCTGGGCTGGCGACGCGCACCTTATCCCTGGTGCGAGTGGCCGGAACAGGCCGGGCCGGGCTGGCGACGCACATCGTGGACCTGGTGCGTGGAGTAGGAACAGACCGGTCCGTACCGGGAACACCCACCACTGGCCTTAACTGGGGATCAAGAACGGACCGGACCAGACTGGTAACACACTTCAGTCTCTCATGCCGTGCCACAACAACTTCCCTCCCTCTACTCGCCAATGGCTCCCGTAATCCGATAGCCTTCTCTCCAGCTCTACCTGTGGCAGCCTCCTGCTGCCCAGGCGCCCAAGCCATGTGCCCCCCCCCCAAAAATGTTTGGGGAGTAACCACGGGCTTCCAGCCTCGACTCCGCGCTTCCTCTTCATACCACCTCCTCTCGGCTGCAGCTGCCTCCAGCTCTTCACGAGGGCGGTGATATTCCTCCTCATACCACCTCCTCTCGGCTGCAGCTGCCTCCAGCTCTTCACGAGGGCGGTGATATTCCTCCGGTTGTGCCCAAGGACCCTTTCCAGCCCGAATCTCCTCCCAAGTCCAAAAATCCTTAGGAGGCGTCCATAAATCCTGCGTAGGTAGGTCCTGTTGCCGCTTGTTACGCTGCTTGGTCCTCTTGTGGTGGGTTATTCTGTCACGATCGTCTGAAGGAGGAGACCAATGCGCAGCGTTGCGAGTGAACATGATGACTTTATTAACTTAAAGCAACCACGAAGAAAACAACAAATGACGATACGTGACGTTCTAAACTGAAATACAACTACCAGCAACAAAGAAACAATAACCCACAACACAAAGGAGAAAACACACAGAATATATATGGCTCCCAATCAGAGATAACGAGCCGACAGCTGACACTCGTTACCTCCGATTGGGAGTCATCGACCAATCACCACATGACACAAACAAAATGAAACTCACCCATCCCCAACACCACCAAATGAAATACACCCAAACACAAGAAAATGAACAACCCTGGCTCAATATAAACGTCCATAGAGCCAGAGTGTTACAATAGCTCCCTAAACGGTTGGTTTGATAACATATTTGGTAAATGGAAAACTATTGTTGTAACTATTCTGGGTGAAGTTATAGCTTCTATGGGTATACTTGTTCTTTGTGGATGTTGTCTTATTCCCTGTGTCCGAGGGTTGGTGAGAAAGGAGATGGAGAAGGCGGTTTCCCAACAGATGGTGAGATACGGCCCAATCCCGGACTCCGACCTAAGGAATGAAGGATATGACCTACCAGGCTTGGTGGAGTGACACCCTAGAGGGTGTCTAAAGGGGGCCAAAATGTACTTCCCTGTTTGTGTTTTATGTTTTAATAATCTTGTGTTTTGTGTTCTATTAATCCTGTGTTTTATGCTTTATTAATCAAGTTAACCATTGTGAATGTTTGTCTTTCCTTATGTGAAGGTTTGAAGTTCCTGGGTGGCTGGTAGCCAACCTAGTACCAGTTGGGTGTAGATGGAAGGACTGAAGGCCTTTTTATTATCATTATTGCCTATTAATAAAAGTGTGATTCTTTTTGTTTGTATTGTATTTTAATGAGTGACACCCTAGAGGGTGTCAATACGGGGAATCCTAGATTTCCCTGAAATTTCTTATTTTGGGTTTTCTTATTTTGGGTTCACACCCAGTGGGTGTGAAAAGGGGGATTGTGGGGATCTAGATGTGATGCCTAGCTTAGAAGGAATGCATTAATGATTAAACATAATGGGTTTGTACTGTACTGATATAAATTGTTTCACATAACAAGCTGTGATTCATGTGAGGAACGTTAGGGGGTAGGATGAGATAAGAACTTGTGATTCTCACAGACACATACACACTGCCTCTTTGTTATACCGCGCTCAAGGACGTGTACTGCAAAAGTGCTGACTTTCTGGATAAGTTGCAAAACAACTAGACACCTGGCAACAGTGAAGCGCCAAGGGACTGGGACCAGCCTGTGCGCCAACGGATAGGCTGAGTAAGTCTAAACCACGCTCAGTCTCTACTCTGATTGGCCAGCAGGGAGCGGGAACTATCTCTGTCAGAGTATTTGAAGAAGAACTTAGAACAATGGATCAGTTCTCTGAGTGCCCTGCGTGGTATTTCAGTGGACCCGTATATACGAACATCATATTTACCATTGAAGTGGTTTGCATTAATTAAATTACTAGTCTATTTTAGAAGACGTGTATTGACCTCTTTTGTTCCTAATACCAGATTTGAATTGACGCAACTTAACACTCCTAAGATGTTCGTTTTTATATTTCACTCCAACAGTTTAGGCAATAGCATTAATATCACCTGTGTCATAGCCATTGGTTAGACCGGTGATGAAGTCGTGTGCGTTTGCCTTGGTGGCTGCCTGCACCACAGCCTCCATAGGGATATCAGTCAGGCCATAGGTTATGTTCTGCTCTACAGAACGGGAAAACAGGACAGGCTCCTGGCCCACAAGTGCTACCTGCAAAAACAACACAGATATAGAGGCTGTCTTCTTGCATTGGGATATTTACCAGTCTTCAACTAAAAATGAACACTGCTGCCCTGGTGGTAAAAAAGGATAAACTGTATCTAACACGAGACAGAATATGGGGATTTCATGGCAAACTTCTCAGGTAGTAATGGCGATTTAACACAGATTCTCAAAGACGCCATTGTAAACAAGGAGTTAAAACATCAGAGGAGAAGTGTGGAGTGCTGACCCGTGAATGGAGGAGGTCATGCTGGTAGGTGTGCACCTGCCGGCCGTCCAGCAGCACCTGGCCTTGTTGTGGAGAGTAGAAGTTCTCTAGGAGCCCCACACAGGAGGTCTTCCCACTGCCTGATGGTCCCACCAAGGCTGTCACCTCCCCAGGCCGCAACGTGAAGGACACACTCTGGAGACATAAACCAGAGGCATATACAGTGTAGAAAGTCTACACCCCCTTGACATTTTTTCACATTTTGTTGCGTAACAAAGTGGGATTAAAATTGATTTTTGTCAACGATCTACACAAAACACTGTAATGTCAAAGTGGAAGACATTTCTGAGTCAATACATGTTAGAAACACGTTTGGCAGCAATTACAGATGTGAGTCCTCTTGGGTAAGTCTCATAAGAGCTTTGCACACCTGTATTGCCCAATATTTGCCCATTATTCTTTTCAAAATTATTCAAGCTCTGTCAAGGTGTTAAGGATCATGGCTAGACAGCAATTTCCAAGTCTTGCCATAGATTAATCAAGCAGATTTAAGTAAAAACTGTGAATTCCTCTCCCAGTGTCTGGTGTAAAGCAGACCGAAGCAGGTTTTCCACTAGGGTTTTGCCTGTGCTTAGCTCCATTCTTTTCATCCTGAAAAACTCCCAGTCTTTGCTGATGTCAAGCATACCCATATCATGATGCAGCCACCACCATGCTTGGAAATATGGAGGCAGCTACTCAGTGATGTACTGTGTTTTCCCCAAACATAAGGCTTTGCATTTAAGTCAAAAACAGTATTACTTTAGTGCCTTGTGCAAACAAGGATGCATGTTTTGGAACATTTGTATTCTTCTTTTCACTCTGTCATTTAGGTCATTGTTGTGGAGTCACTACAATGTTGTTGATCCATCCTCAGTTTTATCCCATCACAGCCATTGAACTCTGTAGCTGTTTTAAAATTACCAATGGCCTCATGGTGACATCCCTAAGCTGTTTCCTTCCTGTCCTGCAGCTCAGTTCAGAAGGACGACTGCATCTTTGATGTGTGGGGTGGTTTAATACATCATCCACAGCATAATTATTAACTTGACCATGCTTGAAGATACACTACATAGCCAAAAGTATGTGGACACATGCTCGTCAAATATCTAATTCCAAAATCATGGTCCCCCCATTGCGGCTATAACAGCCTCCACTCTTCTGGGAAGGCTTTCCACTACATGTTGTAACATTGCTGCAGGGACTTCCTTCCATTCAGCCACAAGAGCATTAGTGAGGTCGGACACCGATGTTGGGCGATTAGGCCTGGCTCGCAGTCGGCGTTCTAATTCATCCCAAAGGTGTTCGATGGGGTTGAGGTCACTGTAATGTCAAAGTGGAAGACTGGCTTTGTGCAGGCCAGTCAAGTTCTTCCACACCAATCTCGACAAACCATTTCTGTATCGACCTCGCTTTGTGCACGGAGGCATTATCATGCTGAAACTATTTCTGGAAAATGTATTCTCCTAAATTCTAAATTTGTTATTTTATTAGGATCCCCATTAGCTGTTCAAAAGCAGCAGCTACTCTTCCTGGGGTCCACACAAAACATGAAACATGACATAATACAGAACATGAATAGACAAGAGCAGCTCAAGGACAGAACTACATACATTTTTTTTAAAGGCACACGTAGCCTACATATCAATACATACATACAAACTATCTAGGTCAACTAGGGGAGAGGCGTTGTGCAGTGAGGTGTTGCTTTATCTGTTTTCTGAAACCAGGTTTGCTGTTTATTTGAGCAATATGAGATGGAACGGAGTTCCATGCAATAATGGCTCTATATAATACTGTACGCTTTCTTGAATTTGTTCTGGATTTGGGGACTGTGAAAAGACCCCTGGTGGCATGTCTGGTGGGGTAAGTGTGTGTGTCAGAGCTGTGTGTAAGTTGGCTGTGCAAACAATTTGGGATTTTCAACACATTAATGTTTCTTATAAAAAGAAAAAGTGATGCAGTCAGTCTCTCCTCAACTCTTAGCCAAGAGAGACTGGCATGCATAGTATTTATATCAGCCCTCTGATTACAATGAAGAGCAAGACGTGCCACTAAATAAATCATATTTAATTACCATAAATCCCATGAAAACTATAGAATGACAAACCAAATAAATATGTATAGCAGCCTAGAGGTAAGTAAATGGTGGTTTCTTCCCTGTCTTCTCTCTGGCGGTGGGGAGAATGATGAAGAACTTTATGCTGTGTATGTGCACTGTGAAGGCCTGTTGGAGGCTTGACCACTTTGGCCAATCAGAACGTTGAAAAAAACCAATCACAGTGTGTCTGCCTTGATGTTCATAAAACACCACGGACCCTCTCTTGCGCAGTGGAATCCAGAACGATGTGTGACCACTTGGTTACGGCAACACCATTCTGCCGAGCACACCCAAACCAGAGTGGTCACCGCAAAGCCCAAGGAGCCTGACCCTATCCGCAAAGCCCAAGGAGCCTGACCCTATCCGCAAAGCCCAAGGAGCCTGACCCTATCCGCAAAGCCCAAGGAGCCTGACCCTATCTGCAAAGCCCAAGGAGCCTGACCCTCTCTGTAAAGCCCAAGGAGCCTGACCCTCTCTGCAAAGCCCAAGGAGCCTGACCCTCTCTGTAAAGCCCAAGGAGCCTGACCCTCTCTGCAAAGCCCAAGGAGCCTGAACCTATCTGCAAAGCCCAAGGAGCCTGACCCTATCTGCAAAGCCCAAGGAGCCTGACCCTCTCTGCAAAGCCCAAGGAGCCTGACCCTCTCTGCAAAGACCAAGGAGCCTGACCCTCTCTAGAAGCCCAAGGAGCCTGACCCTCTCTGCAAAGCCCAAGGAGCCTGACCCTCTCTGCAAAGCCCAAGGAGCCTGACCCTATCTAGAAGTTGCTGTAGCCCTGCTTGGGATATTTAGCTTATTGGCTATTGGTTGAGACTGAGGGCCCGTTCTAGCTTGGTATGTCAGGGTGGGAAATTGGAAATGTGAATTTGGCCAAAAATGGAGGTAATAATGTATTTATTTAGGTTATAGTTTATTGAGATGCATGAATACACCACACCAATAGCACGATTTTATGGCTGTTTTCAAACAAATTTCCTGAAATTATATTTAGTAATGTTCACTACTTGGTCAATTGATTTGATAGCATGTTTAAATCTAGGCAAATAAATGATATGAATTGATAGTTCACCTCTCTGTTTTCTTTTATTCTGTAATAGGATATATTGTAATCATGTGTTCAAGCTACTGAAATCAGGGGCTCTTGTTCAGTGCCACTTCGACTATGTGTGCTCTTCCTGGTGCAATACTGCCCCCAAGATAATTGCAAATAAATTGCAGACATCTCAGAACAAATTAGTCAGGATTATTCTTAAACTTCCAGCACGTACTCATGTTGACCATTCCCACTTTGAAAGCCTTAGATGGCTCAAAGTGGAGGAGAGAGACTCTCGGATTAAATTGTGTCTTGTACACAAGATTTTCCACCGTATGGTCCCCAGGTACCTACTTTAACTTGGTCCGAAATAACCATAATTATTCCACTACACTAATAAAAATGGTGGTTCAACAAGGCTTCTTCTAAGATCCTCAAAGTTCTTTGAAGAACCTTGGGGTTCTTGGCACTGAAAATGGCCCCCAAAAAGTTATTCCAAGAACCCCATAGGAGTTGGGGATCATTGAGGAACCTCCTTAGTTGGTGGGGGTTCTTGCAGGAACCTAACTGCCCAACTGAAACATTTGGTTTTGAATTTGAAAGGGCAGCAGGTGCAGGCACTTGTATGATCTAAATTGATATTGTTTTATGATGATACTATCTATCTTTCCATATTTGTGCAAATCTTTCTAAAACAGAAAATGGACACAATTCAATGGATATCAATCAACAAAGAGGTAAGAATATGTTGAAGGCTAGCTGTATTGGGTGCAGATGACTGTACTGCTCACTTTGGTGTCTGTGTCTGCAGGTATACAGACGAGAAGGCATTCAATTGGTATTGGTATGTTATGCAGATCACATTTACCTTCTTCTTCCCTTACCCCGTCAATGAATATCCTATAGGCCTCTACATTATGGACAAGGTATGTGTATGAAAATTATTATCAAAACTGTTTTTTTATTTACATTCACCACAAAAACCAAGGTATTAATTCTGTTGTGTGCATGTTTTGTTAATCACCTGTATAATTACTATTTTTTGGGATTCACAGACTTCACACTCCCTACACCTCTGATGAATATAACAGGAAACCTGTTCGATCACCATGCACTGAAAAATCATTCTGTCTATGGATACGGAGAACATCAACATCAACAATTTGGGCTCTGCTGGGAGTTTACCTCATATTTGGATTTTTAATTCTGCTTTGCCACTAAAATCATAATAAACACTGAGAACTAAAATATTGTGTTATTGTTGTTATTGTTATGCATATTATTATTATTATTATTATTATTATTATTAATAATAATAATAATACAGGAGGGGGTAGTACATTTTACGTATGGGTGGTCCCGGGGATCGAACCCACTACCCTGGCGTTACAAGCGTCATGCTCTACCAATTGAGCTATAGAGGACCATTACAGTCATATTGCCAAATCCTCTAAATCAGGGGTGTCAAACTCATTCCATGGAGGGCCTAGTGTCTGCTGGTTTTTGTTTTAAGACCTAGACAACCAAGTGAGAGGAGTTCCTTACTAATTATAGACCTTAATTCATCAATCAAGTACAAGGGAGGAGTGAAAACCAGCAGACACTCGGCCCTCTGTGGAATGAGTTTGACACCTGTGCTCTAAATATATGGCTCTGACACCCCTTCATTCACACCCAGCCATCATGGCATAGGCATACATACAGTAAATCTAATATAAGTTTAGACATGACGAAATGTAGTGACATTGATCAATAGCTTTATTTTATGATTGATAGACAAGAGACGTGTAGCGGCTAACTTTACTCTATGGTAATGGTATATAAGCTTTCTGCTGGCCTGAAATGATACAGAATTACCTGACAACAGTTTTTCTGTCTATAGCTCCACTCAGCAGTCTAGCTTTGAGCCCAATTTGAATGGTCAGCTGACACATACCTTTAGAATTTCAGTTTCGGGCCGTGTTGGGTAGGAAAACGTGACGTCTTTAAACTCGACCAGTCCTTTGCAGGTGTCATGGACCTCTTTCACATCATGTGGGTGTTTGGACTCCCTGTCCATGTACTCAAACACCTTCTCAGCTGCTCCCACTCCCTGCATGAGACCTGTGAAGACCGATGCTATGCTCTGTAACACAAGTCATTCAAGACAGGGGTAATATAATTATAATGGTCTCTTTCAGTTCCTCTGGATTTTCATAGTGTAAGTCTTCATCATCACACATCCATTTTGCCTATGGTAATGTAAGGTTGCTAAAGGGATAGGTTGTGATTGTCAGTTACAGATGTACAGTATACAGTTGAAGTCGGAAGTTTACATACACGTAGGTTGGAGTCATTAAAACTTGTTTTTCAACCACTCCACAAATGTCTTGTTAACAAACTATAGTTTTGGCAAGTCGGTTAGGACATCTACTTTGTGCATGACACAAGCAATTTTTCCAACAATTGTTTACAGACAGATTATTTCACTTATAATTCACTGTATCACAATTCCAGTGGGTCAGAAGTTTACATACACGAAGTTGACTGTGCCTTTCAACAGCTTGGAAAATTCCAGAAAATGATGTCATGGCTTTAGAAGCTTCTGATAGGCTAATTGACATCATTTGAGTCAATTGGAGGTGTACCTGTGGATGTATTTCAAGGCCTACCTTCAAACTCAGTGTCTCTTTGCTTGACATTATGGGAATATCAAAAGAAATCAGCCAAGACCTCAGAAAAAAACTGTAGACCTCCACAGGTCTGGTTCATCCTTGGGAGCAATTTCCAAATGCCTGAAGGTACCACGTTCATCTGTACAAACAATAGTACGCAAGTATAAACACCATTGGACCACGCCGCCATCATACCGCTCAGGAAGGAGACACGTTCTATCTCCTAGAGATTAACGTACTTTGGTGCGAAAAGTGAAAATCAATCCCAGAACAACAGCAAAGGACCTTGTGAAGATGCTGGAGGAAACAGGTACAAAAGTAACTATATCCACAGTAAAACAAGTCCTATATCGACATAAACTGAAAGGCTGCTCAGCAAGGAAGAAGCCACTGCTCCAAAACCGCCATAAAAAAGCCAGACTACGGTTTGCAACAGCACATGGGGACAAAGATCGTACTTTTTGGAGAAATGTCCTCTGGTCTGATGAAACAAAAATATAACTGTTTGGCCATAATGACCATTGTTATGTTTGAAGGAAAAAGGGGGTTCCTTGCAAGCCGAAGAACACCATCCCAACCGTCAAGCACGGGGGTGGCAGCATCATGCTGTGGGGGTGCTTTGCTGCAGGAGGGACTGGTGCAAAATAGATGGCATCATGAGGAAGGAAAACTATGTGGATATATTGAAGCAACATCTCAAGACATCAGTCAGGAAGTTAAAGCTTGGTCGCAAATGGGTCTTCCAAATGGACAATGACCCCAAGCATACTTCCAAAGTTGTGGCAAAATGGCTTAAGGACAACAAATTCAAGGTGTTAGAGTGGCCATCACAAAGCCCTGACCTCAATCCTATAGAACATTTGTGGGCATAACTGAAAAAGCGTGTGCGCGCAAGGAGGCCTACAAACCTGACTCAGATACACCAGCTCTGTCAGGAGGAATGGGCCAAAATTCACCCAACTTATTGTGGGAAGCTTGTGGAAGGCTACCCGAAACGTTTGACCCAAGTTAAACAATTTAAAGGCAATGCTACCAAATACTAATTGAGTGAATGTAAACTTCTGACCCACTGGGAATGTGATGAAAGAAATTAAAGCTGAAATAAATAATTCTCTCTACTATTATTCTGACATTTCACATTCTTAAAATAAAGTGGTGATCCTAACTGACCTAAGACAGGGAATTTGTATTAGGATTAAATGTCAGGAATTGTGAAAAACTGAGTTTCAATGTATTTGGCTAAGGTGTATGTAAACTTCCGACTTCAACTGTATGTGCTAGTGTTGTTTCCTTGCTTTTTTAAAGATCCTATTTTGGACCTCTGATTTTGAACTCTGCATGGTTGAGAAGGAGCTTGTAAGTAAGCATTTCACTGTATGGTTTACACCCGTTGTATTCTGTCATGTGACAAATAAACTGATTAGATTTGAATGAGTCAGACTTGCCTTCAGGCACTCTCCTAGCTCCAGCTCATATAAGATGAACGATATCAGGCCCCCTCCACTCATCTGCTCAGTAACGACCAGGTGACCTCCGTAGTAGAGGACAGCCACTTCAAGAATAAGCTCTGAGATCTGGAGCAATGACAAACACATTTGAAACTCTTGTGAATTTGTGAATGTGCCCAACGACAAGGGTATGGCACCGATACAGTGGATACAACAACAAAAAACACAAGACAGATATAAAACATGAGGCAGCTCCTTAAATCTCAGTCTGTTGTATGTCAGAGCAACGTTCAGTCCCCGTCTATCTTTATTTATTGCACTTTTATTTAACCGGTCGAGTCAGTTATCATCTCACAGATGGTAGCTACTGTACATGGTAATACCTACACAACTGGACCACATGTAGAGGGCGTAGGCCAACGCTTGCTTCTTGTTCAGCTGAAACATGACCTGCAGCCTGCCGTAGTATGAATCAGCCTCCTGTTCCTCATTGGCAAAGCTGCGTACCGTCTTCATGGCTGAAACGGTCTCCTCGGCCACCTGGTTAGCCTGAGCCAGGGCAGTCTGGACCTCTTTGGTCAGTCTCTGAGGATGGTTAACAAGAAAATGTACAAACTAAATACTGTGTGAATTAATCTGTTAATACACATAAGTATTTCAACTTAATAAATGGGCTGGGGGCAAGTTTGGTTTGGAAAGACAAGTGAAGTGTGTGTGTGTTTGTATGTGTGTGTGCTTGTGCGTACCTTGTAGTACTCCCCATACACTTTGGAGATGACTGTGATGAAGGGGAATCCCATGATGGTGACCAGAGTCAGCTTCCAGGACATCCCGAACATGAAGATGAAGAACCCTATGCCCTTCACCATACTCTTTAGGAACATGTTGATGTTCAGAGAGATCAAGTCACTCACTTGAGTAGTGTCAGAGGACAGGCGAGAGGTGATGTCACCTAGAGGACAAACATTTTATTTTATTTTTCTAAACTCTTTTCGTATTTTCATTATTTCATGACAGGATAAGAACAGAAGCAGGGAGACAATGCATAGCGCTCATGCAGGGACCGAACCGGGATCACCGCCACGGGGACCAAACTCTGGGCCCAGGAGAAAAGCTTTTACACTTTGTGGAAGAGGAACATTTTATTTGTTATCTTATATGGCCTGAAGAAGGGACAGGTCATCCGATTCCTCGTAGTTTCTGTAAGATTGCTCTTAATCAGTGTCCTTGGTATGATTTGTCTTCTGCCTGTGGGGCTGCTATCTACTGATAAGCAGAAGTACCTGACTCATACGAATGGCATGTGAAACACCACACCCATCCTGGGTCTGTATAAAATGTCGGTGAGAACAAAGAGCGAGTTGAATTCGTTTTCCCATGCATGTTCAAATAAAGCTTTACTGTATTTTGAGATCGGATTGCCTTCTGAGTGGGTTTTTTCCTCCACAACTTTAACCCTTTACTTAAAGCCTGCAGGCATAGAGAGACGTAGCATAGTATAATAATCCTTGTCATAAGACATTATCACTTTAAATGTATTATCCATGCTTATAACAAGTTATAAAGCATTAATAACAAGGTATAAAGCATGAACAACAAGTTATAAAGCATTATAACTTGCTATAAAAGGTAGACTAGCTCTTGTCATGTGTCAGCTGATGGGGATCTAAGTAAAGATTATACCTGCAGACTTAAGTGTTGCCAAGCGTTTTATGTATCTTCTGATCAGAGGATCAAAGGAAAAGGGAATGAATGTCCTAAATGACACCCTATTCCCTATTTAGTCTACTACTTTTGACCAGGGCCCATAGGGCTCTGGTCAAAAGTAGTGCACTATAAAGGAATAGGGTGCAATTTGGTACACAGCCGAGATGTCACCTGTGTGGTTAGCATCAAAGAAGCCTATCTCCTGACACATCAGAGACCTGAAGAGAAGGTTCCGCAGGCGAAGATTCAGTCTGGCAAATGTTAGACTAAAGAGACCACCTCGTACTCCAACAGCAATAGAGCTGAGAAGAGATGCAAGAAATTAAACACTGCAAAGGATATACGCAACAAGCACACAATAATGTACGTCATAATCTATTCAAATGTAGAATCAAGCACAGATACAGTCCATCAGAGAAGATATAGCACACAACATAGTCTAAAAAGTTAACAACACACACACAACTTCAACCATTCATAGTGTCTTACCTGGCTAAGGCCAACACTGTAAGGGTGATCAGGGGCTTGGTAAAGTACTCCATACTTTTGTGAATAACAACGCCATCTATAGCCTGCCCAATGTAGTAGGGAATGAAGGCCTCACCTATGAAGGGGAACACATTGTACCATTAACTGTTATGAAATGCTAACAATAAGCACAACAGTGTAAAATAGAAATATGAAGGGAAATTTGTAAGAATAGGGCAATAGTTATACAACATGCTTACGTTATTTACTCATGTTGCATGAGTCATCTACTGTAAATGGACAGTAAGTTAGGCTAATGAGTAGTAGAGAAACATATTGCAACTGTAAATGCAATACCATGCTGGTGTGAGTAACACCGTCGTAAAACACAAACGCCTGGGATCAAAACAAAACTTCAAAGAAGCTAGTATTGCTGCTTTATTACACATTTGACCTACTGTAGATAGGATACTATCTCACACAGCACTGTGTAAAGTCTATGCCTCACAATGGTGATCATTAAGCAAGTTGATTTGTCATCTATAGGGCCCTGAGTTTTTTCTGACCATGTTAATGACCAACAAAAGGTCTAATGGGTCCGCACTCAAAAAATATGTTGCATAAAGCTTACTTCATTATAAAAAAAATTCACTGCATGTGTACGCTATTCCTGATGCAGTCAAAATAATAAAAAGATACAAAAATGAAGCATTATGTGACATCTTTTTGAGTGCGGACCCATTACACCTTTTGTTTGTCTGAATTCGTGGGTTTTACGCACCAGCCAAGCTTCTGGGAGAGCGCGATGGTCCCCTTTTGACATGTTACTGACCAGGAAGAACTCTGTTGCCCAAGTAATAGGCTATAGGAGCCATTAGTTGTTCCTGGTCAGGCTTCATTGTCTCATGTCAGATAGCGTGAAGGCCGTTTCGGTTGAGGGACGAGCGTCACGTAGAAGTAACGCCATCTAACGTGAGACATTGGGTCAGGCCCTAGTCATCTGAGGATTGTGTTTAAATAAGGGTTTTGACTAGATGGGATGATTGCAGCTGTCAGAAATGACTTTTCGTAGCAGGTTAGGAGAACTTACACAGCAGGTTATCAGAATTAGCGTGGCAGGTTAGGAGAATTAGGTTAAGGTTAGGAAAAGGGTTAGGGTTAGCTCAAATAAAAAATGTTATCCACGATGCAACTCTAACAAGCAACCTTTGACCAGTAGCGGTGCGTGGGTAAAATCACCGGGGAAGCCAATCCAGAAAAAATACATATTACAACATGTGTTGTGATAATTGCGTTGTTTGCTCTATAATCTTTTAAGTTCATATGCCTTGACACCGTGATATATAGGCCTAAAGCTGAGACAATAAGAAGACAGTGGCAGAATAAATTCAACCACACCTTTGTTTCATCACAAAACCGGAGAGCAACATCTGTCCGGTGAAGTCCACAAAACATATTGCATGTAACAAACAGTTACATGACCTACAGCATGGTCAAGCAAGGTAATGTTTCCGACATTTTCGGACTACTAAACAACTATTGATTTAGAACCTTGGAGAAATACCGCAAGTCGCAAAGAAAACAGGAGTTGCCTCCACTATTCCAGCACTATTTCAACATAATCTAATCAACCATGCTTAGTCTAATACAGTGACAACTAAAAGATACCAAAAACAATTTAGTCCAATCAACGTAATATGATGTGGCTGTCCATGGTACTTGAGCGTGCTGTCTCTGATCAACTTTCTCGTTATCTTCAGAACGACCCTAACCAGTCAGACTTCAAGATGGGTCACTCAACCGAGACTGCTGTTCTCTGTGTCACAGTGGCTCTCCGCAATGCCAAAGCTGACTCTCTCTCCTCTGTTCTCATCCTCCTAGATCTATCTGCTGCCTTCGACACTGTGAACCATCAGATCCTCCTCTCCAACCTCTCAGGGCTGGGCGTCTCAGACTCTGCAACACTCTTGGATTGCATCCTTCCCGGCAGGCCGCTCCTACCAGGTGACGTGGAGAGGATCTGCACCACGTACTCTCACTACTGGTGTCCGCCAGGGCTCGGTTCTAGGCCCTCTCCTCTTCTCTTCTCTCTATACACCAAGTCACTCGGCTCCATCATATCCTCACATGGTCTCTCCTATCATTGCTATGCGGATGACGCTCAACTACTTTTCTCATTCCCCCCTTCTGACACCCAGGTGGCGACACCCCCCCAGCTTTGATTCTACTGACAGATGCGTTATTAAGGAAAAATGTACTGTCTATGCCTGTGATATGTGGTTGTCCCACCTAGCTGTCTTAAGATGAATGCACTAACTGTAAGTCGCTCTGGATAAGAGCGTCTGCTAAATGACTAAAATGTCAATGTAAATGTACTGATTTCTGTGTGTGTGTGGTGTGTGTGTGTGTGCATGCATGCAAGTAGAAAAAACATGTTGACTCACCCTACTTGTAGAGAAACGCCAATGCCATACTCCTCTTTCATGTTGCCTAAACGGTCTATGACTCTGTCATACAGTACACACTTTTAGTATTTGTTGTCCTAGGCTACCTGGCTAAAATACATACTTGCTAGCCTAACTTCCTTTCATGGGCAAAGATACGCCAGGCCAGCTTGTTAACATTAGCATACTATGTATAGCTATATGTTGAACTTCCATCCTCTCAGGCCAGGGGCACATCAATGTATGAATTAATGGTTGGATCAGAATCGCCGTTATAATCATTGGATGTTATAATCCAGTCCAAATCCCTATCTCCATCCATGGCTAATTTAGGAAAGGGACGATTTTAGCTAGCTAGCTAGCAACTGGAGGACAACAACACAATGGAGATGCAACAATTAAAGTTTTTTTTCTGTCAATAATGACGGTTGGCTTGTGATGTGATTGGTCTGAAGCCAAATACAAACTGGCTTCCCTTTACACTTTTTTTTTTGGTGCGCCAGGACCATTCACAGCTGAGCTCACTCAGTTTAGCTCAACACTGATTGGCTATTATTTTTAATGTTTTATCAAAGGAGGCCAAATGCTCGCTGGCTTCCCTTGCCATTCAATGCTACGGGCATCAACAATGTCATACTCTTTCTGACCAGACAGCATCAGATAGATACGTTACACATACTGAGACAGAGGGGCGCTGTTTCGTTCGCTTGGATGCTTTCTCCGGTGAGATACATTCAGTCTCTTGCGAATTGAAGGAAACACAGAGACGAAAGATACATTATTTTGTATGTTTTTTTGTTCATTTCTTGTTCATTTTTGGGGGAAGCCTGGCTGCTATTGGCATCCATGAATACACGCCACTGCTTTTGACATCACTTTGACATTAGCTGCATCCCTTCTAGCCATGACCTTTAAATAAGGGGTCAGAGTTACTCACACACAGCAGAGATGAGGAGGAAGAGGATGGCAACAGAGAGCAGCCCAGCGTCTTTACTGCAGTAGGACAGCAGACGCCCCAGTGTGGCCCCTGAGTTCGTCTGGTCCTGTGTCCCTTTCCTGCTTGCCCTCCTCCTCTTCTTCCCCCCATGCTCCTGTCCTTGCTCCTCCACCTCTTCAGTGCCATTCTCTCCAGCTGTCTCCACCAGCCTCTCAGTCTCCTCACAGCCCCCCTCTCCTCCTCCTCCACCACCACCACCTCCCTCTCCTTCAGTAACAGTGTTGGGAGTCCTTCCCAGGAGCCTCCAGAGGAGCACGGTCCCCAGCGCTGACACACAGGTCCAGGAGAACAGGCTGAGGAGCCAGGGTTGGTGCACCAGATCACCCTGCTCCGACAGCATCAGCAGCTTGGCTAAGGCGTAGGTACTGATGGTCAGGCAGATGAGGAGAGTCAGGGTCCCCAGGGCAGAGACCCTGCGTGGACCGTCCACTCTGTTCCATAACACGCCTATGGAGGCCCCCAGCAGAAGGCAGACTCTGACCAGCACAGTACCCCAGAGGTCCAGGACGGAGTGGAGAATGTCAAAGTTCTGCCCATCCTCTGTGAATATTGCAGTCTGGGATCCGTGTAAGTACATGACAGTGGTGACAATAACATCCACAAGGATGAATACCAAGATGCAGCTCACCACTACTATGACCCCCATTCTGTTTCAGTCTATCAGGGGTGTAGTGTCATGTAATGTCAAAAAGTCTAGGGAGAAACAAGTTTTAATAGAGCTGCTATTACAAGATATGAATAGGGTACTACAATTATAAAGGTTTTTTTCAGACTATAGTTTTGAATTCAACCCGAATTGTATGCCTACCGTGATCACTAATGCGCCTGTGACATCAGGTTTCAAGGGCTTGCGTTACTTTATCACATTTCCCTACCGTTGCTTGTCTTTTCTCTGATATTCGATTACTCAACAGCTTTCCTTGATACAGTAATTGGTTATATTTTAGGCGATAGACCAGTCTCTCGACGTCTGTCGCATTCTTGTTTCATCCCGTATTGTTTAGTGTTTACGGAAGCCGGTAATAGTCATGGTGTGAGAGGCTCCTCCCACAAGATAATGCAAGGACTGGATTGATTGGCGGGCAAATAGAGACCAGACCTGTACATTGTTATTTTTATTAGGTTTATTCAAAATAGAGAGAGAGAGTGTGTGGGAGTGTGTGAGTGAGTGAGTGTGTGTGTGCGTGTGTGTGTGTGTGTGTGCGTGCGTGCGTGCGTGCGTGCGTGTGTGTGTGAGTGAGTGAGTGAGTGAGTGAGTGAGTGAGTGAGTGAGGAGAGAGAGAATTTTGACAAACAGAAGAACTGAAAATGTGCATTAAGTGAAAGTAATATTTATCATTACAGTCTTAAAGCTGCAATATCTAACTTCTTGGGTGAACCGACCAAATTCACATAGAAATGTGAGTTAAAGCTCTGTAATTCCCATTGACAGCAAGTCTAAGAAGCAGGGGAGAACGACTGCCGCCCTCGCATTGAAGATGTAAAGTTCAAGGCCGACCGCCGCGGTACTGCAGGCAATTGTTTCCAGAAAACAGGATCCCTCGATTATAGTCAATGGGAGTTTGGCGATCTTCGTGGTCAATATTCGTGGATATAAAAACATTTCCCGAACACAATCATGTACTAATACTTGCTTCTATTTCACCAGATATATGTCCTTGAACCGATTATTTTAAAATCACACACAGCGAAGTTATGAGGATAATTTTGTTGCTACCGGCAGTTAGTTTTGACTTCACAATCCTGTGTAGAGAAGAAAAGAGAAACCCTTATGGTCATTGCAGCCTGCGGGAAAGATGTTCCCGTCTCCTCCCGCCCTACAGGCTGATGTAAACGCTATCAGAGCTATTTTTATGATCTCTGATGGCTCCAATTTCCAGCGTTTGTTCTTCAGAGTCGTTTGGATACAGTGTTGATAGCAAGGGCAAACATAGCTTGTTCAGGATTTAACTGCACTAATCACTATTGCAAGGAGGATGATGATCTTTTTTTGTGGTAAATCTGTCATCTGATTAAATTATGATCTTCACTTTCATATTTTCGTGTCAACTAGGGCTAGGCTTATGCTAGTAGAGGGTTAGCTAACAGATAGCCTAGCTTCCAATGCTAGCTTAGCATGAATGTTCTAATTTTATGTTCAATAATGAGTGACATGCGAAGCATCTTACAGTATGTTTGCTTGATTGCTAGTAGCAAGTGTGTTCATGGTTTGTCACAGAGGTCAGTCATTAGCTAGATAGTGTTAACTAGCTAGCTAATATCAACTCCGCATGCACCTGCCTGTTGTGGCTGATCCGGTGGCAGCATATACAGTGGCTTGCAAAAGTATTCACCCCCTTGGCATTTTTCCTATTTTGTTGCCTTACAACCTGGAATTAAAATGGATTATTTGGGGGTTTGTATCATTTGATTTACACAACATGCCTACCACTTTGAAGATGCAAAATATTTTTTGATTGTCAAACAAACAAGAAATAAGACAAAAAAACAGAAAACTTGAGCGTGCATAACTATTCAATAGCTTGAGCGTGCCCCAAGTCAATAGCTTGAAGAGCCACCTTTTGCAGCAATTACAGCTGCAAGTCTCTTGGGGTATGTCTCTATATGCTTGGCACATCTAGCCACTGGGATTTTTGCCCATTCTTCAAGGCAAAACTGCTCCAGCTCCTTCAAGTTGGATGGGTTCCGCTGGTGTACAGCAATCTTTAAGTCATACCACAGATTCTCAATTGGATTGAGGTCTGGGCTTTGACTAGGCCATTCCAAGACATTTAAATGTTTCCCCTTAAACCACTCAAGTGTTGCTTTAGCAGTATGCTTAGGGTCATTGTCCTGCTGGAAGGTGAACCTCCGTCCCAGTCTCAAATCCCTGGAATCCCTGGTTTCCCTCAAGAATTTCCCTGTATTTAGCGCCATCCATCAATCCTTCAATTCTGACCAGTTTCCCAGTCCTTGCCCGATGAAAAACATCCCCACAGCATGATGCTGCCACCACCATGCTTCACTGTGGGGATGGTGTTCTCGGGGTGATGAGAGGTGTTGGGTTTGCGCCAGACATAGCGTTTTTCTTGATGGCCAAAAAGCTCAATTTTAGTCTCATCTGACCAGAGTACCTTCTTCCATATGTTTGGGGAGTCTCCCACATGCCTGTTTGCTTATTCTTTTCTTTAAGCAATGGCTTTTTCTGGCCACTCTTCCGTAAAGCCCAGCTCTGTGGAGTATACGGCTTAAAGTGGTCCTATGGGCAGATACTCCAATCTCCGCTGTGGAGCTTTACAGCTCCTTCAGGGTTATCTTTGGTCTCTTTGTTGCCTCTCTGATTAATGCCCTCCTTGCCTGGTCCGTGAGTTTTGGTGGGCGACCCTCTCTTGGCAGGTTTGTTGTGGTGCCATATTCTTTCAATTTTTTTATAATGGATTTAATGGTGCTCAGTGGGATGTTCAAAGTTTCTGATATTTTTTTATAACCCTAGCCTGATCTGTACTTCTCCAAAACTTTGTCCCTGACCTGTTTGGAGAGCTCCTTGGTCTTCATGGTGCCCCTTGCTTAGTGGTGTTGCAGACTCTGGGGCCTTTCAGAACAGGTGTATATATACTGAGATCATGTGACACTTAGATTGCACACAGGTGGACTTTATTTAACTAATTATGTGACTTCTGAAGGTAAATGGTTGCACCAGATCTTATTTAGGGGCTTCATAGCAAAGGGGGTGAATACATATGCACGCACCACTTTTCCGTTATTAATTGTAGTTCTTTTTTTCATTACACTTCACCAATTTGGACTATTTTGTGTATGTCCATTACATGAAATCCAAATAAAAATCCATTTAAATTACAGGTTGTAATGCAACAAAATAGGAAAAACGCCAAGGGGGATGAATACTTTTGCAAGGCACTGTATTGGCAGGCAAGACTAACAATGTTAGGCCGAATGAAATTGATCTTGTCTGTATGCAGGTTCATGTATTTAGTTTTCACGTTCCCATTTTATGACCAAACTTCATTTATAGTCTACATTTATGTGATAAATGTTGGCTCCTGTGAACTAACGTTAGCTAGCTAGCTGAAGTTAATGGTTGACAGGTTCAGACATCAATACTTAGCTACTAGCATTATCTTGCCCCAGAAACTGCTAGCTACTTCATCATGGCACTAACTTAGTATTCCACAAATGGGCATTCTTTCTGACACAAACAGGATCATGACAATTAGCTAACGTCAACTAGCTAGCTAATATATCTTGATTAATTATGAAAATGAATTCGCGTTCATAGAGCTCTTGTTGCAGTTACATAAAGATAGCACAATCAGCCATGTTATTTATAACTTCTGAATTCATGTGAGTGAATGCATGTGAGTGAATGTGAATGTCTAAGCAATGATGAAAAAAGATTACACCTACTCAGCATGAATATTTTTTTTGTACAGTATGTTAAATTCAGGCCTAATGGCAATTACCAGATGTCATTACACTTTTTGATGTTTTGTGTAACATATGTCTTTTTCCATTCACCACTGTTTGGAGGCTGGAAATACAGTATGTTGCAAGTGGATGAATGTGCATGGGTAGCCAAGTAAAGTAGCCCGCTGAAGTGATTGTTTGACAAGCGTGTGCACACATAGGAGTTCTTTACCAGGAATAAATACATTTTTACTTTCACGCCTGATGGAAAGAGACTACTAAGGAAGGTTTTGTGGACATGTAAGGCCAACATTTACAATATAGCCATTAGCCACTGATTCTAGCAGATTATGTCTAGCTATATGCCTCATGACTTCAGAATGACTCACTCCATCATAACCCAAAATATAACTCTGAATGCTTACAAATGGGTAAGCAAACCATTTATTGCATTCAACATATGTTTATAACTCCTATTTGGATGTCTGACTATCAGTCCTAGCAACATGTGGACTCTTTATCACTCTTACCTTAATCATAGTTGATTCTCCAAGGTCATTTTTTAAAATAGATTATTGCAGATATTGACATAGTTGTCATCCAAGTTTTGTTTTCGATATTGCTATTGATCTCCATGTATTCTAAAAATATGTATAAAACACCTTACAAACACACCAAACCAACTTGTATTGTATCTGAACCCATGATGTCATATTATTTGGTTTGGAGTCTTTAAGGTGTAGTAGACATATTTTCTAAAATACAGACTATGGAAACAAAATATAGCTTCTAAACAATGAAGAAAATATATAGTAAAATGGTAAAAGCACAAACTACAATCAATGTACTAGTGATAAAGGGTCAACATGTACAAATGGAGGAATTACTCCCTGTTATTTGTTTAGAAATGCAGTCCCTCCTGCAGCAAATCACTCCCGCAGCATGATTCTGCCACCCCCGTGCTTCACGGTTGGGATGTTGTTCTTCGGCTTGCAAGCCTTCCCCTATTTCCTCCAAACATAACGATGGTCATTATGGCCAAACAGTTCTATTTTTGTTTCATCAGACCAGAGGACATTTCTCCAAAAAGTACGATCTTTGTCCCCATGTGCAGTTGCAAACCGTAGTCTGGCTTTTTCATGGCGGTTTTGGAGCAGTGGCTTCTTCCTTGCTGAGCGGCCTTTCAGCTTATGTCGATATTGGACTCGTTTTACTGTGAATATAGATACTTTGTACCTGTTTCCTCCAGCATCTTCACAAGGTCCTTTGCTGTTGTTCTGGGATTGATTTGCACTTTTCGCACCAATGTACGTTCATCTATAGGAGACAGAACGCGTCTCCTTCCTGAGCGGTATGACGGCTGCGTGGTCCCATGGTCTTTATACTTGCATACTATTGTTTGTAAAGATGAATGTGGTACCTTCAGGCATTTGGAAATTGCTCCCAAGGATGAACCAGACTTGTGGAGGTCTACTAATTTTTTTCTGAGATCTTGGCTGATTTCTTTTGATTTTCCCATGATGTCAAGCAAAGAGGCACTGAGTTTAAAGGTAGGCCTTGAAATACATCCACAGGTACACCTCCAATTGACTCAAATGATGTCAATTAGCCTATCAGAAGCTTCTAAAGCCATGACATCATTTTCTGGAATTTTCCAAGCTGTTTAAAGGCACAGTCAACTTCGTGTATGTAAACTTCTGACCCACTGGAATTGTGATACAGTGAATTATAAGTGAAATAATCAGTCTGTAAACAATTGTTGGAAAAATTACTTGTGTCATGCACAAAGTAGATGTCCTAACCGACTTGCCAAAACTATAGTTTGTTAACAAGAAATTTGTGGAGTGGTTGAAAAACGAGTTTTAATGACTCCAACCTAAGTGTATGTAAACTTCTGACTTCAACTGTATACACTGAACAAAAATATAAACGCAACATGTAAAGTGTTGGTCCCATGTTTCATGAGCTGAAATAAAAGATCCCAGAAATGTTCCATGCACCTAAAAAGCTTATTTCTCTCAAATGTTGTGCACAAATTTGTTTACATGCATGAATGACTTTTTCCACATTTTGTTGCGGTACAGCCTTATTCTAAAATAAATTAAATAAAAAAAAATCCTTATCAATCTACACACAATACCCCATACTGACAAAGTGAAAACAGGTTTTTAGATTTTTTAGCAAATATATTAATGAACAGATACCTTATTTACATAAGTATTCAGACCCTTTGCTATGAGACTCGAAATTGAGCTAAGGTGCATCCTGTTTCCATTGATCATCCTTGAGATGTTTCTACAACTTGATTGGAGTCCACCTGTGGTAAATTCAATTGATTGGACATGATTTGGAAAGGTACACACGTGTCTATATAAGGTCCCCATGTAGAACAGTTGGTAGAGCATGGCGCTCGCAATGCCAGGGTTGTGGGTTCGATTCCCACGGGGAGCCAGTATGATTTTTTTAATTTTATGTATGCTACAGTGGGGGAAAAAAGTATTTAGTCAGCCACCAATTGTGCAAGTTCTCCCACTTAAAAAGATGAGAGAGGCCTGTAATTTTCATCATAGGTACACGTCAACTATGACAGACAAATTGAGATTTTTTTTCTCCAGAAAATCACATTGTAGGATTTTTAATGAATTTATTTGCAAATTATGGTGGAAAATAAGTATTTGGTCACCTACAAACAAGCAAGGTTTCTGGCTCTCACAGACCTGTAACTTCTTCTTTAAGAGGCTCCTCTGTCCTCCACTCGTTACCTGTATTAATGGCACCTGTTTGAACTTGTTATCAGTATAAAAGACACCTGTCCACAACCTCAAACAGTCACACTCCAAACTCCACTATGGCCAAGACCAAAGAGCTGTCAAAGGACACCAGAAACAAAATTGTAGACCTGCACCAGGCTGGGAAGACTGAATCTGCAATAGGTAAGCAGCTTGGTTTGAAGAAATCAACTGTGGGAGCAATTATTAGGAAATGGAAGACATACAAGACCACTGATAAACTCCCTCGATCTGGGGCTCCATGCAAGATCTCACACCGTGGGGTCAAAATGATCACAAGAACGGTGAGCAAAAATCCCAGAATCACACGGGGGGACCTAGTGAATGACCTGCATAGAGCTGGGACCAAAGTAACAAAGCCTACCATCAGTAACACACTACGCCGCCAGGGACTCAAATCCTGCAGTGCCAGACGTGTCCCCCTGCTTAAGCCAGTACATGTCCAGGCCCATCTGAAGTTTGCTAGAGTGCATTTGGATGATCCAGAAGAGGATTGGGAGAATGTCATATGGTCAGATGAAACCAAAATATAACTTTTTGGTAAAAACTCAACTCATCATGTTTGGAGGACAAAGAATGCTGAGTTGCATCCAAAGAACACCATACCTACTGTGAAGCATGGGGGTGGAAACATCATGCTTTGGGGCTGTTTTTCTGCAAAGGGACCAGGACGACTGAACCGTGTAAAGGAAAGAATGAATGGGGCCATGTATCGTGAGATTTTGAGTGAAAACCTCCTTCCATCAGCAAGGGCATTGAAGATGAAACGTGGCTGGGTCTTTCAGCATGACAATGATCCCAAACACACCACCCGGGCAACGAAGGAGTGGCTTCGTAAGAAGCATTTCAAGGTCCTGGAGTGGCCTAGCCAGTCTCCAGATCTCAACCCCATATAAAATCTTTGGAAGGAGTTGAAAGTCTGTGTTGCCCAGCGACAGCCCCAAAACATCACTGCTCTAGAGGAGATCTGCATGGAGGAATGGGCCAAAATACCAGCAACAGTGTGTGAAAACCTTGTGAAGACTTACAGAAAACGTTTGACCTGTGTCATTGCCAACAAAGGGTATATAACAAAGTATTGAGAAACTTTTGTTATTGACCAAATACTTATTTTCCACCATAATTTGCAAATAAATTCATTAAAAATTCTACAATGTGATTTTCTGGATTTTTTTTCTCATTTTGTCTGTCATAGTTGACGTGTACCTATGATGAAAATTACAGGCCTCTCTCATCTTTTTAAGTGGGAGAACTTGCACAATTGGTGGCTGACTAAATACTTTTTCCCCCCACTGTATCACTAACTGTAAGTCGCTCTGGATAAGAGCGTCTGCTAAATGACTAAATTGTAAATGTAATAGTGAGCATTTCTCCTTTGTCAAGATAATCCATCCACCTGACAGGTGTTGCATATCAACAAGCTGATTAAACAGCATGATCATTACACAGGTACACCTTGTGCTGGGGACAATAAAAGGCCACTCTAAAATGTGCAGTTTTGTCACACAACACAATGTCACAGATGTCTCAAGTGTTTTGGGAAGCACAGCCGCGAGCTGCCCAGTGACACAAGCCTACCAGACGAGCTAAACCACTTCTATGCTCGCTTCGAGGCAAGCAACACTGAAGCATGCATGAGAGCACCAGCTGTTCCGGATGACTATGTGATCACGCTCTCCGTAGCCGATGTGAGTAAGACTTTTAAGCAGGTCAACATTCACAAGGCCGCAGGGCCAGACGGATTACCAGGACGTGTACTCCGAGCATGTGCTGACCAACTGGCAAGTGTCTTCACTGACATTTTCAACATGTCCCTGACTGAGTCTGTAATACCAACATGTTTCAAGCAGACCACCATAGTCCCCGTGCCCAAGAACTCTAAGATAACCTGCCTAAATGACTACCGACCCGTAGCACTGACGTCTGTAGCCATGAAGTGCTTTGAAAGACTGGTCATGGCTCACATCAACAGCATAATCCCAGAAACCCTAGACCCACTCCAATTTGCATACCGCCCCAACAGATCCACAGATGATGCAATCTCTATCGCACTCCACACTGCCCTTTCCCACCTGGACAAGAGGAACACCTACGTGAGAATGCTATTCATTGACTACAGCTCAGCATTCAACACCATAGTGCCCTCTAAGCTCATCACTAAGCTAAGGATCCTGGGACTAAACACCTCCCTCTGCAACTGGATCCTGGACTTCCTGACGGGCCGCCCCCAGGTGGTAAGGGTAGGTAACAACACATCTGCCACACTGATCCTCAACACGGGGGCCCCTCAGGGGTGCGTGCTCAGTCCCCTCCTGTACTCTCTGTTCACCCATGACTGCATGGCCAGGCACGACTCCAACACCATCATTAAGTTTGCCGACGACACAACAGTGGTAGGCCTGATCACCGACAACGATGAGACAGCCTATAGGGAGGAGGTCAGAGATCTGGCCGTGTGGTGCCAGGACAACATCCTCTCCCTCAACGTGACCAAGACAAAGGAGATGATTGTGGACTACAGGAAAAAAAAGAGGACTGAGCACGCCCCCATTCTCATCGACGGGGCTGTAGTGGAACAGGTTGAGAGCTTCAAGTTCCTTGGTGTCCACATCACCAACGAACTATCATGGTCCAAACACACCAAGACAGTCGTGAAGAGGGCACGACAAAGCCTATTCCCCCTCAGGAGACTAAAAAGATTTGGCATGGGTCCTCAGATCCTCAAAAAATTCTACAGCTGCACCATCGAGAGCATCCTGACTGGTTGCATCACCGCCTGGTATGGCAACTGCTTGGCCTCTGACCGCAAGGCACTACAGAGGGTAGTGCGTACGGCCCAGTACATCACTGGGGCAAAGCTCCCTGCCATTCAGGACCTCTATACCAGGCGGTGTCAGAGGAAGGCCCTCAAAATTGTCAAAGACTCCAGCCACCCTAGTCATAGACTGTTCTCTCTGCTACCGCACGGCAAGCGGTACCGGAGTGCCAAGTCTAGGTCCAAAAGACTTCTCAACAGCTTCTACCCCCAAGCCATAAGACTCCTGAACAGCTAATCATGGCTACCCGGACTATTTGCACTGCCCCCCCACCCCATCCTTTTTACGCTGCTGCTACTCTGTTAAGTATTTATGCATAGTCACTTTAACTCTACCCACATGTACATATTACCTCAACTACCTCAACTAGCCGGTGCCCCCGCACATTGACTCTGCAACGGTACCCCCCTGTATATATAGCCTCCCTACTGTCACTTTATTTTACTGTATATATAGCCTCCCTACTGTCACTTTATTTTACTTCTGCTCTTTTTCTCTCAACACTTTTTTTGTTGTTGTTTTATTCTTACTTTTTTTGTTTAAAATAAATGCACTGTTGGTTAAGGGCTGTAAGTAAGCATTTCACTGTAATGTCTGCACCTGTTGTATTCGGCGCATGTGACCAATAAAATTTGATTTGATTTGATTTGATTTTGAGGGAGTGTGCAATTGGCATGCTGACTGCAGGAATGTCCACCAGAGCTGTTGTCAGATAATTTAATGTTCTCCAACATCGTTTTAGAGAATTTGGCAGTACGTCCAACCGGCCTCACAACCGCAGACCATGTGTAACCGCTCCAGCCCAGGACCTCCACATCCGGCTTCTTCACCTGCGGGATCGTTTGAGACCAGCCACCCGGACAGCTGATGAATCTGTGGGTTTTCACAACCAAACAATTTCTGCACAAACGGTCAGAAACCGTCTCAGGGAAGCTCATTTGCGTGCTCATCGTCCTCACCAGGGTCTTGACCTGACTGCAGTTTGGCGTCGTAATCGACTTAAGTGGGCAAATGCTCACCTTCGATGGCCACCGGCACGCTGGAGAAGTGTGCTCTTCACGGATTAATCCCGGTTTCAACTGTACCGGGCAGGTGGCAGACAGCGTGTATGGCGTTGTGTGGGCGAGCGGTTGTGAAGAGTGCCCCATGGTGGGGTTATGGTATGGGCAGGCATAAGCTATAGACAACGAACACAATTGCATTTTATCGATGGCAATTTGAATGCATAGAGATACCATGACGAGATCCTGAGGCCCATTGTTGTGCCATTCATCCGCCGCCATCACCTCATGTTTCATTATGATAATGCAAGGCCCCATGTCACAAGGATCTGTACACAATTCCTGGAAGTTGAAAATGTCCCAGGTCTTAAGTCAAAATCAACAGCGTGATCAACTCTATGCGAACAAGATGTCGCGCCACATGAGGCAAATGGTGGTCACACCAGAGACTGACTGGTTTTCTGATCCACGCCCCTACATTTTAAAAAAAGGTATCTGTGACTAACAGATTCATATCTGTATTCCCAGTCATGTGAAATCCATAGATTAGGGCCTAATGAATTTATTTCAATTGACTGATTTCCTTATACGAACTGTAAAAAAGTAAATCTTTGAAATTGTTGCATGTTGCGTTCATAATTTTGTTCAGTGTAGTTGCACTTATTTATTGCCCGTTTTGTATTCTTTAAGTGTGCACTTTCTGCGTTATTGTCTATGTTAACTAACTCAGCCATACTAACACCTCAGTCTTGGCCTGTACCTTGACGTGGTGAGTGGGCTTTAAACCAAAGCAGGCCTCTGCTGCTCTATAGTTTAATGTGTTTTATCTTGTGTTTTAGGGTGTTAAATAAAAATGGTTGTTGTTGTTGTAGTGAATGTGGCTCCATCCTCCCCAAACTCTTTCAGCACCATCCATTTGTCTCGTGCTACTATTATTAAGTTGTCTTTTTCACTCACACAAAACACACACACACACTCTGTCTATCAACCTAGCATGCAGCATTGGCAGAACGCCGCCGAGGAGGAAGCCCTTCAGAGAGGGATGATTTTTTCCATACTTTCTTCTTCATTGGTGTGTCATTTACCGTTTCGTGTTCACCTGAAACTTAACTGAGGTCCTCCTGTGTGTTCTGACGCCCGAAGCTGCACCTTCACCTCCAAAAAAGAACATGTCACACTCCGCTCGAGGTTAGAGTGTTGGGCCAGTAACCGAGCCGACAAGGTGAAAATCTGTTGATGTACCCTTAACCCTAATTTGCTCCAGGGGCGCCATACTACTACCCACTGGGCACAGATGTCAATTCAACGTCTATTCCACGTTGCTTCTATGTCATTTCATTGAAGTGACGTGGAAACAACGTTGATTCAACCAGTGTCTGCCCGGTGGGTATGGCTGACCCTGTAAAACAACACGTCACTGCACCTATCCAGTGTATGTGACAATTCATTTTTATTTTATTATTACTCATGCAAACAGGGATGGACTTTCCTTATTCCTTCATTAGCTTGAGTGTGACAGATAACATTGTTAATTGCATGCCATTTATCCAATTTCACTGGTGTGTTCCAGGCCACCCGACACCAGAGCTCCAAAGACACTGCTGCTGCTGATTCCTTGCCTCTAGCAGAGAGCTACCTGGCTGATTACAGTGGAGCTGACGTCACCACGTGACTCTCCCAAACCTCAACTGATCCAAGACCGACAAACCCACGCTCTCTATCCCACTTTGTACACGCTGCCACAAGGAGGCATCCCCAGCTCAGCTCATCAAACAGACATTGCTCAATCGGTGCTTGATTCGGCCCATTCGCCACCTAGCAGGTTAGTGTGGGGCTGTTGTGAGTTTCAACAGTTTCATTGTGTTTAATATCCTCTAGCCTATGACTTGCTCATAATTATCTTCAGTTATCACGTGTGAAATGATTAGCTGTGTAATTTTGCACTCCATTATGATATTGATATCTAATGGTTGCAGTGAAAATTAGAGCATTTCTTGAGTGTGACCACTTTGCAGTCTAGGCTACCATCTGTCCCTGTTAAGGTTCAGCTTCTCAGTCCCTAAGGACTGGGATGGTAAATGTCAAACTCCCATCAACTGGGCCAGCAGCCAGTATATAACCTTACACCACTGGAGGTCTTGATGGGATTTGTGTAGAACAAGAAAGAAAACAAGTAGGCGGCCAGTGTGATGCAGAAAAGTTTAGTGAACTATTTACAGATAATAACACAACATGTAACTACAATACCGTTATTGTGAGCATCTTAGTGTCACATAAAACATGTTAGCCCTGCCTATTTCTGCACAATGATTGCTCTGTTCACTCCTTTATCAATGATGACCTTGGAGGACACCAGAAAGATCTGCAGCAGGCTGGACATCTCACTCATATTTAGCAGGGCCTGTATCCTCTTGGCTGGGCTAGCCGGGTCCGGGAAGGTTGGCACTCTCTGCCTCTGTCAGGTGCTTGAGAGGGAAGTAAGCGACAGGGACCTTCACTTTCACATTGTCATTTAGGGTCACCAGCATAATTGTGATTATGTCCCTGGCCATCAGCAAGGTCTCGTCCAGCTCTATCCCAGCACCGATATCCATGTTGTGCAAGTGGGCCGAGTTGGGTTAAGCTCTGAACTTTAAGCAGTCCTTCACGATGGTGCCGAGGTCCTGGGCTTGGTCCTGCTCTGCCAAGTCCACCTCCATGCTGTCACTAGGGGCCTGGCTACTGAGCTTCTCACAGATCTTATCCAGGAAGAAACATGTCAGGATGGCCCACAGCCTTCTCCTCCATCACCTTGGGCAGCTTTGGGTGACACCGTACCATTTCACTCCCTTTCTGAAATGAGATTAAATAAAAACAAGAGGAAATAATAGGTCATACAAAGGACCAATTACACTGTTACAATCATCATATTACAACTTCCAGTTGTAAGCCAAGTAGCATTGTAATTCACATTGTTGTAAAATGTCGTTTTGTGAAATACTTTAATAAAGTATCATTGAGGAATAGTTATGACTCCTGTTGGTCTGTGAGTTCTTATTTATTGATTGTAGTTTAAATAGAAAGACGCATGTAAGCCTTCATCATTGCAATGCTTGTAACATCTACCCCATACAGAAGCAGTCAGTTGATATAATAGTCTACCCTGTAATGGTCTGAAAACAGGGCCCGTTTATGACCCTCTGCCGTGCAATCTTTTCTCACGTGCACACTGGCACTGCTGGATACAGAAAACTGCGCACAGCTCGATCAAAAATCAGGAACTAACAGGTAACAACCTCTTACAAAACACACACTTCAATACAGACTGTGCATTTTAAAGACCAGTGCTCCTGATTTCTGAACTTTTAGTAATAATTAGATGGTGTTTTAGATCATGCAAGTTAGTTATTGAAGACTAAATCACGTGCTCTACATGCGCACCTGAGGCATAGACAAAATAAATTAGGAGAGCTAGCAGCGTAGCTTAGGTAAGATAGTGTTTTGGTGAGAGATCCTCCTGTAATACAATGCACACCAGAAAGGCCATAAAACTTTTATAACTTTTAAATGCAACAGGCACAAACAGATATGTTGGGCAAAAACACAACTCTTAAGGATTCAGGCTACATAACCATAGCTGTGCTATGGCCACCTTTTCCAACCCTTCTCTCAAAGTGTAATAACGAAATATAGTGGACGTACAGTACAATGAACACATACCGTTACAAATACAGTGCATTCGGAAAGTATTCAGACCCCTTCATTTTTCTATATTTTGTTGAGATACAGCCTTATTCTTAAATGGATTAAATAAATAAAATTCCTCAATCTACACACAATACCCCATAATGACGACAGCAAAAACAGGTTTTTAGAAATGTTTGCAAAGGTATTAAAAATTAAAAACAGAAATACCTTATTTACATAAGTATTCAGACCCTTTGCTATGAAACTTGAAATTGCGCTCAGGTGCATCCTGTTTCCATTGATCATCCTTGAGATGTTTCTCCAAATTGATTGGAGTCCACCTGTGATAAATTCAATTGATTGGACATGATTTGGAAAGGCACACACTTGTCTATATAAGGTCCCACAGTTGACTGTGCATGAAAAAAAAAAACAAGCCATGAGGTCGAAGGAATTGTCCGTAGAGCTCCAAGACAGGATTGTGTCGAGGCACAGATCTGGGGAAGGGTACAAAAAAAAAATGTATGCAGCATTGAAGGTCTCCAAGAACAGAGTGGCCTCCATCATTCTCAAATAAAAGTTTGGAACCAAGACTCTTCCTATATCTGGCCGCCTGGCCAAACTGAGCAATCGGGGGAGAAGGGCCTTGTTTAGGGAGGTGACCAAGAACCCGATGGTCACTCTGACAGAGCTCGAGAGTTCCTCTGTGGAGATGGGAGAACCGTCCAGAAGGACAACCATTTCTGCAGCACTCTACCAATCAGGCCTTTATGGTAGAGTGGCCAGACGGAAGCCATTCCTCAGTAAAAGGCACATGACAGCCCGCTTGGAGTTTGCCAAAAGGCACCTAAAGACTCTCAGAGCATGAGAAACAAGATTATCTGGTCTGATGAAACCAAGATTGAACTCTTTGGCCTGAATGCCAAGCGTCACATCTGGAGGAAACCTGGAATCATCCCTACGGTGAAGCATGGTGGTGGCAGTATCATGCTGTGGGGATGTTTTTCAGTGGCAGGAACTGGTCAGGGTCAAGGGAAAGATTAACAGAGCAAAGTACAGAGAGATCCTTGATGAAAACCTGCTCCAGAGTGCTCAGGACCTCAGACTGGGGCAAAGGTTCACCTTCCAACAGGACAACGACCCTAAGCACACAGCCAAGACAACGCAGGAGTGGCTTCGGGATAAGTCTCTGAATGTCCTTGAGTGGCACAGCAAGAGCCCGGACTTGAACCCAATCTAACATCTCTGGAGAGACCTGAAAATAGCTGTTCAGCGACGTTCCCCATCCAACCTGACAGAGCTTGAGAGGATCTACAGAGAAGAATGGGAGAAACTCCCCAAATACAGGTGTGCTAAGCTTGTAGGCCAAAACCCAAGAAGACTTGAGGCTGTAATTTCTGCTTCAACAAAGTACTGAGTAAAGGGTCTGAATACTTATGTAAATCTGATATTTCAGTTTTGTATTTTTAAAATCAATTTTCAAAAATTTGAAAAAGTCAAGGGGTCTGAATACTTTCCGAATGTACTGTGTGGCGCGGGGAAAAGAGGTCCAGAGAAACGTTGGGGAGGGTCTGGGGTTGGAGGAAAGTGTGTCATTGTTTGGGGAGGTTGTGATGGGGTGGTCTGGCCTTCTCACCATATTCTACAAACAAATGGATTCCCAGGCTGGGCCATATCCTCTTGGTTCATGTGGGGGAATGACCTGGGGCAGGTAAAGACTGGACCTTGTGAAAAAAAAAATACATAATTTTACCCATTCTTACTCTGATGCACCACTTATTGTTTTGAATAGCTGGTCAGAAATAATGTACCTCATGCTGTACTTATGTTGAAACGCCTGGTCTAAGAAATCTCTTGGCAGGGGTTAGAGAAGATGACCGATCCCCCCTCTTACAGTCACAGGAAACCATAGCAGCAAACAGTATATCTAACATCCTATATTGGTTTGACATCACTCAATAGCTAGCTACATATTGTTTAGAGCCTCTTACAGAATCCTGGAGTTGATACAACGTGGCGCTGGGTTATGCATCCTCACATAAAAAATGATAGCCTTTTGGTTTTAAATTGAATATGATGCTCACGATAACAACCAGGCTGGTTATACAAGGCAATTGACTGATTTATTAGGGCAAAGGCTTGTATTATTAATAGACATGTTTTGGGCAACAGAAGATAAGTCCAACACAAGCCATGAATAGATTACCTTGATAAATGGCTGCATGCACTAACTTATCATTTTCTTATGTATTGTTGTGATTGCGTTGACAGACAATTTCATACAAAATCTGAATAAACAATTACCTTTTGTATCGCTAGATGTGGTGGTGCATGATTGCCTCTCCCCAACTGGTGGTGGCACAGTGTGAGTAGTGCACGCAGGTTTTAAAAGTGAAAAGTTGTTTTACTCGTGCACATAAAGCTGGCTTGCGACATAGACCGAAGCGGATCAAAGAATAGCTCTCTCTGACAAAAACAAGCAAAAAAGCTGACTCTGGCACATTGACTGCTCTTGCGTGCAGTGGCCTATGAACATATATGGGAACTACCGGCAGTTTGCCTAAACTCCACGTGATGGAATGTTGTCATTTCAGACTGTCGCAGCCTGTGACGTCACTTTCTGGACTAGCTCAAACTGCGCATGCCTTGTTTCCAAAAACTCTACTATGAAACAAGATAGCGCGCATCAACGAAACTTTCTGGTCTTAAAATGCGTTCCCATTGAAAATAATGCCGCGATGTCATCGATGGCTTTGTAAATATATTTTACAGTCTATGCTAAGAAGCGGTAGATCTATTCTATGCGCGCTATTTCTATGCTTTCGGTTAAACGTCATTTTTTGTCTTTTACTTTCGGTTTTTGTACACCAGCTTCAAAACAGCTGAAAATACAATATTTTTGGTTATTTAAAATATATTTGAAAGCGATTTAGATGGTACAATGATTCTCTACACCAGGGTGCGTCAACTAGGTTTGGCCTAGGGACAAATGTTTTCTGATCTAATAGTCGGCGGCCCAGAATATAATGAGTGTATATAATCACAATTAATTGAACAAAATGTTTAACACATCCGATTAGTACATAATACATTTCAGTGACAATAACATAATTTCGATCTGATTACGCTCATAAAATCACCATGTCTCTATTCAAATATTATTTTGTCTATTTCTCTGTTGATTGGTAGGAAAAACAGGTATACGTAGCCTACTGTAGGCTACACTACTTTTTTAAACTACAACATTCGTTCAGAGCAATTAGCTTGATAGCAAGCGAAAATGGCGCTTTCAAAAAATATCAAAAGAAAGGTGGATAATGAAAGTCGAAGTTTCAGGGAAGAATGTATAGAGATATGCGTTCGTCTTACCATCTTTTCCCAATGCCAAGCCAGTGTGTCTTATTTGCAATGAAAATATCGCTGTTTACAAAGAATACAATCTCAGACGTCATTATGAATCTAAGCATGGAACTTTCAAAGCGGCTTTCCCGCCCCAAACAGAGGCCCGACGCAGAAACATTGAAGAGTTAACTGCAAGCTACACACACGGCTTTTTTTGGCTGACATATTCTGTCACTTAAAAGGGTTAAATCTCCATTTACAAGGATGAGGGAAAACATTCGTGGACATGGTGGAAAAACTTGAGGCCTTTACTAGGAAGCTTGAGTTGTTCGATTTGGACATGTCATCTGGAAGGCTACTGCACTTCAGCACACTGAAGAAACGACAGGCAGAGGGACCAGGCCGCAGCATTGTCATGGAAGATTTCATCAAGCAGCTGAGGGACAATTTCTCCACCAGAAATTACAGCATGCCCGTGGATATCATTGTGTTTGTACGTGATCCTCTCACAGTCCGCCCAGGTGGAGAATTCTCTTCACTTGCTAAGAAAACGATACCCTCGCTGGTTGAGGCCGCAATTCAAACTGAGTTGATTGAATTCCAGACATCTAGCCAAATCAGGCATGCGCTCAGGAGTGCCGAATCCTTGTGTGCGTTTTGGGTGGCACGCTCAGAGGAATACAGAACAATAAAGAAACTTGCATTTTATGTGCTAACAATGTTTGGATCGACTTACACCTGCAAGTCCTAATTTTCCTCACGACAGAAACCGGCTTTCACATAAATCAATCAAGGACTGCCTGCGCATCAAAATCACACCCATCTCACGCGACATCCACAAGATCGTGTCCTAGCGGAAATGCAACTTTTCCCATTGAGTCAGTCACCTAGTGGCCTATATGACTGGACTTAGAAGATACTAACATTATTGTGAGTGCTTATCCAGGGATATTTAGGTCTCAAGCTGACAGTATTTTCTGTTTGTTCTGTCGCTAAAGGAGCAGTCTATCCCGATACAGATATAGCCATTTTTTTCTTTCAATGATTGTTTTATGTAGGAAGCTACATTTTTGGTAGGCCTAATACAAAATATCCCACTTCTATTAGGCATATATGTTTTTATTGTGAAATATGCTGTTAAGCCTCATAGCCAACCTCAACCAGTTAAGTTATTTTATCTAGGCTCAGAAGAAAGACTCAAATTAAGCACTCTTGTTGTTTGTAAAGTCAAATTAAAATGAAGATTATTGTTGAAATGAATAACTCGACTGGTGTAGGTTACCTCCATCTGTAGCTATATGTTCAGCACCAGAGGCGGTTAACCTCCTATTGATTGTGCTGCGGTTGCAGCTTTACTTTCAGCACCACAAAATGGTCCGCTGCCTGCTTTATTAGTTGACTGTCTCCTGTATTCTCTCTCCTCATGAATATAAGTAAAATGTAACTTTTGCATTATTTAGGTACGGTAACTTCCTTCTTGGGACATTGCATTTGGGAGTTTTTGCATCTCGAGTCCGAGATTTTTTTATTTTTAATGAAAAAAAATTCATAATTAATTTGGAGGGCCAGATAATATTGCTGGCAGGCCAGATTTTGCTCGCGGCCGCCAGTTGGGGAACCCTGCTCTACACTATACATTGCTTGTTTAGTCACAAACTGAAATTAGGTGAACTATTAGAATTGTTGCAACCAGGAATTGGTAGAGCGATTTCTGTATATTGCACCTTTAACAAGACTTTGCAATAGATTAAAGGGGTGATTTGTTTTGTGTTAGCTTATTTTAAAATAAATTACATAATTTTTTACTTTAGAACTCTATTGTGCTTTTCCATCCACATTTCTTCAAGGTTGCACTGGTCAATAGAATGTTGGCCTATGGGGAATATTGAATCCATGCACAGCAATAAACCAAATGCCATCATTTGACATGGACCCTAACCAGTTAATAAAATTCCTTCTCTAAAGCATGTAACAGAGCCGAAATTCAAAGAACTATGAATTAATAACTGATTGTGAAGAAAAAGTGGCCACAAAAAAACTGATGCTGGCCCCAAGTGCACATACCCTGCTCCATGATGTCAATACAACTTCATATCAGATTTTTAACACAGAGTTAGAGAAAGGGGTATCCTAAATGATAGGATAGTGACAACGTACTCATTTCATTCACCTCTTGGCAAACAAATTGGCATATAGCACCTACATGCCTCACAATATCAAGGACTAGACCACAAATCCACAGGCACTGACTGGGAAAACCTATGTATTTGGACATGTGTCCAACTCAATATAATTTTTTATCAATATATCTGGTCAGGCTTCTTGATTCCGGTGACTCCATGTTCACCAATCTTCTCTCTGAGGTGTAGAATCTTATGAGGACATCATGTCTCCATCAAACCACTGAAGCGAGAGGATTTGTTGACCCATTAATACAGTCACTGTATGCTTCTCAATTCTGTTCCTTGTATACTATAACCCCCAGCATAGCAGGCCTCAATGTGCATCAGAAATCGTCAGGGGGTATTCCAAGTCACTCTTTTTTTCATCAGAGCTGCTTTGCTCAGTGGCGAGGACCGTTTCCACCGGGAAAGACAGGTAAATGCTCTGTTTCAGTTTCTTCGGGGAGGACGACTCACCCGAGCCAAACAAAGGGTCTGTGACTTTGAAGGTAATGGAGGGCATGTTCCGAGCTCTTCTCTTGGCATTCTTCTTTTCCTGTTTGTACGCCGCATTCATGTTGGCTATCACCTGTAAACACAAACAATTATTGACAATTTCCAATGGAATCCAGAGAAAGCTCACATGGGAATTACACACATGACCTACATTTGAAGAAGTCGGAAGTTTACATACACTTAGATTGGAGTCATTAAAACTCGTTTTTCAACCACTCCAAAACATTTCTTGTTAACAAACTATAGTTTTGGCAAATCGGTTAGGACATCTACTTTGTGCATGACACAAGTAATGTTTCCAACAATTGTTTACAGACAGATTATTTCACTGTATCACAATTCCAGTGGGTCAGAAGTTTACATACACTAAGTTGACTGTGCCTTTAAACAGCTTGGAAAATTCCAGAAAATGATGTCATGGCTTTAGAAGCTTCTGGTAGCCTAATTTACATCATTTGAGTCAATTGGAGGTGTACCTGTGGATGTATTTCAAGGCCTACCTTTAAACTCAGTGCCTCTTTGCTTGACATCATGGGACAATCAAAAGAAATCAGCCAAGACCTCAGAAAGAAAATTGTTGACCTCCACAAGTCTGGTTCATCCTTGGAAGCAATTTCCAAGCGCCTGAAGGTACCACGTTCATCTGTACAAACAATAGTATGCAAGTATAAACACCATGGGACCACGCAGCCGTCATACCGCTCAGGAAGGAGACGCGTTCTGTCTCCTAGAGATGAACATACTTTGGTGCGAAAAGTGCAAGTCAATCCCAGAACAACAGCAAAGGACCTTGTGAAGATGCTGGAGGAAACAGGTACAAAAGTATCTATATCCACAGTAAAACAAGTCCTATATCGACATAACCTGAAAGGCCGCTCAGCAAGGAAGAAGCCACTGCTCCAAAACCTCCATAAAAAAGCCAGACTATGGTTTGCAACTGCACATGGGGACAAAGATCATACTTTTTGGAGAAATGTCCTCTGGTCTGATGAAACAAAAATATAACTGTTTGGCCATAATGACCATCGTTATGTTTGGAGGAAAAAGGGGGTTACTTGCAAGCCGAAGAACACCATCCCAACCGTGAAGCACGGGTGTGGCAGCATCATGCTGTCGGGGTGCTTTGCTGCAGGAGGGACTGGTGCACTTCACAAAATAGATGGCATCATGAGGAAGGATATTGAAGCAACATCAAGACATCAGTCAGGAAGTTAAAGCTTGGTCGCAAATGGGTCTTCCAAATGGACAATGACCCCAAGCATACTTCCAAAGTTGTGGCAAAATGGCTTAAGGACAACAAAGTCTAGGTATTGGAGTGGCCATCACAAAGCCCTGACCTCAATCCTATCGAAAATTTGTGGGCAGAACTGAAAAAGTATGTGTGAGCAAGGAGGACTACAAACCTGACTCAGTTACATCAGCTCTGTCAGGAGGAATGGGCCAAAATTCACCCAACTTATTGTGGGAAGCTTGTGGAAGGCTACCCGAAACATTTGACCCAAGTTAAACAATTTAAAGACAATGCTACCAAATACTAATTGAGTGTATGTAAACTTCTGACCCACTGGGAATGTGATGAAAGAAATAAAAGCTGAAATAAATCATTCGCTCTACTATTATTCTGACATTTCACATTCTTAAAATAAAAGTGGTGATCCTAACTGACCTAAGACAGGGTTAAATGAATTTTAACTAGGATTAAATGTCAGGAATTGTGAAAAACTGAGTTTAAATGTATTTGGCTAAGGTGTATGTAAACTTCAGACTTCAACTTTATTATTAACTGTATGTCATATGATGACCTATGCTCCGCAAAGAGCAATAGGGTTTTAAGTCAAGTAAGTCAGCATTGAAGCAGTGTAGCACAGCGTCTCCCAAACGGCAAGAAATTCCATTTCTAATTCAAACTCACCAGTTGCTTGACAGAGTTCTGCTGCTCCTGCATCACTGTCATACAAGCAGAGGCCTCTTCCTTAGAGTGATGCAAATCCGTCTCTTGGTCAGTCTTGACAAAACACATTTTCAATTAATAAGTCAACATTAACAATATCTAAGACAGAGTAATAACGCAATTAAATGTCTTTAAAAAACTAGAAAATATCTCACCTCACTAGGTAAAATGGTTTTCCTGTTAAACATGAGTGAATAGGGTGTGAACTTGGTTGTGGGGTTGACGGTTGTCCTAAACAGACATAAGACAGGGTCCAGGAAATCGTCCCACTCTGCCTGCTTCTCTGCCACCACCTGTGTGATGGCCTCCTTCAGTAGGCCACTGCTGCGGTCGTGTAGCGGGTTCAACTCTACAGCAGACACTCTCTGCACTACGTTCCACCTGTTACACAGGTGCTTGGTCACCTGGAAGCAACACATTACAAGGGCAATGTTGATATCAGCCTATCCACTCAATTCTGTTTAAAGTAACTGTCCAGAGTTTCCAGATTTCTATGAAATATGATCTATACAATATGAGTGAAATAGTTTTCCTTAAAAAAATTATTAAGTATGTTAAAAAGCAGCTTTTCTGTACCTTTGACCTATATAAATTGTATATGACACCCTGATGAAGGCATTAGCCGATAAGTGTTGATGTATTTTAATAATGACTTAGCCCACATATTAAAGGCTTTTTAACTTGCAAACCCACACAAGTGCCTGGACATTGATTTTTTATGCAAACTTGGCACCTATTTGTGGTTATATATATATATATATACACATACAGTGGGGAGAACAAGTATTTGATACACTGCCGATTTTGCAGGTTTTCCTACTTACAAAGCATGTAGAGGTCTGTAATTTTTATCATAGGTACACTTCAACTGTGAGAGACGGAATCTAAAACAAAAATCCAGAAAATCACATTGTATGATTTTTAAGTAATTAATTTGCATTTTATTGCATGACATAAGTATTTGATCACCTACCAACCAGTAAGAATTCCAGCTCTCACAGACCTGTTAGTTTTTCTTTAAGAAGCCCTCCTGTTCTCCACTCATTACCTGTATTAACTGCACCTGTTTGAACTCGTTACCTGTATAAAAGACACCTGTCCATACACTCAATCAAACAGACTCCAACCTCTCCACAATGGCCAAGACCAGAGAGCTGTGTAAGGACATCAGGGATAAAATTGTAGACCTGCACAAGGCTGGGATGGGCTACAGGACAATAGGCAAGCAGCTTGGTGAGAAGGCAACAACTGTTGGCGCAATTATTAGAAATTGGAAGAAGTTCAAGATGACGGTCAATCATCCTCAGTCTGGGGCTCCATGCAAGATCTCACCTCGTGGGGCATCAATGATCATGAGGAAGGTGAGGGATCAGCCCAGAACTACACGGCAGGATCTGGTCAATGACCTGAAGAGAGCTGGGACCACAGTCTCAAAGAAAACCATTAGTAACACACTACGCCGTCATGGATTAAAATCCTGCAGCGCACGCAAGGTCCCCCTGCTCAAGTCAGCGCATGTCCAGGCCCGTCTGAAGTTTGCCAATGACCATCTGGATGATCCAGAGGAGGATTGGGAGAAGGTCATGTAGTCTGATGAGACAAAAATAGACCTTTTGGTCTAAACTCCACTCGCCGTGTTCGGAGGAAGAAGAAGGATGAGTACAACCCCAAGAACACCATCCCAACCGTGAAGCATGGAGGTTGAAACATCATTCTTTGGGGATGCTTTTCTGCAAAGGGGACAGGACGACTGCACCGTATTGAGAGGAGGATGGATGGGGCCATGTATCGCAAGATCTTGGCCAACAACCTCCTTCCCTCAGTAAGAGCATTGAAGATGGGTCGTGGCTGGGTCTTCCAGCATGAAAACGACGCTCCGTAAGAAGCATCTCAAGGTGCTGGAGTGGCCTAGCCAGTCTCCAGACCTGAACCCAATAGAACATCTTTGGAGGGAGCTGAAAGTCCGTATTGCCCAGCGACAGCCCCGAAACCTGAAGGATCTGGAGAAGGTCTGTATGGAGGAGTGGGCCAAAATCCCTGCTGCAGTTTGTGCAAACCTGGTCAAGACCTACAGGAAACGTATGATCTCTGTAATTGCAAACAAGGGTTTCTGTACCAAATATTAAGTTCTGCTTTTCTGATGTATCAAATACTTATGTCATGCAATAAAATGCAAATTAATTACTTAAAAATCATACAATGTGATTTTCTGGATTTTTGTTTTAGATTCCGCCTCTCACAGTTGAAGTGTACCTAATGATAAAAATTACATACCTCTACATGCTTTGCAAGTAGGAAAACCTGCAAAATCGGCAGCGTATCAAACACTTGTTCTTCCCACTGTGTATATATATTTAAACAATTCTAGCAGCTTTTCTGTGTTTGAATGGTGTGGGCGTACCCCAACAACAGAATAGTGTGGGCGTAAACTGGTCATTAAAAATATGAACGCGAGTAGACCGCTGCTTGGTCAGCTCAGCCAATGAGCCAACAGGACGTCATGTTCTATGAGAAAATAGCAAGCATTTTTGAAACAGTCTGTTTGAGATACAAGTTTAAGCTGGGAGTTTTGAAAGTTATTTTTTCTCAAATGTATGCTTTGGCCTCAGACATAAGTATAGAATGAGTCAACATTATTTGGGTACGAGTTAACAGAATATTAACTTTTAAAAGTGCGATTTCCACTGGACAGTTACTTTAAGAGCTTGTAAATAGAAACAGGCTAATAATGTCTTACCTCATCACAAAAGTCAACGCTTTGTGTGGAGATAACTGTTTTTGCTGCTCCAAACCTGGTAGGGAAAATATATAGTGCTCCACTCATGTTGGTGATGATGGTTGTATCTCGCAAATAATTGTCAAATCAAGATGAAAGTGTGTGTGTGTTGAATTACCTGTAAATGGATGTAGATATACATCTGGCAACAGAGAGGGCATCTCTTTTTTGAATGGGGAACGCCTCCACCCACTTGCTGAAGTAATCTGTGATGATTACCACGCTGGAATTACCTTGCTGGGTTTTTTGGAAGGGCCCTGGTGAAAACATGAACAAATTCAACAAAGTCAGACAAACATTTGTACTCTTAGTTCATCTATTGTTGTGAGACTAGCCGAGTAGTTTCATTTTCTGATACATTTTCGAAGAGTTTATTTACCAAATATATCAATCCCTAGAATTTCCCAGGGAGCATCCACTTTGATTGGCCGAACAGTCCTTGTCATGTTTTTGTTTCTCTCTGTGTGTTGACAGGTTTCACATACCTTTATCTGAGACAGACAAATGCACAAACACAATTTGTAAGAAGAATGAATGTATGCCTCCAAGCTGTATTACTGTTTTAAACTGAACTCCAAAGAAACACACATACCCAGTCCACGACATCTTTTACAATACCCAGCCAGTAATACTTGCTCTGGATCCTGTGAACAGTCTTCTTCTGTCCCAGGTGATGACCAATGTCATTAAAGTGGCACTCCAGGAATATCTGCCTCTTACGTTCAGCTTCAATCACAACCTCTCGCTTCTCCTCCTTCTTGGGCCCCACATAGTACAGTCGACCCTCTAGGACGACACAACCACACAGACAACATTAAATTAAACATGCCATTTGAAAGACACACTAGGCTACATTCAACTGCACACGTTTCAGATCCCTCTACTTCACAAGCATTTTCTCTTTCTGTCTTTTTTTACCATCAATGATGAATTTCTGAGCATATCTTTTGAGATTCTTCTTTCGTATGGGATTCATTGTCTGGGGGTAGCAGCCCTCGGCCACAAACGTGTAGATGTCACCCAAGCGGTTTGAGCTCGACTCCACCACCTCCTCTTCAGCCACCACTTGCAACGAGTCCACACTCAACATCTCTGCAGCGAAATGGACCTCAAACTACGTAAAATATGCAAGCCAAATTATATAATGGAAGGAGAAACCGACTTACGTGCAAACAAATATGACAAAAGAAGAACTAGCTAAAGAATGAATCAACGGAGGAGATTCGCATGTTGCCTTGGTATTCAGAGAACGGACGATTTATGTTGACGCACGCGGAAACACAACTCGATTTTTTTTTTTTTTTTACCGTTCTTCTTTAATAAATTTTACACCAAGAAAAATGGCCACACATTTAAATAATTGAGTACTGTTTAATATTGTGAAATGTTATATTTAGCAATGTGTCTCTATTTAAGCAGTTTTGTTGATTACATACCTTGGAAACTAAATGCTAAGAGTATCGGTTAACATCGGACACATAACAACGTTGGATCACAACAAACAACTCAAAATCCGGAAGCAATACCATAACTGCTTTTGATAGCTCCTCGTACGCTCTCTTTTAACTACTAGCTTTTTTTATTATGAATCTTCCTATAACGTTAATACGTTGATTTGTATTATCTTCATAGGAAAGTCATGCAAAACGATAAGGATCGTAACGCAAATGTTTACACCTGTATTTGTTTTAGCACGGACAATATTTTCCTTGAGGAGTTCAAACTTCATGCCAGATTTCTATCCGAGCAGCAGTTAGAACGAATTATCAAGCGGTGGGTATCTACTACTAGCTAACTAGCCAGTACAGTAGATCTGCAAAGAATTGTCATGGTAAAGCATCTTGTTGGATAAACGTAATAGCTAGCTAGAAACCAAACTTTTAGTAACCAAACTTCTGTTTGCGTAACAGGTTTTAAGAAAGCTTGGCTGCTCCACTAACACACAGTTCAAGGATATCCTGACAAAGGCAAGCACGCATTTTGAGTATGTTATTAAAATTGTACTGAATTATTAATCTCGAAAACCAGAGCGTTGGAAAATTGTGGGAGGCAACGCGGATGTCTAGAGACACTACTGAAGGATAATTCCATTTTAATATGTGGTTAAATGTTTCCTTTCTAGATTGCCAAAGAAGTTCAAAGGCGCCAGAGCCTTGGTGTGAAGTCAGCTGAGAGAGCTGTTGCCATAAAGGAGATTTATAAACCCATCCATGACCATGTCTACCATCTACAGGTAGGAAGAAAGCCTGCAATACTGTAGTCTCCATACACACTAAGACTGTACAGTGTAATATTTGACTTACACTATCTCTTCAGGAGTCCTATCTGGCTCCAGAGTTTAAGCAGATGGTGGATTATTGAGTTTAATGCAGACAGAAGCAGTTGAGTTTTCCATAGAGTTCCTATTTCAAATAGGTGATGCATGTCATTATTTTTCATTTTTTGAAGTCAAAGATCTCGTGCTTTCCTGTGTTTAAAAAAAGCTTCTGTGATGAGCTGATAGAAGAGATGGAACACTTTGAACAGTCTACAGTGCCCAATGGCAGACCCAACACAATGAATAACTACGGGGTATGCTTCCTCTTTCATATAAAATAAATCTGGAGGCTATTAGATATGGAGACTTCAGGCAAAATGCTCAATGTATCAAGGGTTACCTGTGGTAACTCATGTTCATTTTGTTTGTGATTATCTTTTGTCCACATAGATCCTTCTGAACGAGCTAGGGTTTGACGATGGCTTCACTACCCCTCTCCGTGAGCAGTATCTGCAGCCTCTCACATCTCTGCTCTACCCTGAATGTGGGGGACGCTGCCTAAACAGCCACAAGGCCTTCATAGTGAAATACGACATGCATGAAGACCTGGACCTCAGCTACCACTACGACAACGCAGAGGTCACTCGCAACGTGTCTCTGCAGAAAGAGTTCACTGAAGGGAACCTCTACTTTGGTGACATGAGACAGGTACCTAGTCAGAGCCAGATTCGGAAGTGTAATAACACAATATCCCATTATTATAGATATTGAAATGTATGAATTGACCTTATGTAGAATGAAATAACAAATAAAGCAGGGCTCTTGGTTTAGATTCATACTATCTCTCATTGATTCCGCACACTGTGGTTTTAAAACCATGCCAGTTTACACAGGTTACACACTGTTATATTTCAGATTGTGAAATCTCCCAGAAGAGTTAGTTGCACAAACAAAAGTCGCCACAGCCCTATGAGTAAACGTTCTCATTGTTAGTCTAGTGTGGCTCAGTGGTTAATATTGTTTTTCCTGACCCTGCAGGTGCCTCTGAGTGAGAGCGTGTACGGAGGTAGAGCAGAGAGTGACAGAGGGTCTTCTCCACAGAGTAAAACACATGCCCATCTCCTCTGGCCAGCGCTGGAACCTCATTGTCTGGATGAGGTCCTCACAGGAGAGGAACAAACTGTGCCCCATGTGCAACAAGAAGCCCACCTTGGTCGAGGGATAGGGCTTCGCAGAAGGCTTCACCAGTGACTCAGGGATGTCTCTTCTACAGAATGTAACTTAATGCTGCTGGTCCATATGTATTTGTGTATGTTCGTATAACTTGTCTGGATATCTGCTTATTGTGGAGATTATCGCATGTGCGAAAAAATAGTTGTGGAGAGGAAACATGATAGACATTAGGAACATAGAGAGGCTCTTCACCACTTCTACATAATACCTCACTACAAACTTCATTACACAGTGTCACAATTATTCCTATCTTTTCTAAAACATAATGTCCATAAAAAATATGTGTAGCCTGTGAATCGAATGGTCTTTTGTCTAGGTAGTGGTATTACATATCCAAAAGTCAATAGACACTAGTGAAGAAAACCTGAGCTTTCACCTTTAAACCTTACTTCTAGTGGGCTTGCTTCTTGTTCACAGAAATATGATATTTTAAATGCTGTAAACTTTATACATAATGTAAGTAATATAAATAAATTCATAGCTGTAGTTATCTTAGTACATCAGTAATATATTTTTAGAAAACAATAATGCACAAGCATATCTCTGTATTGGTAAAATCAATAATATTGAAAGGTTCAACAACATATTTACACACCAAATATCTCAAGAATACAGTTTGTACATAGTATTTATAATAATGAATTTAATAAACGATAATTGTTAATCAATTTATTGCCCCTCTATGTGCATTCCTCTTTTGTTGTCAATTCAAATTTTTTGGTTGTTTCTTTTTTCCAGTGGCTTGAAAACACAAGAGGGAACAGGGAATAGGAAAGCTAGTTTGCTAACAGAAGAGATGCACCATACAACCTCTCAAAACACACACACACACCAAAACACTTTTTTTTCTACTAAAGAAGGATATTCAAGAACTCATTTGTCACATGAAAAGGCAGGCCATTTTTACAATCACTGACATTGAAATTCTCGATTGCACTTAAAGTTATCCTGGACCTTATACTTTATACTTACTATACACTGGGTGTATAAAACATTAAGAACACCTGCTCTTTCCAAGCCATAGACTGACAAGGTGAATCCAGGTGAAAGCTATGATCCCTTATTGATGTCACCTGTTAAATCCACTTCAACCAGTGTAGATGAAGGGGAGGAGAGGTTAAAGAAGGATTTTTAAGCCTTGAGGCATGGATTGTGTATGTGTGCCATTCAGAGGGTGAATGGGCAAGACAAAATATGTATTAAGTGCCTTTGAACCATGGTAGTAGGTGCCAGGTGCACCGGTTTGTGTCAAGAACTGTAACCCTGCTGGGTTTTTCACGCTCAACAGTTTCCTGTGTGTATCAGGAATGGTCCACCACCCAAAGGACATCCAGCCAAATTCACACAAATGTGGGAAACATTGGAGTCAACATGTGCCAGCATCCCTGTGGAACGCTTTCGACATCTTGTAGACAATGTTCCCTCTATGCTGCGCGTGTGTGCAGAAGAAATATCAGCCCGCGCAGAGGAGGAGATTGAACTTCACTCCGTTTTCTAGAGTTTTCCCCCTTAGTTAACACTATCAAAAGTTTTCCATTACCGTGGGAATTGTGATCGAATCAACGCAATATTAGCCACTTTCAATGCAACATACCGAAACAAAACGAACTATGCAAGTATGCAAAGCTAAGTATGCAAGAGATTTAGTTTTAGGCAGAAAGCATTGGAGTAGGATTCTATTGCATTGATACTCACCACTCAGCCCGTACTCTACACAAACATATGACTGTGTTTACAGCATGAGTGGTCGTGAGTAGATGCGCTTGTTTTGCGATCAAAGCCAGAGCTGCATGTAGCCACGTGGGCACATTTGGTCATATCCTTTGCTAGTTAGTGAGTTATTAGCCCAGTTATAGCTAATTCGTAGTTAGCAATGGGGGAGTGATTGCTTCCCACAAGAGCACAAAACATGTACATTTCTAGACGTCTTTGAAAAGCAAGTCAGGTAAAGAGCTTTTTTTTGTCTTAAAGGGGCAGTGTTGTATTTTGAGACAGGCTTGAATAAGCTAAGTAGCCAATAGGCAGAGGGTAGCATAATTTCTCTGTTTTTCTGTAATAATGGTATGGGAATAATAATGCATTTTATTTTGTAAAGTGGTTTCTTGCATCAAACAACACAACAACATTTTCAGTCACTTCCTTGTCTGAAGGACAAGTGGATAAACAGGATAATGTCAAGCCCTGCATGTTTTTTTCAAAAGTCATGGAATGTAGGCCTACAATGAACACCACACATTGGCTGCTATTGTAGGCTGAATGATAGAACAGCTATTTCCATGTTAAAATGTTATGGGATGCATTTTATCCATTGTTTTTTATGGTAGCCCACTCTGGTAGGCCTAAATGATGATCAAATAGCCACAGGAGCCTACTTGACCACTGTCTGAAACTGGAACTTAAAGCAGGTACAGCCTCAGTGTTTATAGTAAACAAAATTTTCACAACATTCAAGTTTGCGCTCAGCAGACCTGAAATGTACTCAGTGCCCCAAAAAATTAGAGTCCATGCCCCAACGAATTGAGGCTATTCTGAGGGCAAAAAGGGGTGCAACTCAATATCAGGAAAGTGTTCCTAATGTTTTGTAAACTCAGAGTATATCTCTGTATGAACAAACTGTGAAAAATAAATACTATATATATATATATATATATATATATATATATATACACACACACAGTTGAAGTCGGAAGTTTACATACACTTAGGTTGGAGTCATTAAAACTTGTTTTTCAACCACTCCACACATTTCTTGTTAACAAACTATAGTTTTGGCAAGTCGGTTAGGACATCTACTTTGTGCATGACACAAGTAATTTTTCCAACAATTGTTTACAGACAGATTATTTCACTTATAATTCACTGTATCACAATTCCAGTGGATCAGAAGTTTACATACACCAAGTTGACTGTGCCTTTCAACAGCTTGGAAAATTCCAGAAACTGATGTCATGGCTTTAGAAGCTTCTGATAGTCTAATTGACATCATTTGAGTCAATTGGAGGTGTACCTGTAGATGTATTTCAAGGCCTACTTTCAAACTTAGTGTCTCTTTGCTTGACATCATGGGTAAATCAAAAGAAATCAGCCAAGACCTCAGAAAAAAAATTGTAGATCTCCACAAGTCTGGTTCATCCGTGGGAGCAATTTCCAAACGCCTGAAGGTACCACGTTCATCTGTACAAACAATAATACGCAAGTATAAACACCATGGGACCACGCAGTCGTCATACTGCTCAGGAAGGAGACGCATTCTGTCTCCTAGAGATGAACGTACTTTGGTGCGAAAAGTGCAAATCAATCCCAGAACAACAGCAAAGGACCTTGTGAAGATGCTGGAGGAAACAGGTACAATAGTATCTATATCCACAGTAAAACGAGTCCTATATCGACATAACCTGAAAGGCAGCTCAGCAAGGAAGAAGCCACTGCTCCAAAACCGCCATAAAAAAGCCAGACTACGGTTTGCAACTGCACATGGGGAAAAATATCTTACTTTTTGGAGAAATGTCCTCTGGTCTGATGAAACAAAAATAAAACTGTTTGGTCATAATGACCATTGTTATGTTTGGAGGAAAAGGGGGAAGCCGAAGAACACTTGCAAGCCGAAGAACACCCTCCCAACCGTGAAGCACGGGTGTGGCAGCATCATGCTGTGGGGGTGCTTTGCTGCAGGAGGGACTGGTGCACTTCACAAAATGGATGGCATCATGAGGAAGGAAAATTATGTGGATATATTGAAGCAACATCTCAAGACATCAGTCAGGAAGTTAAAGCTTGGTCGCAAATGGGTCTTCCAAATGGACAATGACCCCAAGCATACTTCCAAAGTTGTGGCAAAATGGCTTAAGGACAACAAAGTCAAGGTATTGGAGTGGCCATCACAAAGCCCTGACCTCAATCCTATCGAATATTTGTGGGCAGAACTGAAAAAGCGAGGGCGAGCAAGGAGGCCTACAAGCCTGATTCAGTTACACCAGCTCTGTCAGGAGGAATGGGCCAAAATTCACCCAACTTATTGTGGGAAGCTTGTGGAAGGCTACCCGAAACGTTTGACCCAAGTTAAACAATTTAAAGGCAATGCTACCAAATACTAATTGAGTGTATGTAAACTTCTGACCCACTGGGAATGTGAAATAAAAGCTGAAATAAATAATTCTCTCTACTATTATTCTGACATTTCACATTCATAAAATGAAGTGGTGATCCTAACTGACCTAAGACGGGGTTAAATGTCAGGAATTGTGAAAAACGGAGTTTAAATGTATTTGGCTAAGGTGTATGTAAACTTCCAACTTCAACTGTATATATATATCTTTATATAAATATCTTGACACAAAATATATTCTCATATACAGCACATATAGAGGAGATCCTTCACTCCCCCTTTCTCCTATATCCCTCTACGTTGTTTCTAAAGCTACGTGTGTCCTGAAGATTATACAGTCAACATGTTCTCAACAGAGATATCTATGACAGTTTAAAAGCAGAAGCTGTTGCTCGAATTTTGGACACATCAAAATGGACAGCTATATGAGGAATCAGATCAAGTAAAAATATACTGTACATTCAAGCTAAGTTATTCCTTGTACATGTATTCCCAGCAGCTAATTTCTTTACATTAGATGTCATATGCTGTTAGTCCATGCCACCTTGTACTGTCCTCTGCAGGCATTCTAGAAGAGTCTTAGTGTGTGAGTGGGTCAGCGCTCTACAGCTATGTACTGTACAGCGTCTGCGGTCGACCCACATATGCCTGTGCTCTGTCACACAGTAGTCACTGCCTACAGCGTTGTTTCGCTGCTCATGTCCCTGTGGCGGGGGTGGTCAGTGTCTGTGTCGTAGTCCGACTCCATCTCGATCTTCACCTGGGGCACGGGGAAGGCCATGCCACGGCCATGGGCCATAGGGACCGCCGGGGACGAGGGGCAGGAGATCTTCAGATGCAGGGTGATGCTGAGGAACGGCAAGTCCCAGTTATCATTCATATCATACATACCTGTATGTATGTCCTGTGTGGTTCAGATGGGTTCGATTCTCTCTGGGGCCACCCATTCGAAAATGTATACATGCACTACTGTAAGTCGTTTTGGATAACAGAGTCTGCTAAATGACAAACATGACATACACAGTGAGAGGCAAGAAACACAGAAGGGAGGGGGGACTGGAGACAGGAGAGGGGAAGGTAACCTTGGGCTAGACAGGGAGGGAGTCAGTAGTGAGATGTAATCTGGAGCTGGTGCAAAGTACCAGAGAGTGAACTAGACTAGAGGAGAGGTTGGGCAAACTAAAGTGAAACAACATGACAGAGAGTTAGGCTAGCTGTCAAATGTGATTGATGTCTGTTCTTTATGCCGTAGTGTTCCAAGCCTTTCTGCGGTTTAGTTCGCACCCTATGGGGAATGTGAGATGTGGGGAGGAATGCAACGCACAGTTTGTGAAGCATAAATGCAAAACTAACAGTAAAAGAAACAAACATTCTCCTTATGTTGCAGTTTCCCCTCTGCTAATTTCACAGTCTTCAGAAAAATTATTAGCAAATATGTAGGCCTATACTGAACCATGCTTCCTTAAAAGCAATGCAGACATGAATTTGATCATAGTTTCTATTTGATATAAGGAGTCAAAGATAACATGCAGATAACATGACTAAAAGGAAAGAGGGGAGAGGAATATTCAACTATACGGGATGAAGACACAACTAAGAACAAAACAGTGGTGTTTGTGAATGGGACCCATCGATAGACTTCTAGATTATTGGGTACATACAACAACACACGGAGGAAAAAGAAACAACCAAAAACTTGGAGAAAGGCCTGATGCATGTGGTATGAGGTCACAGTGCACCAAACACTGTTCACTCTCAAATACTGCTATCTGCTACATACAGATAGAATGTAAAACTTTTATTCATCTATTCAAATATGCCACACATTTCTACAGAATATAAACCAAGCCAGTGCCTTAAAAGTAGGATGTAAGAATACATAGGAAATAGTGTATGACTAGTGTGTTGGAATTATGCACATGCATGTGCCTGTGATGTGTGTACACATATCGAGACACATTGACACAAAATTACACAACTCGTTTTCATAACGCAACACATAGGAGTGCAGGGAAAATAGCAGCAAGGGCTGCTTAGCAAACCTCAAATAACATCTGCATTGCATTAAAGTGCATGGAGAGAAGGGTATGAAGGCATATTCTCTGAGATATAGCTTATACTTCAGCCCAGCCATGACAGAACACTACGGAATACTGTGTCTGTGAGAAATTATGTGTGGAATTATGGATGCTGTGTGTGTGTGTGCGTGCGTGCATGTTTCTCTGTGTCTGCTTATATCTGCCAGGCTGATGTTTAATGTCTATGTAATCTATGAATTAGGGGAAGTATTTGCCTGGCTGGCAGTGAGCAGCCCACTGTGACTGGGCGTCAGCGGGCTGAAGGAGGTCACTGTAGGGGACGTGTAGTTTGAGCACACAGTACCTGCGGTCCACGTCAGACTCAGAGCTGGGCGAGCAGTTGGAGTACGCGTGGTACTTTTCCTGTATACAAACACACACATGCACACACATACAAAACAAACACACCCACACACACACACAAAACACAGCCATCAGAAATACATTATTTAGCAAGGATTGTTTTTCTCTAAATCAGCCAGTTGGTGACAGTAAAACCTAACATTTCTCACCTCGTCTTCGCTGTCTTCTGCTCTCCCTTTCTTCTTGTCTTTCTTCTTCATGTCATCTTTATCACCCTTCTTCTTCTTCTTCTCCTTTTTCTTGTCTTTCCCAGGCAGGATATCATCTATCCAGGCCAGGTCGTGTTGAGAGAACACCATGTCCAGCATCTTACGCACCACAAGCAACCCCAGGATCTGATGGCCGCACAAGCACATGATCACTATCCTCAACTTCTGGGACAAGAAAATAACATCAACACGAAAGAAGATTCAAGTAAAGCTCTTCATAAGTAACCAGCATTTACATCATAAGTAACCAGCATTTACATCATAAGTAACCAGCATTTTTTATTTATTTATTTCACCTTTATTTAACCAGGTAAGCCAGTTGAGAACAAGTTCTCATTTACAACTGCGACCTGGCCAAGATAAAGCAAAGCAGTGCGATAAAAACAACAACACAGAGTTACAGATGGGGTAAACAAAACATACAGTCAAAAATACAACAGAAAATATATATACAGTGTGTGCGAATGTAGCAAGTTATGGAGGTAAGGCAATAAATAGGCCATAGTGCTAAATAATTACAATTAGTATTAACACTGGAGTGATAGATGTGCAAAAGATGATGTGCAAATAGAGATACTGGGGTGCAAATTAGAAAAATAAATAACAATATGGGGATGAGGTAGTTGGGTGGGCTAATTTCAGATGGGCTGTGTACAAGTACAGTGATCGGTAAGGTGCTCAGACAACTGATGCTTAAAGTTAGTGAGGGAGATAAGAGTCTCCAGCTTCAGAGATTTTTGCAGTTCGTTCCAGTCATTGGCAGCAGAGAACTGGAAGGAATGGCGGCCAAAGGAGGTGTTGGCTTTGGGGATGACCAGTGAGATACACCTGCTGGAGCGCATACTACGGGTGGGTGTTGCTATGGTGACCAATGAGCTAAGATAAGGCAGGGATTTGCCTAGCAGTGATTTATAGATGGCCTGGAGCCAGTGGGTTTGGCGACGAATATGTAGTGAGGACCAGCCAACGAGAGCGTACAGGTCACAGTGGTGGGTAGTATATGGGGCTTTGGTGACAAAACGGATGGCACTGTGATAGACTACATCCAATTTGCTGAGTAGAGTGTTGGAGGCTATTTTGTAAATGACATCGCCGAAATCAAGGATCGGTAGGATAGTCAGTTTTACGAGGGCATGTTTGGCAGCATGAGTGAAGGAGGCTTTGTTGCGAAATAGGAAGCTGATTCTAGATTTCAATTTGGATTGGAGATGCTTAATGTGAGTCTGGAAGGAGAGTTTACAGTCTAACCAGACACCTAGGTATTTGTAGTTGTCCACATACTCTAGGTCAGACCCGTCGAGAGTAGTGATTCTAGTCGGGTGGGCGGGTGCCAGCAGCGTTCGATTGAAGAGCATGCATTTAGTTTTACTAGTGTTTAAGAGAAGTTGGAGGCTACGGAAGGAGTGTTGTATGGCATTGAAGCTGGTTTGGAGGTTTGTTAACACAGTGTCCAATGAAGGGCCAGATGTATACAAAATGGTGTCGTCTGCGTAGAGGTGGATCTGAGAGTCACCAGCAGCAAGAGCGACATCATTGATATACACGGAGAAAAGAGTCGGCCCAAGAATTGAACCCTGTGGCACCCCCATAGAGACTGCCATAGGTCCAGACAACAGGCCCTCCGATTTGACACATTGAACTCTATCTGAGAAGTAGTTGGTGAACCAGGCGAGGCAGTCCTTTGAGAAACCAAGGCTATTTAGTCTGCCAATAAGAATGCGGTGGTTGACAGAGTCGAAAGCCTTGGCCAGGTCGATGAAGACGGCTGCACAGTACTGTCTATTATCGATCACGGTTATAATATCGTTTAGGACCTCGAGCGTGGCTGAGGTGCACCCATGACCAGCTCGGAAACCGGATTGCATAGCGGAGAAGGTACGATGGGATTCGAAATGGTCGGTGATCTGTTTGTTAACTTGGCTTTCAAAAACGTTCAAAAGGCAGGGCAGGATGGATATAGGTCTGTAACAGTTTGGATCTAGAGTGTCTCCCCCTTTGAAGAGAGGGATGACCGCGGCAGCTTTCCAATCTCTGGGGATCTCAGACGTTACGAAAGAGAGGTTGAACAGGCTAGTAATAGGGGTTGCAACAATTTCGGCTGCTATTTTTAGAAAGAAAGGGTCCAGATTGTCTAGTCCAGATTTTGCAGCTCTTTCAGATCATCAGCTGTCTGAATTTGTGTGAAGGAGAAGCGTGGGGGGGCATGGGCAAGTTGAAGCGGAGGGTGCAGAGCTGGTGGCCGGGGTAGTGGGAGCCAGGTGGAAAGCATGGCCAGCTGTAGCAAACTGCTTGTTGACATTCTCGATTATTGTAGATTTATCGGTGGTGATAGTGTTTCCTAGCCTCAGTGCAGTGGGCAGCTGGGAGGAGGTGCTCTTATTCTCCATGGACTTTACAGTGTCCCAAAACTTTTTGGAGTTAGTGCTACAGGATGCACATTTCTGTTTGAAAAAGCTAGCCTTTGCTTTCCTAACTGCTTGTGTATATTGGTTCCTAACTTCCCTGAAAAGTTGCATATTGCGGGGGCTATTCGATGCTAATGCAGTACGCCACAGGATGTTTTTGTGCTGGTCAAGGGCAGTCAAGTCTGAGGAGAACCAGGGGCTATATCTGTTCTTAGTTCTGAATTTTTTGAATGGGGCATGCTTATTTAAGATTGAGAGGAAAGCACTTTTAAAGAACAACCAGGCATCCTCTACTGACGGAATGAGATCAATATCCATCCAGGATACCTGGGCCAGGTCAATTAGGAAGGCCTGCTCGCTAAAGTGTTTTAGGGAGCGTTTGACAATGATGAGGGGTGGTCGTTTGACTGCGGACCCGTTACGGACGCAGGCAATAAGGCAGTGATCGCTGAGATCCTGGTTGAAGACAGCGTAGGTGTATTTAGAGGGTAAATTAGTCAGGATGATATCTATGAGGGTGCCCATGTTTACGGATTTAGGGTTGTACCTGGTAGGTTCCTTGATAATTTGTGTGAGATTGAGGGCATCTAGTTTGGATTGTAGGATGGCCGGGGTGTTAAGCATATCCCAGTTTAGGTCACCAAGCAGTACGAACTCAATTTACATATGGTGTCCAGGGCACAGCTGGGGGCTGAGGGGGGTTTGTAGCAAGCGGCAACAGTGAGATACTTTTTTCTGGAAAGGTGGACTGTTTGGGCACAGACCTGGACAGTACAATAGAGCTCTGCAAGTTATCTCTACAGTAGATTGCAACTCCACCCCCTTTGTCAGTTCTATCTAGACGGAAAATGTTGTAGTTGGGAGATGGACATTTCTGAATTTTTGGTGGCCTTCCTAAGCCAGGATTCAGACACTGCTAGAACATCAGGGTTGGCGGAGTGTGCTAACGCAGTGAATAACTCAAACTTAGGAAGGAGGATTCTGATGTTAACGTGCAGAAAACCAAGGCTTTTAGGGTTACAGAAGTCAACAAATGATAACTCCTGGGGAGTAGGAGTGATACTGGGGGCTGCAGGGCCTGGGTTAGCCTCTACATCATCAGAAGAACAGAGGAGGACTAGAATAAGGGTACGGCTAAAGGCTTTAAGAACTGGTCTTCTAGTGCGTTGGGTACAGAGAATAAAGGGGGCAGATTTCCGGGCGTTGTAGAATAGATTCAGGGCATTATGTACAGACAAGGATATGGAAGGATATGAGTACAGTGGAGGTAAACCTAAGCGCTGGGTAACAATGAAAGAGATAGCATCACTGGAGGCACCGATTGAGCCGGTCTCGGCGTGTATGGGGGGTGGAACAAAGGAGCTATTTGAGGCAGTTTGAGAATGACTTGGGGTTCTATACTGAAATTGTATAATAAGAACTAACTGGAACAGCAATAGGCAAGGCATATTGACATGGGAGAGAGGCATAAAGCAATCACAGGTGTTATTAGAGAGAGCTAAGAAAACAACTGGTAATGGTGATGAAAGTTTGGGCTGAGGCTAAAGAGATAAACAGGACAGGGTACCGTGTAAAGGAACAGTCCAGCAGGCATTAGCTGTGCAGCTGAGTGATCATAAGGTCCAGTGAACAGCAATATGTGAGTCCGAGAGCAGTTCGAATTGGTGCTAAAGCACAGCGAGCAGGAAGCACGGCTGTTGTTTGCGTGTGCTAGCAGGCCGGGGCTAGCAGATGGATCTTCGTGGTCGTTGCAACGGGAAGCCTGTTGAAACCACAGACGATTACGTCGGCAGACCAGTAGTGATGGATCGGCGGGGCTCCGTGTCCACTCTAGGAGGTCCCGTCCGGTTGACGGAGAGGTAGATAGCCGGGAGATGTGCCTAACTCGAGGCTAGCTCAAGGCTGATTAGCCAACAACAACATCCAATTGGTTGCAGCTAGCTAGTTGCGATGATCAGGTGTTAAAGGTCCAGTGATTTAGTGATTCTGGCAGAAAATCCGATATGATCTGGGTCGATAATGCGCTGTGCAGACAGTGCAGACTGACCGATAATAGTCCAGGCTAGAGCTGGCTGGTAGGTAGTGCAGGCCACGGACAATGGTGAAAACCGCTAACGGTGGCTAATAGCAAGTACAGTGGGGAAAAAAGGTATTTAGTCAGCCACCAATTGTGCAAGTTCTCCCACTTAAAAAGATGAGAGAGGCCTGTAATTTTCATCATAGGTACACGTCAACTATGACAAACAAATTGAGAATTTGTTTCTCCAGAAAATCACATTGTAGGATTTTTTATGAATTTATTTGCAAATTATGGTGGAAAATAAATATTTGGTCACCTACAAACAAGCAAGATTTCTGGCTCTCACAGACCTGTAACTTCTTCTTTAAGAGGCTCCTCTGTCCTCCACTCGTTACCTGTATTAATGGCACCTGTTTGAACTTGTTATCAGTATAAAAGACACCTGTCCACAACCTCAAACAGTCACACTCCAAACTACACTATGGCCAAGACCAAAGAGCTGTCAAAGGACACCAGAAACAAAATTGTAGACCTGCACCAGGCTGGGAAGACTGAATCTGCAATAGGTAAGCAGCTTGGTTTGAAGAAATCAACTGTGGGAGCAATTATTAGGAAATGGAAGACATACAAGACCACTGATAATCTCCCTCGATCTGGGGCTCCACGCAAGATCTCACCCCGTGGGGTCAAAATGATCACAAGAACAGTGAGCAAAAATCCCAGAACCACACGGGGGGACCTAGTGAATGACCTGCAGAGAGCTGGGACCAAAGTAACAAAGCCTACCATCAGTAACACACTACGCCGCCAGGGACTCAAATCCTGCAGTGCCAGACGTGTCCCCCTGCTTAAGCCAGTACATGTCCAGGCCCGTCTGAAGTTTGCTAGAGTGCATTTGGATGATCCAGAAGAGGATTGGGAGAATGTCATATGGTCAGATGAAACCAAAATATAACTTTTTGGTAAAAACTCAACTCGTCGTGTTTGGAGGACAAAGAATGCTGAGTTGCATCCAAAGAACACCATACATACTGTGAAGCATGGGGGTGGAAACATCATGCTTTGGGGCTGTTTTTCTGCAAAGGGACCAGGGCGACTGATCCGTGTAAATGAAAGAATGAATGGGGCCATGTATCGTAAGATTTTGAGTGAAAACCTCCTTCCATCAGCAAGGGCATTGAAGATGAAACGTGGCTGGGTCTTTCAGCATGACAATGATCCCAAACACACCGCCCGGGCAACGAAGGAGTGGCTTCATAAGAAGCATTTCAAGGTCCTGGAGTGGCCCAGCCAGTCTCCAGATCTCAACCCCATAGAAAATCTTTGGAGGGAGTTGAAAGTCCGTGTTGCCCAGCGACAGCCCCAAAACATCACTGATCTAGAGGAGATCTGCATGGAGGAATGGGCCAAAATACCAGCAACAATGTGTGAAAACCTTGTGAAGACTTACAGAAAACGTTTGACCTGTGTCATTGCCAACAAAGGATATATAACAAAGTATTGAGAAACTTTTGTTATTGACCAAATACTTATTTTCCACCATAATTTGCAAATAAATTCATTAAAAATCCTACAATGTGATTTTCTGGAGAAAAAAATTCTCATTTTGTCTGTCATAGTTGACGTGTACCTATGATGAAAATTACAGGCATCTCTCATCTTTTTAAGTGGGAGAACTTGCACAATTGGTGGCTGACTAAATACTTATTTTCCCCACTGTAGCTAGTTAGCTGGCTACTCCCGTCCGGTAAACAAAGAGGTAGATAGCCAGGATATGGGCCTGGCTCAAGGCTAACTGGTGCTTGCTTCGGGGGCAGTGGTGATTAGCCTACAGTAACATCCATTCGGTTGCGGCTAGCTAGTTGCAATCCGGTGTTAGGGTCCAGTGATTCAGTTATTCCGGCAGAAAATCAGATGTTCTGGGTGAAAACCGCTAACGGTGGCTAATAGCAAGTAGCTAGTTAGCTGGCTAGCTAGTTTCAACTGGAGATTCTAGATAAAGGTGAGTAAATAATAGAATCCGTTCCACATTGAGTGAGGTGGGTTGCAGGAAAGTATATTTAGTAGACGGATGAAAAGTGTGATAGTGAAATATGTACGAAAAATACCAAAAAATACAAAAAAACTGGCTATTTACACGGACACACAACAAAGAACACAACCACACTGCTACGCCATCTTGGATTCATAAGTATCCAGCATTTACATCCTATCAGGTCATTTGTATGTTGATGGGTGCTTAAATGTATCCCGAAACACGGCCGTTGTGACTGCTGGTAATACATCTAAGTAATATTTTTTTATGCATTAATGCATGGGTCAAACTAATTCCATGGAGGGCTGAGTGTCTGCAAGTTTTCGCTCCTCCCATGTACTTGACTGATCAGTTAAGGTGATTTATTAGTAAGAACTCCCCTCACCTGCTTGTCTAGGTCTTAATTAGACACAAATGGAAAGGAAATAGCAAAAAACAGCAGACACTCTGCCCTCCATGGAACGAGTCTGACACCCCTGCATTAATGCTTGTTCCAATCAAAAGCGAGTCATGAATAATACCATAACAGGGAAGAGGATGGCCAGGACGGTGGACTTGAGCACCCAGAGGACAGCCAGACAGATGATCTGGACCAGGGTGAAGAGGTGGACCCTCCTCAGAGGCACATGACGCAGGAAAGGGAAGTCTGGCTGGTACTTGGATGGCATCATGTACAACTTGATCCTCTCCCAGAACTACAGAGGAGTGACGGGGAGACACAATGAGGACAATGAAAACACACACACACATCACTGCATGCATTATTCCCATTTCTGAGGTTTTATCCAAGTAATATATGCCATTTAGCAGACACTTTTATCCAAAGCGACTTACAGTAATGCGTGCATAAATTTTCATATGGTTGGTCAAATCAAACCCACGGCCACAACCCTAGCATTGCAAGCTCCATGCTCTACCAACCGAGCCACACAGAGTTGTTTATGGATTCAGGACAATAAGCTTGTTGTCACATATTTCCGTTTATACTTTCATGGAACCCGCCACACACACACACAAACACACACACACACACACACACACACACACACACACACACACACACACACACACACACACACACACACACACACACACACACACACACACACACACACACACACACACACACACACACACACACACACACACACACACACACACACACACACACACACACAGGTCCAGACAGACTCACTGAGCCCCCCACTGAGCCCCTAGCTCTACTCTGAGCAGCCTAGCTAACACCCTCATCAAAATGCACCTCCAATTGCTGCTTAGATGCTTCTAGAATACAGAGTTACCTTCCCTCCAGACAAACACATTCTCATAAGGAAAATAACCACATCACAGAGAATGTAATGACATTTCAAATTCATGCCGGAGTAAGAACCCCATGCCATGAGACTTTGATTTGACACAAACCACCAGTTAAATGTGCAACTAGAGGAAAAAAAACTCTAGACCACCTTTACTCCACACACAGAGACGCGTACAAAGCTCTCCCTCGCCCTCGCCCTCGCCCTCGCCCTCGCCCTCCATAAGACCTTTAAACAGGTCAACATTCACAAGGCCGCAGGGCCAGGCGGATTACCAGGATGTGTACTCCGAGCATGCGCTGACCAACTGGCAAGTGTCTTCACTGACATTTTCAACCTGTCCCTGACTGAGTCTGTAATACCAACATGTTCAAGCAGACCACCATGGTCCCTGTCCCCAAGAACACTAAGGTAACCTGCCTAAATGACTACCGACCCGTAGCACTCACGTCTGTAACCATGAAGTGCTTTGAAAGGCTGGTCATGGCTCACATCAACAACATCATCCCAGAAACCCTAGACCCACTCCAATTTGCATACCGCCCCAACCGACCCACAGATGATGCAATCTCTATTGCACTCCACACTGCCCGTTCCCACCTGGACAAAAGGAACACCTACATGAGAATGCTATTCATTGACGACAGCTCAGCGTTCAACACCATAGGGCCCTCAAAGCTCATCACTAAGCTAAGGACCCTGGGACTAAACACCTCCCTCTGCAACTGGATCCTGGACTTCCTGACGGGCCGCCCCCAGGTGGTAAGGGTAGGTAACAACACATCTGCCACGCTGATCCTCAACACAGGGGCCCCTCAGGGGTGCGTGCTCAGTCCCCTCCTGTACTCCTTGTTCAACCATGACTGCATGGCCAGACACGACTCCAACACCATCATTAAGTTTGCTGACGACACAACAGTGGTAGGCCTGATCACCGACAACGATGAGACAGCCTATAGGGAGGAGGTCAGAGACCTGGCCGTGTGGTGCCAGGATAACAATCTCTCCCTCAACGTGATCAAGACGAAGGAGATGATTGTGGACTACAGGAAAAAGAGGACCGAGCACGCCCCCATTCTCATCAACGTGGCTGTAGTGGAGCAGGTTGAGAACTTGAAGTTCCTTGGTGTCCACATCTCCAACAAACTATCATGGTCCAAACACACCAAGACAGTTATGAAGAGGGCACGATAAAGCCTATTCCCCCTCAGGAGAATAAAAAGATTTGGCATGGGTCCTCAGATCCTGAAAAAGTTGTACAGCTGCACCATCACGAGCATCCTGACTGGTTGCATCACTGCCTGGTATGGCAACTGCTCGGCCTCTGACCGCAAGGCACTACAGAGGGTAGTGCGTACGGTCCAGTACAACACTGGGGCCACGCTTCCTGCCATCCAGGACCTCTATACCAGGCGGTGTCAGAGGAAGGCCCTAAAAATTGTCAAAGACTCCAGCCACCCTAGTCATAGACTGTTCTCTCTGCTACCACACGGCAAGCGGTACCGGAGCGCCAAGTCTAGGTCCAAAAGGCTTCTAAACAGCTTCTACCCCCAAGCCATAAGACTCCTGAACAGCTAATGAAATGGCGACCCGGACTATTTGCATTGCATGATTTGATTTGATTTGTCGACTTTGTTTTCTGGTCTATACATACCTGAATGCCACTGAGAGATGCCACGCCCATGTAGAGAAACACACCATAGAGCACTGGCATGGGTATGAACTGTGGGTGGACCAGAGGGAGAACACACATGTAAACTACATAGACAACATCAACACATAATCCTGTTGATCCCTTGTAATGGCATTTGGTGGTATAGAAAACACACTGGCATCATATTCCTTGTTCAGTGCACTACTTTTGACCAGGGTCCATAAGTCTCTGGTCAAAAGTAGTGCACAATATAGGGAATAGGGTAAGATTTGGGGCGCTGCCACTGTTATCCTTCATCCATAATCCTAGTTTAGGTCGGAGGAAATTATCATATTTGACTGACCTGTAGAATGGGAGCCAGGAAGATGGAGACTCCAGTGAGAACAAACACCAGAATCCCTGTCAGTCTCTGCTCCCTGTACGAGAGAGAGAGAGAGAGAGAGAGAGAGAGAGAGAGAGAGAGAGAGAGAGAGAGAGAGAGAGAGAGAGAGAGAGAGAGAGACCAACAACCAACAACATTAGACACTTTATGGAACACAAAGCCTTCACTATTTCATCCTGGAATATCCAAGGCCTGAGGTCATCTGCCTTTGGCCTAAAGAGCAGGAATCTGGACTTCTCCAAAGAAATCGGAAATACAGATGGTATAACATGGTATAGAGGAGACGGACCCACTGGTTGCCCTCTAGGTTACAGAGAGCTGGTAGTCCCATCCACCAAACTACCAGGTGTGAAACAGGGAAGGGACTCAGGGTGTATGCTAATTTGATATAGAGCAGACCTAACTCACTCTATTAAATTAATCAAAACAGGAACATTTTACATTTGGTTAGAAATTCAAAAGGAAATTATCTCAACAGAGAAAAATGTCCTCCTGTGTGCTACCTATATCCCCCCATTAGAATCCCCATACTTTAATGAAGACAGCTTCTCCATCCTGGAGGTGGAAATCAATCATTTCCAGACCCAGGGACGTGTACTAGTCTGTGGCGACCTAAATGCCAGAACTGGACAAGAACCTGACACCCTCAGCACACAGGGGGACAAACACCTACCTGGAGGTGACAGCATTCCCTCCCCCATATGCCCCCCTAGGCACAACTACGACAACATAACCAACAAAAACGGGTCACGACTCCTGCAGCTTTGTCGCACACTGGGTATGTACATAGTCAATGGTAGGCTTCGAGGGGACTCCTATGGTAGGTACACCTATAGCTCATCTCTTGGCAGTAGTACTGTAGACTACTTTATCACTGACCTCAACCCAGAGTCTCTCAGAGCATTCACAGTCAGCCCACTGACACCCTTATCAGACCACAGCAAAATCACAGTCTACTTGAACAGAGCAATACTCAATCATGAGGCATCAAAGCCAAAGGAACTGAATAATATTAAGAAATGCTATAGATGGAAGGAAAGTAGTGTTGAAACCTACCAAAAAACAATAAGGCAACAACAAATTCAATCCATTCTAGACAACTTCCTGGACAAAACGTTCCACTGTAATAGTGAAGATGTAAACTTGGCAGTAGAAAACCTAAACAGTATATTTGACCTCTCAGCTTCCCTATCAAATCTAAAAATCTCTAACAGAAAACCAAAGAAAAGTAACAACAGTGATAAATGGTTTGATGAAGAATGCAAAAACCTAAGAAAGAAATTGAGAAACCTATCCAACCAAAAACATAGAGACCCAGAAAACCTGAGCCTACGCCTTCACTATGGTGAATCACTAAAACAATACAGAAATACACTACGGAAAAAGAAGGAACAGCATGTCAGAAATCAGCTCAATGTAATTGAAGAATCCATAGACTCTAACCATTTCTGGGAAAATTGGAAAACACTAAACAAACAACAACACGAAGAGCTATCTATCCAAAACGGAGATGTATGGGTAAACCACTTCTCCAATCTTTTTGGCCCTATAACAGAGAACAAACAGCAAAATAATATACATGATCAAATGCAAATCTTAGAATCAACTATTAAAGACTACCAGAACCCACTGGATTCTCCAATTACATTGAATGAACTACAGGACAAAATACAAACCCTCCAACCCAAAAAGGCCTGTGGTGTTGATGGTATCCTCAATGAAATGATAAAATATACAGACCACAAATTTCAATTAGCTATACTTAAACTCTTTAACATCATCCTTAGCTCTGGCATCTTCCCCAATATCTGGAACCAAGGACTGATCACCCCAATCCACAAAAGTGGAGACAAATTTGACCCCAATAACTACCGTGGGATATGCGTCAACAGCAACCTTGGGAAAATCCTCTGCATTAACAGCAGACTAGTTCATTTCCTCAGTGAAAACAATGTACTGAGCAAATGTCAAATTGGCTTTTTACCAAATTACCGTACGACAGACCACGTATTCACCCTGCACACCCTAATTGACAAACAAACAAACCAAAACAAAGGCAAAGTCTTCTCATGCTTTGTTGATTTCAAAAAAGCTTTTGACTCAATTTGGCATGAGGGTCTGCTATACAAATTGATGGAAAGTGGGGTTGGGGGAAAAACATACGACGTTACAAAATCCATGTACACAAACAACAAGTGTGCGGTTAAAATTGGCAAAAAACACACACATTTCTTTCCACAGGGCCGTGGGGTGAGACAGGGATGCAGTTTAAGCCCCACCCTCTTCAACATATACAGAGAGGGGAAAAAGTATTTGATCCCCTGCTGATTTTGTACGTTTGCCCACTGACAAAGAAATGATCAGTCTATCATTTTAATGGTAGGTTTATTTGAACAGTGAGAGAAAGAATAACAACAACAAAATCCAGAAAAACACATGTAAAAAATGTTATAAATTGATTTGCATTTTAATGAGGGAAATAAGTATTTGACCCCTCTGCAAAACATGACTTAGTACTTGGTGGCAAAACCCTTGTTGGCAATCACAGAGGTCAGACGTTTCTTGTAGTTGGCCACCAGGTTTGCACACATCTCAGGAGGGATTTTGTCCCACTCCTCTTTGCAGATCTTCTCCAAGTCATTAAGGTTTCGAGGCTGACGTTTGGCAACTCGACCCTTCAGCTCCCTCCACAGATTTTCTATGGGATTAAGGTCTGGAGACTGGCTAGGCCACTCCAGGACCTTAATGTGCTTCTTCTTGAGCCACTCCTTTGTTGCCTTGGCCGTGTGTTTTGGGTCATTGTCATGCTGGAATACCCATCCACGACCCATTTTCAATGCCCTGGCTGAGGGAAGGAGGTTCTCACCCAAGATTTGACGGTACATGGGAATAGAATAGCAAGGCTGTTAACAGCACTTCTCCCAAATTATTTTTCCTGTCCTCTTCACCTGATGCTGTACGGCAAACCAAAAGCTGTGAAGATGTATTGCAGTGTGTGTGTGTGTGTGTGTGTGTGTGTGTGTGTGTGTGTGTGTAAGAGCCGTGAAAATGAATGGCAGCTTCAGCTGAAGGTGTAAATCCTCCTATCACCTCACACTGTAGTTGCTGTGAGAGAAAGACAGAGAGAGAGACACACACAGAGCGATCGAGAGAGAGAGAGAGAGAGAGAGAGAGAGAGAGAGAAACAGAGAGAGAGAGCACCCGGCCTCACCCTACTAGAATCTGAAGTAAAATGTCTACTGTTTGCTGATGATCTGGTGCTTCTGTCACCAACCAAGGAGGGCCTACAGCAGCACCTAGATCTTCTGCCCAGATTCTGTCAGACCAGGGCCCTGAAAGTAAACATTAGGAAGACAAAAATAATGGCGTCTCAAAAAAGGTCCATACAAATTCCATCTAGAGACCGTTGCCCTAGAGCACACAAAAAACTATACAAACATCAGCGCCACAGGTAGCTTCCACAAAGCTGTGAACGATCTTCCAGATAAGGCAAGAAGGGCCTTCAATGCCATCAAAAGGAACATCAAATTTGACCTACCAATTAGGATCTGGCTAAAAATACTTGAATCAGTCATAGAACCCATTGCCCTTCATGGTTGTGAGGTATGGGGTCCGCTCACCAACCAAGAATTCACAAAATGGGACAAACACCAAATTGAGACTCTGCATGCAGAATTCTGCAAAAACATCCTCTGTGTACAACGTAAAACACCAAATTTACATTTACATTTACGTCATTTAGCAGACGCTCTTATTCAGAGCGACTTACAGTTAGTGCATACATTATTCTTTTTTATTTTCATACTGGCCCCCCGTGGGAATCAAACCCACAACCCTGGCGTTGCAAACGCCATGCTCTACCAACTGAGCTACCTCCCTGCCGGCCATTCCCTCCCCTACCCTGGACGACGCTGGGCCAATTGTGCGCCGCCCCATTGGTCTCCCGGTTGCGGCCGGCTACAGCAGAGCCTGGATTCGAACCAGGATTTCTAGTGGCACAGCTAGCACTGCGATGCAGTGCCTTAGACCACTGCGCCACTCGGGAGGAAATAATGCATGCAGAGCAGAATTAGGCCAATACCCGCTAATTATCAAAATCCAGAAAAGAGCCGTTAAATTCTATAACCACTTAAAAGGAAGTGATTCTCAAACTTTCCATAACAAAGCCATCACCTACAGAGAGATGAACTTGGAGAAGAGTCCTCTAAGTAAGCTGGTCCTGGGGCTCTGTTCACAAACACAAACAGACCCCACAGAGCCCCAGGACAACAACAACAACAACAACAACAACAACACAATTAGACCCAACCAAATCATGAGAAAACAAAAAGAGAATTACTTGACACATTGGAAAGAACAAACAAAAAAACAGAGCAAACTAGAATGCTATTTGGCCCTAAACAGAGAGTACACAGTGGCAGAATACCTGACCACTGTGACTGACCCAAACTTAAGGAAAGCTTTGACTATGTACAGACTCAGTGAGCATAGCCTTGCTATTGAGAAAGGCCGCCGTAGGCAGACCTGGCTCTCAAGAGAAGACAGGCTATGTGCACACTGCCCACAAAATGAGGTGGAAACTGAGCTGCACTTCCAAATGTATGACCATATTAGAGACATATATTTCCCTCAGATTACAGCGATCCACAAAGAATTCGAAAACAAACCCAATGTTGATAAACTCCCTTATCTACTGGGTGAAAAACCACAGTGTGCCATCACAGCTGCAATATTTGTGACCTGTTGCCACAAGAAAAGGGCAACCAGTGAAGAACAAACACCATTGTAAATACAACCCATATTTATGTTTATTTATTTTCTCATTTGTACTTTAACTATTTGTACATTGTTACAACACTGTATATATCCATAATATGACATTTGAAATGTCTTTATTCTTTTGGAACTTCTGAGTGTAATGTTTACTGTTAATATTTATTGTTTATTTCACTTTTGTTTACTATCTACTTCACTTGCTTTGGCAATGTTAACATACGTTGCCCATGCCAATAAAGCCCTTAAATTGAAATTGAAATTGAATTGAGAGAGAGATAGAGAGAGAGAGAGAGAGGATGACTACCAGCAAACCTTTCCATCTGTAACAGACAGCCGACAAGCTCTGCCTGTCCTGTCCTGTATATCCTCTATAGCAGTGGTATTCAAAGTCTGGGTCGCGACCGAGGGAACAAATGTTTTTGAGAAAGATAACTAGAAAAATACAATGTTATTGCGTACATGTAGTTATTGTTTCTTTTCATTTTGATAAGAGATTCAAATGTAATGAACTGAAGGTTATTTGTTGATGTAAAAATTGAAATGTACAGATTTTAAGGTTGTGCCAATAAATTTGACGTGGATTGGGGTCACGCAAAATTCTGGCGGAAAAAATGGGGTCCCAGTTGAAAATGTTTGAATACCACTGGTCTATAGTCACACTCTATTGTTTCTTCTCTGTGCTCCCTCACCTGACACCCAGGAACTGAGGCTGCTCCCCAGGGGCGCTGGACTCACTCTCCATCTTCAGTGAATCAATGTGGGCGATGGAGATGACAGTGGCGGCCACATACCAGGGCAGGCCCAAGAAGGAGCAGGCAGCCATCAGCACACCCACCCAGAACAGGTCCAGGTGGTAGCCACACCCTTTCTGCAGGGAGGGACACACAGAGTAGAGTAGGACATGAACTCACACTGCAGGATGTCATTGAGGTAACTGTCCCATTAAGTATGCACTGTAGGCCCTAACATGACACCAGAGCCCAATTAAGGGCCTAGGAACTAGATTCTACTCTTACAAGCACATGTCTTATCTCCAATATAAATAGCTCATCATGGCAAATAACATGTGTGATGCCCATTGTGTTCTCCAAAAGCTGAGGTTAAACTAGTTATCAAAGTCTTCACTATGACAGGCTTGGCTGTGTATATAATAGAGTGCAACCAGACCTGACCTCAATGGGACTTCCGGGATAAAAAAGGTGAAATAAATCAATAAAAACACCCGAGTACCCTCAGTTTGTTCTCCTTCCGGTTGACAATGACAGCACTGATCTGCTGGTCCATGAAGATGAGGATGGTGACCAGGAGAGCAGGGACGAAGCTGGCCACATACACCCACCATGGGTTCTTCCCAAACGGCAGCACTATCCAACCGCGGTCTGGACGTGTGGGCTAAAGGGAGTCAGTAAATGACAGTGTCAGAATGATCATTCCTTGATTAAAGGACAAACACAAACATGTACACCCCTTTTGTCCTCAGAACAGCGTCAAATTCGTCGGGGCATGGACTCTACAAGGTGTCGAAAGCGTTCCACAGGGATGCTGGCCCATGTTGACTCCAGTGCTTTCCAAGTTGGCTGGATGTCCTTTGGGTGGTGGACCATTCTTGATACACACGGGAAACTGTTGAGCGTGAATACCCCAGCAGCATTGCAATTCTTGACACAAACCGGTGCGCCTGGCACCTACTACCAAACCCCGTTCAAAGGCACTTACATTTTTCGTCTTGGCCATTCACCCTCTGAATGGCACACATACACAATCCATGTCTCAATTGTCTCAAGGCTTAAAAACTTCATGATTGAAGTGGATTTAACAAGTGACATCAATATGGGATCAAAGCTTTCACGTGGATTCACCTGGTCAGTCTATGTCATGGAAAGAGCAGGTGTTCATAATGTTTTCTACACTCAATATTAGGTTTATGCCCAGGGTATGGTCAGGAACAAAACTAATATATGAAACCTGTTTCTTTACCTTAAACTCTGTGGGAACGATGAGCTTGGGGGTTTTGAGCCCAATTAACCTGTCCAGACCCACAAAGGTCATTATGGCCATGAAGATGGAGAAGTCACTGATGAGCTTCCGCAGCTGTTTACAGAAGCCAAAGACCGAGCAACAGACAGAGACACAGACAGACACACAGACAGACACGCAGACAGACACACAGACAGACACACAGACAGACACACAGACACACAGACAGAGACAGACACACAGACAGAGACACAGACACAGATACAGACAGACACAGAGCCAGACACACAGATAGAGACAGAGACACATACACACACAGACACACACACAGACACATACAGAGACACAGAGACAGACACAGACACACAGACAGAGACACAGACACAGACACAGACAGACACAGAGCCAGACACACAGATAGAGACAGAGACACATACACACACAGACACACACACAGACACATACAGAGACACAGAGACAGACACAGACATAGAGACACAGACAGAGACACAGACACACAAAGAGACATAGACAGAGACACAGACACAGAGACAGACACATAGAAAGACACAGAGACACAGACACAGACAGAGACACAGACACAGAAGACAGAGACAGAGACAGAGACAAAGACAGATACAGAGACACAGACAGACACAGACACCGAGACAGAGACACAGACAGACACAGAGACAGAAACACAGACACAGACAGAGACACAGACAGAGACACAGACACAGAGACAGAGACACAGACAGACACAGACACAGAGACAGACAGAGACATAGACAGACACAGACAGAGACATAGACAGACACAGAGACAGAAACAGAGACACAGACAGAGACACAGACAGAAACACAGACACAGAGACAGAGACACAGACAGAAACAGACAGAGACACAGAGACACAGACAGACACAGACAGAGACACAGAGACACAGACACAGAGACAGACACAGAGACATAGACAGACACAGACAGAGACACAGACAGAGACACAGACACAGAGACAGAGACACAGAGACACATACAGACACAGAGACACAGAGACACAGACACAGAGACAGAGACATAGACATAGACAGACACAGACAGAGACAGAGACACAGACACAGACACAGAGACACAGACAGAGACAGAGACACAGACACAGAGACAGAGACACAGACAGACACAGAGACACAGAGACACAGAGACACAGACACAGACAGACAAACAGATAAAGACACACATACAGAGACAGAGACACAGACAGACACAGAGA